>NW_021132345.1:0-600000 GCF_004193835.3 Ostrinia furnacalis
GGGCAATATAAATTGTCGTTTTATTACTTTTACCTACCCCTACTCTCTTTATTTCACTCAGAAAAAAAAGTACGTAGATCTACGTATTTTCTATATGGAAATTGTACCATTTCTACGTAATTTTCTAATCTGTCCTACGACTTTTTCAAAATCCGAGTTAGCAACACTGCCTTTTACACCTACCCGCTGGCCTCCATTGCATATTATGTAAATATAGATAAGCACTTTGTACATTTGTATATATCATTTGTATATAGTTGTAAATCTCCGAGTGGTCAGTTGCAGTACAACAAACTGTAACTATAAAAATCAAAGATGGCGTGGTCGAAGTTGGAGTCTGCACGCATAGCAGACGGTCTGCGCATAGGTGGAACATGTCGGGTAAGGCCTCGCTACACCGGCTCCCACCTGTGCTCAGCGAGACGGAGATGGTGGATTTTTAGTGGGTGCCTACCCACCCCCTCCCTTCTGGAGGGGAGAGCCCCACATAACCCGCCGCCTGACCACAGTGGCGGGTATGCAACTCAATGCATTTTTACCACCGAAAAAAAAAAAAAAAAAAAAGGGTTGTCAGGCTTTAGGCGGACATGTTTGGCTTTTTACGGACTTGTCCGGCCAAATATTCTCTTGTCCCCCCGTAGCTATTTAAAAAGACATGTCCTGTTTTTAGGGTTCAATCTCCGGCTAAATTAAGCACCGAGTCCGGCTTCTGTGTTTTTGGACGTGGCAACCCTATGTGGACCAGAGTCACTTAACGCGCGTACATGTAATAACATGTTGTAATATTTAACCGTTGTAATATACGTAATTTAATATATCGTCCTACTATACTTCAAGCCGTATCCCATGCGACCTGTCCCATAAAAGGCAATTACACTGTAATCCATACATTAGCACCGTATTACATGTAATTAAAACTAACAAACAGTCTAGTAACTGCTGAGATCTTTCTTATCTAAATAAGATATGCTACAATTTCTGTCGACACGACATACTCACATTTTATTTGTTATCTTGATTAAAACAACTTTACCATAGAGTTAAGTAAAAATAGAACACAAACCGGTTAAGAAACATATTTAAGTCACAGTTGCACCACCTTAACTTTAACCGTAACTATAACTTCAACTGGTATTTTTTTATCTAGTTTAACAGACTTTTGACGTTTGTTAAAGTTAGATGGTGCAATCCAGCCAGAGTACTAAAGGTACTAAAAACCTTTTAGAAAATTAAACCTTATAAAAGTTAAAAAAATTGTAGCTTGAATATAAAATGTTTTTAAAAAGAAATATAATATCGATCGATATCGATTACATTATGTATTTATAAATGCGCTACAACTATGTAAATATAATAAGTATGCTTATCACTATCACCCTGACATTTGCCCTCGTAAGAATTCGAACTTCAGCGGGACAGTCCATCCCAAAAAAAAAAAAAAAAAGAATTCGAACCCGCGACTGCTGCTGGCGTTATTTGCTACACCACCAGACGGCCGTCAGAATCAAGGAAGTGTTGCTAATGTAGTCAAAACACTGCAATGGCGGACATTAACGTTAATTTATTGAAATAATGTTAAATCGTGCAAGTATGCGGGAATCACATTTGCATAAGAAATAGTGTAATTCTAAATAAGTATTCTAGATTAGCAAGTTATTAAGATCCAACAACGCATTATTCAAATCATTTTTAGGATTCCGTAGTCCTGACAAGGAACCTTTATAGTTTCGATATGTCTATCTGTCCAAGGTTTTGCTTGGAAACTATTAGCACTAGAGAGCTGTAATTTTGTGGAGGTATGTATAAAATATTAATCACGCCGACAAAACGGTAAAATAAATGTCATTTAACTCATGTATTATAAAATTTCTTAACTAATAAAAATTCCTTAGAAGAAAATATTAAAAGTGACTAGATGAATTTCTGAAATTAGGAATATTTTGTTAACGACGGACAACTACGGAACCCTACACAGCGCGTGACACGACATGCACTTAGCTATTTTTTTAATGTGATTAATGTGAAAAATACTACAACAACCAATAGGTATACTAACTGACCTAATGGTTCTTCTAAGTAAGGAAATTAATAGTAGATCTTAACGCTCATTGTTACAATATATGCATGTGTTTTTTTAAAGTTGCTTGTATAATTTGGCACAATTTCCACTATTTATAATTTTAATCAGCATCATTGATGTGACTTGGAATAATGACCAGTAAATCATTCAACTAAGACCCTAAAGTTCAAAGGTCACCGACTTTACAGTAACAATATGCCTCTAAAATCCATTTCCATGCAACATAGTATATCGCTAGCCAATCAATGGGTAATCGACGGGCCTACGACCATATTTCATCACAAACCAAGTGGGTGTTCATCTTCGTGCCACAAATAAACCGAGATAAGCAAATAAATTTCACCCACACACGGTTTAAGGTGGATTCAGATTGCAACGGGGCGTGCGCGGGGCACGCGACAAAATTAACGGGTATTTTTATTATTTTGGTATAAGGCTATTGCTGATATGATAGATAGATACATGATAGACTGGCTAAGATAGTGGACCAACGACATTCTGTTTAGAAGCGACTGATCTGAGCATTGATAAAATGACGCTAACTTACAGGTTAGAATGCATTTAATAATTTCCACAGTGAATAGTACCAATGCTTTCGTAATTCAGTTTGTCAGAGCAGTCGGCCGGTAAGCGGAAGGTCATGGGTTCAAGATCCAAACGAAGCAGTTAAGTAAAATGTTTGAGATATTGAGCATTTTAAGTGCCTTTTGAGTCTATCGCTTTCGCTAACACTGGCATCTCTCTCTGAAGAAATAGATACTTAGATCTGAAACTTCGAAAACTTTCTCCTCTTAGCTATTTCATACAAATGTCACACGCCCCTTCACAAGCCCCGCGCACGCACTTCTACAGTCTGAACATATCTTAATGGGATATTCTCATAGATATTGTGTCAGCGTTGGAGATTAGTGCTCTATTGCAATAACTGGGACTTGGCAATGTGTAGGACAAGCAACATACTAGTAGCATGTAAAAAAAGTAATAGAATCTTAAAGAGAGAAAAATGAATTTACCAGTTTTTGTAAGATTTGACAATCGTACCGCAAAATCGTTAGAAATGAGCTAGAAAGTCTTTAACATCTTTGTGAATATCTTCAAGTTAAGATGCACCAACATAAAGACAAATTGCATATTCATAACACAAGTCGGTAAGTAATTTAAAGATTTTTGCATTTATTTCGCTATAATTGTAAGCTTAGTCATCATATTAATCAACCATTAAGTTGACAACCGTTAATCTACGTCGGGAGTGTATTAAAGCCGGTCTTCCAGAAACCGGATTGGATTCATGTGCATTTAATCCGTTTAATGAAGAATATACTGTACTTCCATTAAAAACAACAGTACTAAACTTTGAAGTTTGAAATCTGTAAAATCTATGACTGTGATTATGAATTTGAGTCGGTACTTGAGTAGAGTCATACTTCACGACACCTCGACAAGTACGGCTATGGTGACCGATATTCAACAGTTTTTATTTTATTTTTGAAACCGAAAATATTGATAGCAGAACAAAGGTTTTAATAGTTCAAAAGTAAAACTCATTAAAAAAACTCATTAAAACTCATTTATTTCTGTAAATAGGCTTAAAAAAAGCACTTATACACGTCCCAGTATTAACCCTACCACTGCTTCGGGACAATAAATGGGCCAGTGCTGAGAAAAAGCAGCGCAAGAAACTCAGTCACTATTGTCAGCCTCTTTTTCAAAGGTTTACATGCTTTAAAATGTACAAAGTTATAAATATTTATGCGAGCTAGGCAGTAACGTATCCCAAACATTTTTATCTTTTAAATAATCATCGACTTTATAGTAGCCCTTTTTCATTAAGGTACTTTTAATATGTGCTTTGAATTTATGAATGGGTAGTTCTACAACAGTTTGTGGTAATTTATTAAAGAATTTAATACATTTTCCCATAAATGAATTACCAATCTTATGCAATCTGAAATTTGGAACGGCAAGTTTATTTTTGTTTCTTGTATTAAAGTTATGCAAATCGCTCTTTTTCGTGAATTGCTCTATATTTTTGCGGACATATAAAAGGTTTTCATAAATGAACTGTGAAGCTACTGTCAGTATGTTTATTTCCTTAAAAAAATCTTTCGTAGTAGGAGCTCAACTATTGGTTAAGATGTTTTTTTTTATGAAATAAAAATACAATAATATTAACTGGTTTGTTAGTAAAATCAGTCACCTAACTAAAAGTCAGAAATCTACACATTTTTGAAACGCCGTTATAGTCAGCATCTAGTCTAGTTAGATATGTGAGAATCCACCTTTAACCCGAGTTATAAGGAAGAGTTGGTAATAGAGATTAGCATGACATACAAGCACGGCAGTTAATTATTTGGACAAATTAACGTATTTCTTACTGAGGGACGGGTAAATCACATATGCCCACGCGTTTCGCTAATACACTGCCTATATTTGAAGTCGGCGATTGAATTAATGCAGACATTTAGATATTTTGTAGTGTACAAATACATTAGAAATTAACACAAAACATAAACATTCAACTTTCGCAGAAATAACGACTTTCCAAAAACAGAATTGAAAAACTGTTAGTAATTTTCATTACTTATCTATCACACATTATTTCATGCTACTTCTGGCGAGATAAAATCTATCTTCGAAGATTAGTATCCCGCTAAACATAGTCGTGAACCCTTAGGTATGTTTCATCATCATCAAGTTCTTCAGTCTCTTCAGCGAAACATGATCGTCTCCAATTTTCCAGAGACAAATAAATGGATGATGATAAATGAAGCATTTTCGGCTAGTTCAGTGATTCGTCCCACAACAGGTTCGTCCCACTGGGACGAAACACTGAATTAAAAAAAAATGTTTTCGTTCTGGATTCGTCCCATTTAATTTATTTTTTAAAATAATGAGATTTAGTACCTACAGTCAGAAAGTCAGTGAAAAAAGAAAACATGAATGTTAACAATGTCTGTATTTAAAAAGAAATCAACATAGAAAATCTTAACTACTTACTAACAAATCACAGCTTAAAGAATCACTGAATCAAATATGTTTTATCAATGATATTAAATTTTATTTATTAAAAGTTTTTGCTGATCTATTCACGTTTTGATTTTCTTTAAAATACAGATATTGTTAACAAATTCATGTTTTCTTTTATTTCGTTGACTTTCTGACGGTACTAAATCTCATTATGTTAAAGAATAAACTAAATGGGACGAATCCAGAACGATAAATAAATATTTTTTTGAATTCAGTGTTTCGTCCCAGTGGGAAGAACCTGTTGTGGGACGTATCACTGAACTAGCCGCATTTTCATTGCTTTTTTAGGGTTCCGTAGCCAAAATGGCAAAAACGGAACCCTTATAGTTTCGTCATGTCCGTCTGTCCGTCTGTCCGTCTGTCCGTCTGTCCGTCTGTCCGTCTGTCACAGCCGATTTACTCGGAAACTATAAGTACTACAGTGATGAAATTTGATGGGAATATGTGTTGTATGAACCGCTACAAAATTATGACACTAAATAGTAAAAAAAAGAATTGGGGGTGGGGCCCCCCATACATGTAACTGAGGGATGAAAATTTTTTTTCGATGTACATACCCGTGTGGGGTATCAATGGAAAGGTCTTTTAAAATGATATAAAGTTTTCTAAAAAACATTTTTCTTAAAGTGAACGGTTTTTGAGATATCAGCTCTCAAAGTCGTAAAAAGTATGTCCCCCCCCCTCTATTTTTATAACTACGGGGTATAAAATTCTAAAAAAAATAGAGGTGATGCATGCTAATTAACTCTTTCAACGATTTTTGGTTTGATCAAAGTATCTCTTATAGTTTTTGAGATAGGTTGATTAAATTGACATAATAAGTTTATTATATTTGCTGCTACGGAACCCTTTGTGCGCGAGCCCGACTCGCACTTGGCCGGTTTTTATTCATTTAGTACGAGTAGCTCTATGTACAGTCACGGAATGAAAAGGTTCGTCAGTTTTCAAATTGATTCCTTCAACGAATTGCAAGCACATATTACCTTTTGAAACTATGTTACAGAATAATCTCAAATTAGAGAAAATAATCTTTGACTGTTCGTCAGTAAAGTTCAAAATTATTCAGATCAAAGTTGTTTGACGATTTATCTTGTCTCAAGAAGATTATATGATTGATAAACTAAAACCTTCTTGTTGGTTCAACCTGCCATTATTATGTCTATTAAATAAAAAAAACTATTGTCAATTGGCCAATGTCATCATTGCATTGCACTGATGGGATAGAAAAATAAACAAGCAAAACCTTATTCGTCAGCAAACGTCATATTTATTTAAATGTTAGCAACACTGTTTCTTGCACTATTATGTTGGCAGGTTTGACTCTTTGGTGCAAGCGAAAACCGACACTAAGGTGACGAACCTTTTCATTCCGCGACTGTACTTTGGGACTTAGAATTTGCCTTTACACTTGCAATAATTTATTTATCAAATCAAACCACAGCTTTCGCTAACAAACAAACAACAAGGTCGGCTGTTCTCCGTCCTTATCGCGCATTAGTTTACGAGAAATGTCTCTAACATTATCAAAGTTATCTGAGTTCAAATGTCAAGATCCAACCTTGCGATCGATAGCAAATCAATTGGCGCAGTTTGCATGTGGAAGATTTTCAATTCGTTCTAGAAATTACGTTGTGAAATATTGATATGATTTATTAACAAGACAAGATTTGACTAATTGTTGTAAAATTGAAAATGTAAATTTTAAGTAAAAATCTTACGAAAGCACAATCAGAGCCGCATTCTGGTCGAAATTTTTCCTGAAAAAATGAAAATTTGGAAACACTGAAAATTAAATAGAAATGTATGACCAAACGAGTCAATATTTTCGAATTAAAAATCGTTTACTAGGTAACTCTGCTTGGTTATCAATTTTCAATCTTTTAGGAATTTGTATGTGATATACCTTTAAATATTTTATTTAAGCCTGTATATAAAATCAGTTGAAAATAAAACTCAACAATGATTTAATTCCCCCAGAAACAACTCTGAAAGCGTACTAAAACGCAAATAAAGCAGTGATGCACAGCGACATCAAATACGAAGCCTTTGTAATTTATGGTCACGCTCTGTTAACTGGCAACACTAGCATAGTCTATGGTCATCATGGCGGGCAACGACCTCGGTTCGCATCAAAAATTAACATTCACTATGGCCAATCTACTATAATTAACGTAAAGATTCGAAGTTCGAACGTAACGGAAAGATACCATTCTGGTTCGTTAGAGTCCTCGCAGCCTTTGTACCTTAACTTCGAACTCCTATGTTCTTCTGATTATTTTCGTTGCTGGTTCAATGGAAGTTAAAATTTCCCCCGGGACAAACTTGAACTTCACTGGTTGGGTTTTTATTGGCGGTCAAGCTGTAGATCCTGGCTACACAGGAGTTGCAATGGTAGGAACGAGAGGTGGGAATAGTCCAGTTTACAGATGTCTGTCGATTCCTCATATACATTAGAAGCCGACCAAACTATCGGCAGAGTAAATAAAGTCTGTAGTCTGTAGGGACTCTTAGGTACAATTATATTTCATTTGAGTCTCTGCTTTGTCGGCCAATAACTAGAATAATCGGGTTACTAATCACTATGAATTGACCATGTACGAAAATGCAGACATTTATGGCATCGGTCGATTCCTCGAACAAATTAGAAGGCGACTAAACTATCGGCCGATAAAAATCTGTAGTCTTCCTAGACTATTATTGAGGAAAATTTATTGACGTATAAATGTTGGAAGATAGAAATGTCTAAAATAGGAAAGATTATTGGTGATAAACTATCGTAAAAATATATTTTATATCGACGCGACGACGTCGTCATTGTTATTAATGAAACGGAATTTCATTGATCAATCTCATTCACAGTTATGATGAGCATAATTTCAAATACTTATGAATTAGTTTGCATAAAGTTTGAATCTTAATTTTATACAAGCCTTTATTTTTTCACTAGCGGCCGCCCGCGACTTCGTACGCGTGGTTCCCGTTTTACCCCCTTCATCTATCTTACGCGGTTTAGATTTTTTCATACAAATGTTTTTTCCCGCTAACTCCCGTTCCCGTGGGAATTTTGCAATATCCTGTTGTAACTAAGCTTTAAGTTTACTGAGGTACCTGCATGCCAAATTTCAAGCATCTAACTTAAGCGGTTTAGATTTTTCATACAAAAGGATTTTCCCGCCAATTCCCGTCCCCGTGGGAATTTCGGGAATGCCTTTCTTAGTGCACCTTTACGGTACCTAAGCTACGTCCCTTCCTTTCAAGTGCCTACGTTTAGCCGTTTAGGCTGTGCGTTGCGTTGATATGACAGTCAGTCATTCTTCTTTTATATGTATATTTAGATTATTTTCATCATTATACTTATTAAAGTTTTATTGTCCTAATAAACGTAATGTAAAAATCCATTAAAATCCGTTCAGTAGCTTTTGTGGAAGAGTAACAAACCCGATGGCATAAGACGTTCGCGTCAATACTCGTAATAAGCATGATACATTTATGCAAATATACTTAGGCTGGGTTGCACCACCTAACTTTGACCGTAACTATGACGATAGCCGGTGCTTTTTGGATGGTTTGACAGATTTTTGACGTTTGTCAAAGTTAAAGTAAGATGGTGCAACCCAGCCTAATACTTACTCCATAACTTTACACTTACACAATCAGAAGAACCCACCCAAAGTACAGCCTTGTCATTTATTTGAACTATCAAATAATAAGTTATGATTATCACAAAGATTCGACATAGTAATCGATAAAGGTCCCACTAAATTGGATTTGCTATACAATATAGTTACCAAAGAAAATTACAATGGTTGCTCAATGACCTATTGATCGATAGATCCACTAATCTATAGTTAATTTACTTATTATATCTAAAGAATCTAAACACGTATTGGGTCTTTCAGTAGCTATTATACAAGTCAAATCTGACAAGTGTGATCAATTTGAATTAAAAAGGCGCTTTTCTAAACCTTTTCATAACAGCGGTCACAGATATCTAATTTGTAATCTTATTAGTGTAATAATAAAGCTGGTAATGGAATGGTGTCTGATTTGTAAAGGTAAAATGTAGTTGGCTTAATTTAGCACGCCCAACAGTCAATGATCAAGGTACAATGAGTTGAGAAATAAACTAACAGTTTGTCTATTTGGTTTGGGTAAAACCTTCTTTAAAAAGTTTCATTTGTTTAGCCTAGGCGCAGACCATCGATTTTTCGTCGGCCGATAGTTAAGTCGGGCAATTGATCAGATTCGATTTGGTCGATTCTTCATACAATTTAAAATCGGGCACAACTATCGGCCAACTATAAATCGGTGGTCTGCGCCTAGTCTTAATGAGTGATCACACAAAAATCATCCAGGATACCAAGGATTACCGTGACTAACGATAACCGGTGTTTTTTGTATAGCCTTTGACAGACTTTTGACGTTTATGAAAGTTAAAGTACCTAATATGGTGCAAACCCAGCCTTAGCCTATGAAATCACTACCAAATATTGAGTCAAAAACAGTGCAATCAAAACTTCCATACTTAATAAGTAGAGACTATTTTTCGCAGTTGACAAAAGTATGACGCTCCATCAATAATTTGAGCTGAATTTGAATATTACAATTTTACAGAGAAAGAACGCAATCAAAGCCTATTTATTTCACACAATGCTAACAAATCGATTTGATCCAAGATCTATAGCTATAGCTTCATGTCACTCGATCCAAATTTGTTTAGATTCACATTTGGTCACACCTCTCGTTCTTTCGTATTCAATTTCAAATAGCGGATCTATGAATCGATTATACCGAATCCATTCTTTTCGAACGGTAATTGAAAATCATAATAAAATACTAAATGAGTTTTTGGATAGATGTGAGTCAGACCACGTGTAGGTATTTGAGATTCTGAATATTTACTATTTGTATTCGCTCATAATTTTTAAGAAGACTGTCACTGTCACTAAGCAAAATTGCATTTTACCAGGAAGAGCGTTGCTTCAAGTATCGAATCGAGATACAATAGAAATCAAGTGTTACCACGATGTCATGTGACCGCTTAAGGCTTGATGGGGCTTAAATACAATTTTTATCAATGCCAATTGTCGAAAGACTTAAAGTTTTGCTAGTTTTTCTCTAGAACTAGGCTACTGTTTTCTTTAACTGTGTTGGTCAACTTCGCCGTGTTCGCCATAATCTCCACCAATTAATTTCCGTCAACTGAACCCATAATTCGTTTGCATAACATCCCGCTTTATCACGTTTACGAAATGTACCATGAAATATTCAACAAAGGAGAAGTTTGTGATTTTTAAGCAGCCATTAGTATTCAGGTTACGTTTGTGTATCACACCAGGTGACGTAACTGCTCAAATGGCAAAATGCCCGATGCCAAGTTTCACGGTACGAGGTACAAGCCCTTTCTGATGGATATCTTAGTCATGAACTGAGACAGTTTTTACTGTAGGTAAATATTGTGTAATAATGTCGTTTGTTGCTTCGGGATTGTCGTCTTCTAGTTTTTGATGTATGCTTTTGATATTGTATGTATGCCATTCCTTGGTTTCCATGCCCTTTCGGATTGTGTCTATCTTTATTTTTTATCTTCTATCTTTGAGCGCATCATCAAATAAAGCCACAGCACAGCCCCGTAGGCCTAGGATGCGCAACGCGATAAGCTGTTATCGCGCCATTTCACCGATTTTACGTGATAAGCCTATACGTTTGTCGTCTAAAATCATTGATAAGATTTTTTCACGGCGCGCATCCAAGCCTGTCTGGTGGTATCATTCTTCAATGAACTGACATGTTGGAATTCCTCAAGAAACCACTTCATATCTTAAACTGTAATTCAATACGCCATACGATTCATTTAAGTGTTATTTCAATATGAAATCCATAAATTCCTTATCAACATCAATACATTCCTTCATCAGTTCTTGGCTTTTGCAATCGTTAAGTTCACATTACAAACATTCCAGCCACTGCAGGACCTTTATTACCATACCTAACAAACTAGGATATATTGCACCAATCACCGTAATGTATATTTGATATCCTTTAATTTCGCATTGTATAAATTTCAACGGTAGTATAAAGAGCTTAATGTGGCATGTTTAAGACATTATCTGGACACAGTATGGGTACAGCTCATGTACTACAGACAGTCCACTTTTCCAATGAAGGCAAGAGACGTAATATTCTTAAAACAAAATTTGGGCAGAGATCTAGGGGGTTACTACGAAAAACGTTATCCGAAGTTTCGAATGTTGCCATTCCTCTCACGCAAAGCGAGATGCCAGCATGAGCGAAGGTGACAGATAGACCCGACACTACGTAAATAGCATTTCGTAGAAGCCCTGCTGGTTCTGACGTCAGATATCCAGCTATAATCAAATTTAATTATTATCAATCATTTAACATGATTAATGCTATGCTAATCCGTGTACAAGTCAGAATTTGATTGCTTCAAGAATTAGGCCAGGCTATCGTCAGTTTTTAAGACAAAAGTTCATCAAAATCAAAATTATATTTATTTCTTTATACTAATTAAATTAGTACTTACAAATCGTCAAATGCTCTAAAGGAGCCTATACATGTCTCATTCTTTTTTCCCTACCAGCGCTTCGAGACAAACATATGGCAAGTCTGAGAAGAATAAGTTAATTATATTAAGTTGCTTCACAATGTTAAACACGACCTGACATTTATTTACCAAAATTACGTGGAAAGTATGCTCAATTCACAAACACCTAGTTTGCATACATTACTGTATTACGTCTTCTGTGAGTGCATGCATGTGACGCATCGACGCAGAAATTATTATTCGTTGTACTAATTTCACACAGTGTCATGATATCAGCTTTTTCCTTATCAGCAGAACTAACCATCACCCACCAAGTAGATATTTGTATTATGCCTTTTTCCTCCCTCGTTAGCCTATATCTCACTTAATGAAAAAGTGGAAGTGAATGACATTCTGAATCTTCATTCACAGAAAAACCAGCTATTGAAAATTACAACTGCCGAAATACAGCACTGTTGTCAAGTTCAATATTGTTGTTACGTCAGAAAAATTGCATTTACTCCATTTACCAACGGGCAGATGTCTTAACTTAATTCAATCCTCACAATCTTTTCATTGGATATGATTGACCTCACTTGATTAATGTCCTCCGAATCACAAACTGCGTCACTCCGACCTTCTTTAACGAGCAATGATCAATTCAGTGACTTTTATTTAATAGCCTGTAAAGTTTAAAATTAATAAGGGCTATTTTGTTTAACCATCCACAACAAATTTTCGACTTGGCTTAATTGTCTAGAATTATAAAAATTTTAATTATACATGAAGAATGAAGATATTCACTTAAACAATGCTCCCCTTTCTGTAGCACAGATTATATGTATAAAGTTATTTACGTCCTTTGTCATAATTTGAACCAACTGAAAGCTGTAACTAACACACACTTCAAGCATTTTGGGCGTTTCTTAATGACTTACACTAGGGCCTCGTAGATACCGTTCTCTTTCGACTGTATTTTCGCTTCGTTACAGCGTATTGTCTAAGTTGTTTATGGGATCGACAGAACCATAATGCTGGGCTTGGTTTGCTAATGGCGTTGCGTTACTAAAGCAACTGCAGTTACTGCTAAATGTAGATGTCGATTCATTTTGTTACTTACTCACTCATTTAGCAATCGGATAACATATGCGTGTCTAAACACTGAGAATGGCGCTTAGGTTCTATTATGATGATCTTGTATAGTATTTGTTTTGAAATGTTCTGCTGAATTTTCATCTAGACCAAAATAATTTAATAATTAGACCTTTATTTTTCTTCTTCAATCTATCTCATTTGATGGAACAGTTTAGGCATCTTTTAAGAGACTGGCAGACAGTAATTTTAGCATTTTGAATATTAGTTTAATGTATAAACTTGCCTTTGTTCTCTCTGTCAATTTCAACACAAATATTACGAAAATGCTAAATATTGTACTAGAAATTCTATAATTACAAAACGTCAGCTAAATTATTCTTTTTTCCAAAAATAGCTTGTCTTCAAACTATGTTATAAAGCCAAATGGATACATGAAAAGGGCGTTTATGTAGATGACATGTTAGTTTGAAAAAATGTCTGACACAGCTACTCTATGTTGTTTAACAGGGCTATTTTTCTTCTATGTAAAGTCTTAATTCGTGCGATATTATTGATGGCATTGCTTTGGTTATCTTCTTTTTTACGCCAACGTTGTTCAATCGACAGCAGTTCAATCAGACTATAGCCTCATAAGATACCAGTGTAATTTTGTAAAGAAATTACTAATAGTTCCGTTAACCCCTCGTATTAAGCTAAATATACGTGTTATGAGTGGGTTCTCCACAATATTCTGGTGGTGGCAGAGGTGTTCGAACCAGGTTCCTCGGATCTCGAGTTGGCCAGTTCTGTTGCACAGCCGGGCTAGGATGCGCGCCGTGATATACTTTATCGACGTCAAAATGTATGGGCAAAATCGACAAAATGGCGTGTAACCTGGTAAGGTTTTGTTCTTTTACCTTTGGGCTATTGTCGCTTAAAGTACGGACCATGTCGATATGACATCATCCGTACTTCGTTTAGTAATTGGTATTTTGATAGACACTGAACCGAACGTACCCCATATCTTACAATCAACACGCGTCCACTACCAATTTCGCCATGATTTATCTTATCCCGTACAGAATAAAAGCCAAGCTACCGTTCACTAAATTACAATCCAAATGATAAATGCAATTAAAGCAATTAGAGCATGAATACATAATTGATACTTGTACGCTCCAGATTTATAATTTTGATCGCGATAAGACAAGTGTTAGTTGTATTTTGACTTATGTGAATGTACAGACGGCACATGAAGTTAAATACTTGGTATCTTAAATAGTTGAGGAGTGTCTTTTCAAAAGGGGATACCTACATTCTATCTTATTTTTCACAAAATGGGAAAAACTTATATGGGAAATATTTACAGACCTACCGAAAAGCATTATTTCTGTTATGAAACTATTTCATTACAGTGTTCTAACTACACTTTTTGCCAAAAAATATGACTTGTTAATTTAAAGTTACAGAGTTCAGAAAAATCATAATATCCTCTTTTGACACGGATCTTTTATAATATCCCCCTTTGTTCTGTACTTACTGTAAATATCCCCTTTAGTTGAGCCTACTATGTATTTTGTAAATATCCTCTTTTGTATTGTACATCTCAAGATTTTAAATGATAATAAAACACAGATTATTCTTTTTTTTTAAATAATAATAATGACCAAAATTAAAAACGCTACTAAACAGAATTATATTTTTTTAATTATTAGACATTCAAATCCTGAGCCCCGATTACGGTAATTTTTATTTTTTCAGACAGCACCAGCTTCTGCACTACTTCTTGCACTAACATCTCACCTTTTCCAGGCAAGCTTCGGCAGTTACGGGTAATTGGTCCATGTAGGCTCCATGTTGCTATCGATTCTGGTCCACCCCCAACCAGTCAGGTAAAGGGAAGCCTGAGTCGGTTGCTTGCAACTGACCCTATACGCGAACCCCTTGAACCAACTAAATTTTAAATAACTTAAAAAAATCATAAGGACATAATTACTGCCCTTGATATACTGATACAAAACTGCCTAGGTTGGTGGGCACTTACAGCACTCGTTCATAGTCAAGCATGTAGTAATAGTAGGAGGTAGGTACTTGATCTAAAACAATACCAGTGGACTGAAAAAAACAGTGGATTGAGCTAATAAGTGGATAGATATTGAACAAGGGACAACTAGAAAAGAGGACCAAAATCCCAACAGAACAGCCTTAACTGTTTTACTGACAGCTCCAAGCCAAGATAGCCTGGCCTTGGGAACGGGACCGGGAGTCTACTGTAAACACTACGAACACAGTGAACGTTTAAGGAGGTTTGCTACAGTATTTGAAGCTGAATCCTACGCTATAAAATATTATGAGTGCACTAAAAACAGGGGTGTAAAAACGCAATATTTACATCCTGGGCCACAGCCAGGCAGCACTCAAACAAAGCCATCGCCTCAGTAAAGGTTGAGTCTACAATTATTCTAGATGCAATCTTAAAGATGAAAAAACTCTGAAGGCATGACAAAGTGTCCCTGATGTGGAATACCTGGACATACAAGGATCGAATGCAATGAGAGAGCCGACAGTCTAGCTAGACAAGGGTCAGAGACGATACCTATTGGGTCAGAACTGATAGTACCTTTATCTAAAAGCATAGGTACCTTATGGCCATATCCAAGAAGCACAGGGCTGAATGTGAAAGCTCCAACGATATAAGCCTCTCCAAATCATTCCTAAAGGGAAATACAGGGTCATGGAAAACTTATCAAAGGTAAGCCCAAGCAATTACAGGTACGCAAACTCGGCATTATGAAACGAACCACATGTCCCACAAAATGGGCCTAACAACAGAAGCTCTCGAGCATGTGGAATACATGTGGGGTCCATGAAACACTTAATACTAAGGTAAGGATGGGTCTGCTTGGGTCAGCATATCCGGCATCAGAAGACTATTAGGCGGCTTTCACTCAGACGCTTAATTCACCTAACTAATGGATAGGATTTTTTTGGATGATAGGGAATAAAAAAGGGAGAATAAAGATCCTAATGGGTCGCTGTGGACTACGTTTAGGTGTGGCCATACATAAGATAACCCAGACAGCTTTGTATCAGCATTGGCTACTGGCAGTATATCAAAGGCTTCGCGTATAGGATCAGTTGCAAGTAACCGACTCAGTCTTCCCTTTACGCGACTGGTTGGGGGTGGACCAGAGTCGATAGCAACATGGAGCCTACATGGACCAATTGACCAGCTGCCGAAGCTTGCCTGGAAAAGGTGAGATGCTAGTGCAAGAAGTAGTACAGAAGCTGGTGATGTCTGAAAAAACAACTATAATGGTCACAGCCGTAGCCTTTGTGCTAAAAATAATCTCCCGTACTATGATAATATCAATCCTCACTTTCCTCACACTTACCTTTCCGTTAAATCACTGGTACAATAGTATCCCAACTATCCCATCCCAACTAATCCCAACTAATATTATAAATGCGAAAGTAACTCTGTCTGTCTGTCTGTCTGTTACGCTTTCCCGCTTAAACCTCGCAACCGATTTTGATGAAATTTGGCATAGAGATAGTTTGAGTCCCGGGAAAGAACATATGATAGTTTTTATCCCGGTTTTTGAAACAGGGACGCGCGCGATAAAGTTTTTCTGTGACAGACAAAATTCCAGGCGGGCGAAGCCGCGGGCGGAAAGCTAGTGTAGAAATAAAAATGTTAATTAAAATACTAATAATAATCATTAGAGGTTTAGACAAATTCAAGTTCTTTATTTAGTGCTTTCTTCTTATGATATTTTCAATAATAAAATGTATTTAAACTATTTTCAACCTTATGACTTACACATAGAGTTCAAAATTAATTGAAGAAAAAATACAAATCATGGTAGCATGATGTGCAAGAAACTCTANCGACCACAGGTCTCGACCAGAAGGGCGCGCAATCCTCATCACGCTGAGCGGGCGCCTATTCAGCAAATGTTTTTATTTATTTTTTATGTTTACTCTTGCTTTGTATACCTTAAATTGTGCTGAATAAAGACATTCTTAGTCTTATTTTACAACGAAAATATGTATCCTGACGGGCGGTCGACTGTACGTACAGTCAGCGTTAAATAGTTCATGACTCAAAGTGGCCAAAAAGTTGACAACAGAACCTTATTCCACTCCTAACAAAGACGTGTTGCACTTTTTGGCTATTTTGAGTGTCAAACTATTTGACTGACTGTACCTGCCGTCGCAATTCGAGCTGTCATGGAAATACAGTTTCTCTCAATTGACTTTAAACTTTATGCTAAAGGCGTTAATATCAAAATGGGTTACAGAAATTTGATAGTTTTGCCAGTTAACCCATTGGTGTCTGTGCCAACGGTAGCGAAGGTAGTTGGGTAATATTAACATGACAGATTTGAAATAATACTTACGTTGATTGCGGTTGCAATTATTACAATGTGACGGCCGTCTACTAAAGTTTTACACTTGGATTTCTTAGCTAGATACTTAGATAGATAATATTTTTACTGTACACCACTCAAAAGTGTACTTACAATAAAACAAAAAAGATTGGACAGTCGCAACTAAAGCAATCTTGATTTTAACCCCGCCTGTATCGGTTGATCGATTTAGTAGTAAAAATTTAACAAACATACAGATTTAAGTTAATCTCTTTTGGATCAAACGTTTTGTTTGGTTTCATCAAAATTGATTCAGTAGAGGTAAAGGTGTGAAACAAATAAACGTAGGTAGAGCCTTCGTTACTTTCACATTAATATTATTAATGAAAGAAAATGAAGAACAATACTCAGGGTTATGAAAATACTAATTTAACATCACTCCAGAATCGAAACAACACTACAAACAACATATCAAATGTGTAAATGTTGATTTTGGCATGTTTCTAAAGATTCAAAACTAATTTCAATTTCGGTATGGTCGCCAAAACATATTTACCACAAACTGATTTTCCTCAGACGATTTTGAACCTTGCCCTTTTAGTTTTAAAGTTCAAAATCCTTTGAATAAATTCGTCATTTTGTAGTAGGTTGTTGAGGTGTTGAATATACATTGCAATACGAAGTTCAAACGGCGGATCGAATTACACGAAGAATGTGTAACTTCGACCGTGAATAAAGTTATTTTCAATGGGTTTGGAATTGCGCGGAAAATTCTCAGGGAATTGCGCATCAGAAATGTTTGCAATTGTTTAAAATCAATTATTTTTAAACACATGGTGTGGTAGGTAAACAAGTAACTAAATGAGTACATAATGAGTAGGAAATTCATTGACAAGAATACTTTTCTGCTTCAATTTCCTTGAGCGATAGCACTAACGTGAAAAGGTAAAACCTGTATACCAGAATATGTTTTGGATTGACACGGTAGAGCAGATCTTCATCATCCTGAATAAACATTCATTTATTTATGGATTCTTTTTTATTGGGGAAATCTGTATAATTGTTGATGAAATTAAAAAATAATTTAATTATGTGATAAGAGCATGAAATGAGTTAAGCAGTTATAAAACTTAAACAATTTATTAATTTCATCAAAACTCATCATTTGTCAAGTAAGCAGGGGCTAACTGCCTACGTCACACGCCGCTGTGTATTAGTCTTCTATTTCATATTATTTATTTATTTCTTCAATGGCACATTGTTATTACTTTACTCATCAACTGCCAAACAATAATGATCATTTGTAAAAATATCCACAACCAATGCCACATTCTTTGCTATTACGAAACTGTCATTAACGATTGTCAACTGCGACCTTATGTTAACATTCAAAGGTTTTCTTCATTTTTAGTTGGTTTAGAAACAACATTATGTTCTGTAATAAAAATAAAACAACGAATAAACTAAACAATGCGTATACGTTTATGGAATGGAAAATGTAAAACATGATAGTAAAATGTACACTCAGCCATAAAAAAATATGCTCATTCAAGTGACTGACAGTTGACTTTGCAACGTCAGTTAATGATCTTTTTGATACGAAATGTAGTGACTTTGCTTCTCAAATACAAAATTTGGCCAAAATGGATATTTCAAAAAATATTTATCTTCCTCATTCATCTGGTCAGTTAATTTGTCAGTCAGTACAACCCTAGAAAATTATACATATTAAAATTTAGGCTGACACTACCCACGAAATGTCCATGATACTTATCGTGCGTCAAAAAATTTCACTGCACGCTCCAAACTTTCTGTTTATGTTAATAAATCCACCAAAGCGATGGAAAGTAAAAGTAATAATTGCATAGACGCGATGCGATCACCCAGAACCTTTATAAGTGTGTCAAATGTCACAAAAAGAGTTATGGGGGACTGACGAAAGTTGATGAGTCGTGTTGATCGTCAAAAATGCATTTTCGGTTTACGTAAACCTAATTGTTTTTTTGTAACGTTAAATAAGTGACAATCTAGATTGTTTTTCTTTAGTTTAACTCTTGTTTATTAAAACTAATTGTTAGGACAAGAGAATATGAAGTATGTAGATTTCCTATTTTTTTTTCATCAAAAACTGTCGATTTTCTTTTTCTATGGCAGGAAAAGGAAAAGCCATAAAATATGCCATACAGTCAAGTTTTCAGTTTTTACAAGTGTTATTGTAATCATCACAGAGATACCATAAAGTGTGAAAAGCGTCAGAATACTTCTTAAAAAGTTAAAAGTTGTCCACTGTTAGTAGCACTGTTGGCTAGCTTACCACTTCCAAGTGGTTGAACATTTTCGAAAAATTGACATAAATAAAAAATAAAAATACGTATGTAATCTTTATAAAACCTCATACCCATATTCCTATTGCCAAACCGTGCCCAAACCTCGGGCAACCGAATCTCAGCCGGGCCATCGATCAAGAACCGGCCGCATACCGGGGCAACAGCCGGCGCGGCCTACAGTTAGCCCCAAGGTCGTTTCGCTGCCACTCCAAAAGTTATCCTTCTTTTTTGTACACTCGGCCGCAATAATAAGGTTTTGGTATAATTTTGAAGCCGGTTTGGGCCTTTCGTATCCTTACAGTATAACTAGCCTAATAGTTACTTCGGTAACTGGTCTGTCGCAGAACCGCAGGTTCAAAATGTTAATATCTAAATTTTTATAATTGAATGTTACCTATGTATAGAAATTACTACGGATCTTCTGCATTCTTAAATTATGGCATGATTTTAGTACGCTCTACAATTCTTTACATATTAAATTCAAGAACTGATGTTCCTTCGACATAGTGTTTAAGTGCTTATAAGTTACTTACTGCATATAAAAAGGATACTTATTTGGCTTTATCTTCTACTATTACCATCATATTACTAGACAAATGATTAGGTACTATTACCATAAATAGAATATCTTTGAGAGCAATGGTAACTTAGTGATTGATTATAGTAATTAATTTCAAATTATACTTGCAATTAAAAATAATGGTATTCCCATTGCATTAATAAGCGTCCCGAATATTATAGAGAACTGTACCTTTATTTTACAGCTACACCCAAAATGACTTAAATCCATGATCAAAACACCCTCCTCATTTTCAACTCTATCTGCCATTGTCAAGATTTGTTTTCGTTCCGTTTCGAATTTGGAATTCGAAAGGTCAAAGCCATGTGTTTGCTTTTTTTGCGAACTTTTTTCGGGCAAATGATAGGTTACTCAGGCCCCACTTGATTCAGTTTGTACCTCAAGCACGAATGACACGTAATCGTAGAGCTGTGTGCTTACCATGAGTTTACGTTAGGTGTGCTCGCTAGCGACTACGTAAAAAAATGACATTAAATGTATGACGTATTGTGCAGCGCCCCTAGCGGCTACTGTCAAGAAATAAAATCTTCATACATTTTTTTGACGTATTCGCTAGCGAGCACACCTAACGTAAACTCATGGTAAGCGCACACTGTAATTATCATGACAACGACGGATGCTGTCACAAAAGGAAAATAATATTGTTATTAATTTACGTCATCATCATCATTTCAGACGCAGGACGTCCACTAAGCTGCCGAACATAGGCCATGATATCCACATCGACCGGATGATAGCGGCCTGCATCCAGCGCCTTCCTGCTACTACCTTAGGGTCTTTTTTAATTTCCGTATAAGAGCTCTTACACACGAGCAGCACATTGACGACAGCAAAAGCGACCGCAGTCGCCGTCACTTGTCGGCAGCTAGCCGTCGACGTGCCCGCAGCAAGCTGTCGATACGTCGACGCCTGCCGTCGACGTGTCGACAGCTTGCTGCGACGACCGTGTCGGCGTACGTCTTTGTACAGGAGCCAGCCAGTTGAAAATGGATTTCATTGAAGAAACACTGTTGTTGCTTTTACTCCGTCGTCGTCGACGAAAGAGAAAGAACCAGTCATTGTGGGTTTAAGAAATGTTATTGAATAGAATACGAGACTATACACACCGAAGCCCATGCTCTATTTTTTAATGTTTTATTATGGTAGCCTTCTAAATTCGAGTTCCATATTATTTCATTGTTTTTGACAGCACAAATTTTTTAGCAATTCCGAATCAATTTGTTCGGAACTCATTGGGTGTGCGTGTAAGCTCCTGGACTACTGACAGTTGATCTTCAAAATGGCGGAGGCGGCTAGCTGTCGCCACCTGCCGGCGGCAGCCGCGAACGCGTCGACAGCACGACGGCGGCATGTCGACAGCTAGCCGTCGCCTTCTGACGTCAACTGCAGTTACATGCGTCGACAGCAAATTGCTGTTCGTGTGTAAGAACCCTAATGAAAAATGTACGAAAAATATTTTCTCTTGTGAGACCGCAAACAATCCGTTGCCATGACAATTACAGCTCTACGATTACTATACGATTACGATAGTTTTTCGTGCTCGAGGTATAGATCTCGCATTCGTACGATTCGATCCCGCGATACTCATATTCGATAAAAAATGTTTTACAATGCGTGCCTTTGGTTTGAATAAGTTGAGGTCGATTGGCTTTTGTTAATGTTTTTTGCGTTTTTTGTTTCAGGTACGGAATTTACTCGTGTTTGCTACTTGGTACGCGTTGGATTGGTACTGGTAAATAAATATTAAATACCCATTATCCTTAAGTGACTATAGCTAATATCTTTTTGATTTTTCGTAACAAAACGTCACAACATTTTATTGTACAAAAGCGCGTCTATCGGATCAGTCGCGTTTTTTCTTTTTGAAAGCAGGGTGCATATAATATCAGATTTTTGTTAAAAACCGTTTCCTATATACATTATCCCTGTGTAAATTACTATTCATACAAATTATATTTCATGTACCACTGAAGGCGGAAATCGTAGCCTTTGTCGGTGTGTTTGTAACATGTTTTCTGTGTGCATTAGAAATTATTTTGATTATTATTTGATATATCGCATGTACAATATAAATTCATATATTCATTGCCTTACGTTGAACAAACGAGGATATGAAGAAAACACAGATTCAGAGAAAGCGCTTCAATTATTTATTTATTAATGTTTACCTAAGATACTATGTTCTCGATTTCTACCAGCTTTCATATGTTTTAAAGTTAATTTCAAGGTTTTATACATCTACATACTGGCTGGCGCCAGTTTGTCGCGGTGTCCTTTTTTAAAACTTATAAAAAATAATATAAAAACATCAACTTGACAAATCCCTTTGCGCGATGTTTCCGCATGAATAAAAAAGGCAGCCCGAACCAGAAAAGCGTCAGCTGGTGAGCTTAAGACTTTTGTCCCTTATTCATAAACAATAACAACGTAATCTTATGAAAATCTTGATAAGGCCAGGAGGTTTATTCAAAATATACTAAGCTAGCTTCATAAGAAATAATGTGGGATTCTAATGGTGAATGATATTCTCAAATATTTTCAGAAGTTTCAGAGCCTATTCAATACAAATCTCTTTTCTTTATTATATCATAGTGTAGATATGCAATATGCATAATGTCCTCAAACCTTCATTGAGTGAAAATCAATATCACTTCACAAGCGCGAATCTGTTTTGATTAACTAGCCTTCGAAAATGTCGTAACCAACATTCGTTCGTTCGTTCGTTTCAGCCGAAAGACGTCCACTGCTGGACAAAGGCCTCCCCCAAGGATTTCCACAAAGACCGGTCCTGCGCCGCTTGCATCCAGGTACCTCCCGCGACCTTCACCAGATCGTCGGTCCACCTAGTGGGAGGCCTGCCCACGCTACGTCTTCCAGCTCGTGGTCGCCACTCAAGAACTTTCCTGCCCCAGCGGCCATCAGCTCTTCGAGCTATGTGCCCCGCCCACTGCCACTTGATTTTAGCGATTCTGCGGGCTATGTCAGTCACTCTGGTTCTCCTACGGATCTCCTCATTTCTGATTCGATCACGCAGGGAAACTCCGAGCATAGCACGCTCCATCGCTCTTTGGGTGACCTTGAGCCTTCTTATGAGGCCCATAGTAAGTAACCAACATTACCAGAGTCTGATTTTAACTCGAGTTTTCAAATCTGACATACATATCCTACTATCCTACTAATATTATAAATGCGAAAGTTTGTGTGGATGTTTGTTACTCTTTCACGCAAAAACTAGTGAACGGATTTTGATGAAAGTTTACAGTATGTATTATTGTTTATAGCCCAGAATAACATAAAGGCTATAATTTATGACGATATATGAAAAAATTTCACGCGGGTGAAATCGCGGGCAAAAGCTATATTTTTATACTTCAATACTATTTATTCTACGAGAAGTCAAGTAAGTCTACCAGGAGGTGACCTCAATCCGGTCACTTCTCTGGTTACTGGTGGTGCTGTAACCCTAAGCTCGGACGCACTGCGCCGGCGCACCGGCCATCTGGCGAGGGTCTTATTTCGTCACATATGCTGCACTATTGCAACAAGCTAGGGCTGCCAATCGGACTATTAAGGGTGATTTATATACACATACATAGTATAAACATATTAATTATCTTATTTGATGAAATTTTGATTAAAAGTTTGGGCCAATTTCATAGGCGCTCCAACTTTAGCTTTATACCTTTACTGGATATCAAACAATTAAGTTCTCAATATTATTTAAATTGTTGTTACTACGGCTAAAACATTTTGAGACATGTGGTTCCAGTCGTCCCGTGGATGTCGCTTAAAGGCGATTAAAGGCTGATTTTTCAATCGTTGGATAACTTTTAATAACTGAAGAATAAGTTTGGCACTTTGACAGTTTCGCTATGGGAAATATGTCAAAATGACAAGTTTATTCTTCAGATAAAAGTTAACTGACGATTGAAAAATCGGTCCTAAGAGGCACAAATTCAAACATCATGAAACCCCAACCCGCCTAGCCACTATTGGGAGTGTAAGCCAAATCTTCCATTTCCTTTGTTTAATTGAGAGTCTCGTGCTGAATCTTTGATTTGCCTTCAGTAAATTGAGACCTCTGTACTGATGAAGATGAAATAGCACAATTTACACAACATGAGATTCGTGAGTGACAACGAATGGTCAGACATAATACATGGGTCTGTGCCTGAGTGACGGCTAGTGGCAACCCTAAACTGGATAGGCAAGGGGACATGTGCCATCTACATTTATGGTGCATACCCGCGCACGTTTCACAACCTGCCCGCCGGAATGTAGACCGCTGCTTTGGCTCCTTAGACCAGCTTCTTGTTGCCATGTTACTTGCCGATGTTTTTTTACTGGCAACTTTGTAAGTGATGAGAGAAGCGATAGCGGGCGCGGTAGCGGAGGTTGCTTAAATACTACCAGTTTGCGAAATTGTACCTAATAGTCCGCGCGAATAATGACGATTTTGGAAAATTATAATGATAAAAATTTATTCCATATCAGTTTCTATTGGCAGACTGCATGTAGAGTCGGGCCGGAAAATGCAATATAATCGTTTTCTTTTGTTTTTTAGACATTCCACGGCACAAAAACAATCTATGAAAGATTAGTGTAGGTATGTGGCAGATATTATAGTTACTTGAGACATTGAATTACTTCATTATCGCCGCTATTTTGATCTATATCTCATCCAAATGTCTAGGAACGATGTCACACAAATCATATTCTTAACTCGAACGTCATACGTCTCATTTGCTACAAATTAGTTGCGCTTATTGCAACTTAATTATGCTAATTATCGACTTTGTTGTGGATTGCATTCTTTAGATGCAAATGTAGAGAAATTACAGATGATTAGTATGTATATTTTATGACTCTTTTTTGTCGGTTTTGTTAAATTGTAACCATTAAACGGTCTTGTCGTAAGCGACATTGAGTAAAAATGCAATTTGGTCACTAAATAGTTTTGAATCTATCTGGCTGTCCGTGATCACGGTGATTAAGAAAAAAGTTGTAACTAAATTTTGAAACACAGACTCTCACATTACACTTACTATTTATATTTCCGTCGTAAAGGATTCCAAGACGGATTCCAAACTACAAAAAGTTTTTAGAATGTCAAGTGCTAACATATGGGGGTTTATGACATCACTAGAAACTTCAAGTGCTACCATTTTTCTAAAATCTTGTATGGAGCGGGTTTAAAATGAAAGGTTGATATTTTTATAACTTAATAAAGGTTAATGAATTCAAAATCAATCTTAATGAAGGGCCAGAAATCGAAAGTTAACGAAAGCTTGTTAATTAAGATACATTCTTTGTTTCGTGGGATTTGAATATTAAATGACAGTTTGTTTTGGTTTATATTGAAATTGGAATGTATGTTCTCTCTTTTGATTGGTGTAGGCGGCCACTTACAATGTTTTACTGTCTTAGGCCTGATTTTTCAATAGCCGGATAATTTTTAACTGAAGAATAAGTTTGGCATATTGACAGTTTTTTTTTTTTTTAGTTTCAGTATGGGAAATTTGTCAAAATGACAGTTCTATTCTTCAGTTAAAACTTATCCAACGATTGAAAAATCAGCCCTTAATAGAATGTAGTTCTTTCGTCAGAAGTGCCAGACACTTGTTTCTGAAGAAAGGGACTAAAAGTTATAAACCAGATTTAGAAATATTTTAACGAGCTACCAAAAGACCGATTTTGTATCAAGCTACCAAAAGTGCTCTTCTATTCTTCTATACTTTGTAGTTCTTAAAAAGTTACAAGAATAAAATAAAGTGTTACAAGAATAAAATAAAGTGTTAAGGTTAGTAGGTACAGCCCTAAGTTAAAAAAATTAAATAAAATGTTGTTTTTTTCTTAACTTTAGTGCAAAAATTCACACAAATTACTTGAAAACAGGGTATGTGGTAGGTACGTAAGTCATAAGTGCCATATTAAAAAAATAATAAACATGCAATATTAATTACAAAATCACATTGCCTAGTTACCTACTTACTCGTTTCTTTATGTTCTCGCTTGCAAAATTTACAAATTTTACGACTTACTAAGATAAGTGAGAATTATAATTATCATAATTATATCATTAATGTGCCTACTTTAAAGAGCCTGTGAATGCTTAAAATTATGAATAAAATTACAATTTTTTTCAGTGCAATGTTAGAGATTTTGTAAAGTTATTGGTGTAAAAAGATTTCATTTAAAACTTTTGTCTTTTTAGACCACTAAAAATCTACACGAAAATGTTTAATTCGGTAATCATGGTGTAGTTTTGATATTACAGTTGTATGAATTTCGAAAAACCGTAACTTCGCAAAAGTGCTCGCTAAGCGACCAGTGAGAAACTGAGAAATACTGGATATCTTTAAACATTTTGCTTTACCGTGAAAAGAATTGTCTAAACAATACAACAAAAACAGTTTTCTTACTCCGATAGCACGACAAGCTGGTGTGGCATTTATTATAGTTTTAATAGGTGCTATTTTACCATGAAAATTTTATATTCTAACTAGCTTTTGCCTGCGGCTTCACCCGCGTGAAATTTTGTTTGTCACAGATCGTCATAAATTATAGCCTGTTATTCTGGGTTATAAACAATAATACTACTACTGTAAAGTTTCATCAAAATCCGTTCAGTAGTTTTTGCGTGAAAGACTAACAAACATCTAGACATCCTATCTTTCGCATTTATTATATGTATTAGTAGAATGTGTAATCAACTGTACACTATTATTTGGAAGGTTCACTATACTCACGTAACGCAAAAGAAAGAATTATGGAAAAATAATATTTAATATTTATCAACATTTCCCCGGTTTCGCTCTCGGCGCCGCGGCGCACGCGCATTCTGTTATTTCCCAGTACGTGGATAATTAGCTAAGCAAAGCTTTGCGCAACCCGCGGGTTCGATGCCCAGTAGTGACGTACGTTGTTGTATCGATAAATAATCATCGATCTCGATATACGAGTATAACTCAAAGGTGACTGACTGACTGACTGACATAGTGATCTATCAACCACAGCCCAAACCACTGGACGGATCGGACTGAAATTTGGCATGCAGGTACCTAGATGTTATGACGTAGGCATCAGCTAAGAAAGGATTTTACGGAACTCCACCCCTAAGGGGGTAAAACGGGATCCACGCGTAACGAAGTCGCTGGCGCACACTGGATCGAGCCCATACAAAGCGTTGGACATCGCTTCCTTACTCAGTGTTTTTAAAATAAAATGAGATTGCGTCAAGGCGGCCGCTAGTGTGTAATATTAGACAAATGTAATCTTTTTTTATATAGTTTTATGTAAGTTACTGAAAGTAAAATTACGTAGTATATTAGATTCGTTGGCTATTAATTACGACGACAAAATACGAATGTTGTACAAGTGTTCTTAAAAAATCAATTTTATTCCTCGCGCAATATGAATAGTATGTTACATACAAGTAATTGCTTGTATAATTTAACTATAAGACTGCGATTGTTCTAAAATGAATTAACTATATTTATTTATAGCATATTATTTGTAATTTTTACTTGTTCTGTATGCATTTAAATAAATAAATGAAAATAAATAACTAGCAATTAACGTCATTCACCAAATAAATAGGTGTAAACGATATGATATATATCGTATCGTAGCGTAAAACAAACATTAATAGTATCACCTTCCGTAAACAATTTTTCGTGTACTATAATTTTTAAATATTATTGGAAAATACTGGTCAATAATACTGTGTTTTTGCTAGTTAGAAGCGGTGTGTAATGTACGAGTAAGTCAGAAATATCGCCATGAAAACGATTATCTGCTATATAAAAATAAGTCGGGTTTTCCTCTCTGACGCTATAACTCCAGAACGCACGAACCGATTTCCACGGTTTTGCATTCGTTGGAAAGGTCTCGGGCTTCGTGAGGTTTATAGCAAAGAAAATTCGGGAAAAGGGGGTAAAACAGGATCCACGCGTACGAAGTCGCGGGCGGCCGCTAGTTTTTAATAAAAATAACTCTTTTTCGAATTACCGTTCACCGCTTATCCCAGCCCTAGTGAAGTGATACAGTCTTCATAGGTGTTTGATCAATCGTTTGAACAGTCTCTAAACATTTTTTGTCATCAATTGTTGTATCCTAGATCGTTTAGAACTTTAGATCGAGAGTCCAACTTTAACCACTCGTGGTGCCAATACAGAACATAAAAGGTTTATCGACTATCGATATAAAGCTGTCGAACTATACCAGCTCTATCGCCAGCTCACTTTCGTTGAAATTCCGTGCGTATGCGCACAGATATCTTTATATTGCCTTAAAAGGTTAACTTCGCTCACGTTTTTACTGTGCAGTTTCTGTATTTCTATTGTCTGTCTATTGTACTACAAGTAATGATTATTCAATAGTGAGCTATGAATGAATGGAGAATTATGTTGGCATTTTGATGAGGGTAGATCTGTTTCTATTAATTCACTTTTACCTTCGCAATGCCTTTGCTATTTGCTTGTTAATGGGTGTTGATAGAGTTTATTTCTCGCGTAGGATTTAAGGATATTAAGTTAAGGATAAGGCTATTTGTGGTACAGAAATGAGTTTATCTCTTGGTTTATGTAATAGACACAGCCCGAAGGATAAGCATACTTTAGTCATAGTTTACGTAGAGCTGATAACCGTTGGATGTGTTTTAGAGTTAGGTGCAACGTTGGGAAATATCCAAGTTGATGGAGCAAACACCTACAGGGTATTTTTCCGTCTATATCGATGTACTGATTCTATGCCTGAACCTAAAACTGAATCCCAAGTTAGGATGCACAATTTAATCTAATGTCAAATAGAACAGACTACACATTGGGGCTCATTACAAAACGTTATTTAAACGGGCGTTAAACACTTGTTTGAATTGACATTTAGTATGGAAATGTACCGATGGCTGATGGACCGACGACATCATAAAGGTAGCAGGAAGGCGCTGGACGCAGGCCGCTACCAACCGGGCAACATGAAAAGCATTGGGGGAGGCCTATGTTCAGCAGTGGACGTTCTATGGCTGAGATGATAATGATGATGATGGAAATGTTGCTAGTCTGCCTGAGTTTAACAGTCTGATGTAGATATTCATACACCCTTATGTCTTCAGCTTTCTGTTTATTGTGATATATGTCATTGTCTATTAAACGATTATAATGACCGTATACATTGTCCATGTAAATATGAACCCATAAATCCGATTTCGCATTCATATAAACATTTCAATGATTGTATATCAAACGGTAAAGTGCGTTTTCGTCATCACTCAGCTGCAGGTAATATACTTATCATCGTGCCAATATGGGAAATGTCCATTTTGGTTTTGATTGTATGCCGGTGTCTTCGGACGTAGCGGGAAGCGGGTAGCAATAAATCATTGCGATTTGTAAAATACCACGCGTGTAAGACTCGCTGGCTTTCAAAATAGACGGAGTAATTAAAACCAGATTGGGAGATTCGAGAAATGGGACACAATAGAGATTGGAGAAGAATAGTCGAAGAGCTGCGAAGTAGAGGAATATTAAATTTAAAAATAAAGAATCAATCAAATTTCAAGGTTCTTTAAGATTCTGGATCTCGTCTGGAGTTTACAAGTTTGTCATTTATTTCATTTGCGTCCTTGATCAGACTTGAATTGAGAAATGTTCTAAATCTGGTCGAATGTAGAGCGAGCTTCATCCGGAATCCTCACAGAGGAACTGACCATCTTATATATCCAACTCATCACAACGAAAAGTTAACATTGTTCTTATGACCCACTGGCAGTTGAGCCACTAGACCACAGCAGAACTGATCTTCTTCTTCTGTTTAGCCATTAAACCTCTTGAGGTTTATTTATGGCAATGAAAGAGGCCCAAGTCAACAGTGAGACGACCCAGGATCGAGCCGCCTGGAGACGCACAATACGAAGGGCCGATCCCAAATAAAACGGGAATGGGTCAGGCAATGAAGAAGAATGATAGAGGTGGTTAGTAAACTGTCCCAGTGCTATTTCCATGCCTGTCACCACCGCTTTCCGCTGCGCCACTAGCGTCACCACACGTAACCGCTCCACAGTGCATATCTCACCGCAACCATCGTCCTACTAAATTGAATTATTGGCTTACGTCCGAGTTGGGCCAGACGTGACCAGCGAGCGTAAGACCCGATAACGCTGTCAGAATGTCATTTACATATCTCTAAACATCGATTTGATACAACCAGTGGACATTTATAACGTCAAATTGTAATTTCTAGATTTGAATTTGTTTTGATTGATGGTGGAAACGATTGTTAGGAATATGAAATCACTAGCTGTGCCCGCGCCTTCGTGAAAATAGTTTGAATAATATTACCAGTTTTTGCAAAATTTTTCTTTACTCCTCCGCCCCTATGGCTGTAGGGTGATGTATTACCTAAAGCTTTCCTCGATAAATGGCCTATCCAATACAAAAATATTTTTTCAAATCGGACCAGTAGTTCCTGAGATTAGCGCGATGCAAGCAAACAAATAAACTCTAGCTTTATAATATTAGTAGTATTGTTGATAGTTGTAGAGAATTCTTCATTGGAGTCTTTAATAGAGATTTTACCTGCAATCAACCAACAAGCAGTTAATTCCGTGGTTTTTGTTATTCAACAGCATCTTTCATTGCAAGTACTCCTGACAATTTCTTATGCAAGTAAGTGATGCGTTAACGTACTGCTTGCGATTTACATAGCAAAAAAACACCTGAACTTCTTGCTGCAAGGTTTTGTTCATTCGAGTAAGTAGTCATAAATGATCTTCGTAATGAAAAAACTAGGGTTTCTCAATATAATAAACACAGTATTTAAGAACTCAAATGCGAGGTTTAGACTAGCAATATAACTTGCAGAAGTTGACTTCCGCAAGCTGTTTACCTCTGAGGTAATAGCTCAAGCAAGCTAACTTTTTCAAGACTTACACAGTGGTGACAGTTTGCGGACGTCAACTTCTGGCAATTGTATTGCTAGTCTAAACCTCGCTTAACTTTACTCCTTTCTTTTAATTTAAGAATAAAACCTCGATACTCAAAATCTGTAGGTCGTGCGATCCCTGGAGCAGTTCCCTTGAAATCGACCCTAAAATTTTCCTCGTCAAAAAATGGTCCAAAATAAAACGCACACGAGTCGATTCCCTTATAAGAGCTCGCATTCGGCTCTGACTCATCTTTAATCCGGAGATCATTGTCTCGTAGCATTAGCTGCGAGAGCGAGACAACCGTATGTATCAAAATAGCTGTAACTCAGTACAATTGAGCGAGATGGAGTAGTGTCTTGAACTGCTGCTTACCAGGAACTGATGATTCAGTTCTGAGAGCACGTTCAGCTGTCCGTCCAATAAAGCCATTAGTAACCGGATCCGAGGATAGATTCTTGATGAAAATGACTATAAAAAGTCTTCTAGCCCTTCTACGGTTATTTAAAGAATATACGTAAAGAGTAGTCTATACGATTCTAGAAGAACGTAGCTTTTTATTCATGGTTAGTTACCAGTATCTTCGCAGCTCTCTATAGGTAAAGCACCATGAACCTATAACAAAATGACTTGGTGCTAGTTAACGATATTAGTAGAGCCTGTGCCTATGTCTCACAATAAATTGTTAGACAGATTTTCGATGAGGATTCAAAAAATCATCAAATATTTTTAGGAGGCTAGGAGCGATTTTCGATCAGGTTTCAAGAAAGCCAACAAATATTTTTTGGGACCTTGTAGATAACTGAAGCGATCACGAAATCGAATCGAAAGATACTGCATTGTCTACATAGAGACACTGCTGTGCGCCGGCGCAGTATGGCGTAACGGTAGGCGCACGCGCCCCGCATGCCGACGGCGACCGCGGCGGACTTTTTTGCTGACCGTTACTGCGCTAAGCCTTGTCCACACCACGACAGTTTACAAATTCATTTACCAACGGTACAATGTGCAGCTGTCAATTTTCTTCTAGCATACCTACTTAACGTCTTGCCTGCCGATGATCCGGTAACCTATTATCGCGTCTAAACAACAGTTGTCAATTTCACTGTTCTTGTGGTACTTGACAGGTCATATGATGACTGAAGACGTTAAGACTGACATACTTAATTAGTATTATCTCAGTCCGTTCGCATACATCACATATTATTTCTGATATTTTAGGTCAGAGATTAGCATATGCTTAAACGAATAACAAGGACGAAAAATATGATCCGCAAAAGGGTTAAATTATGATGATGATTAGGACCCTTTAATCCATCTCTGTCACTCAAACCAACATCCTAGGTGAGTGAAAAAGACGCATAGCCCTTAACACTTTTAGTTGACGTTATTCAGATTTCTGATAAACACCTAACTCTTTTGTATGAACTTGGCTTTATATTGCTTAACTTATTCTATGTACAGATCATAAAATCGAATGCGATGATAAAGGTTTTTCAACAAACCGCCTTGGCCGTTGTTAGTGCACTAAATCGGCTGATTTTTTAGGACAACATTGGATTTTATAGTGATTGAATAGTTCGTTGCGAAGCCGTGTAGTTCTGGCAGAGTAGAATAGAATCACTCACACTCTATCCATAGATATCATAAAAATATTCTTCTTCTTATCGTGCTGAAAACAAACCTATACAGTGTCAGTCCAAAACTCCGCTACAAGAGTAGCGTTGTCAGTAGCATTAATTAAATCTTCCTGCGTGCAGTTGTTTGGGCACGCAGGGCACGATATCATGTGCTTCATCGACTGGGGAACACAACCACACTTGCACTCCAAGTTTGAGCCATCCGAGAACCCCACCTGAACATATTGTCCTTACTAAATAGAGAATAAGGCACAGATATGGGAACATCAGGCCTTAGCCCATCTGGCTAGTATTAGCTAAATCCTCCATTGTCCTACCTTCCAGAGTTTTTTCTTTCTTTTGATGATGATGATGCTTCTTCTCAGCACCATCACACATCCCGAAGCGGTCGTGTTAATTTTGAAAATGTTTTTGGGTCATAAATCGTAACTCTTTGCCTTTACTCTAACTAATGTCATACATTTTACTTTCATGACCTAATTAACATAGCTTCTTCCTTCCTGAATTTCTTGCGATGTTTCTCAGCACTTGCATACTTCGCCCCAAAATGGTCATGTTCATTTTGAAAATGTTATATTGTGTCATTTAACTCTTTAAAGCCTGTAATGTCATACATTTCTACTTCCATGTCGTTACTAACCGTAGTAACAAGCTATACTAATCTACACTAATATTATAAAGAGGAAAGATTTGTACCTATTTTTGTATGTTTGTAATGAATAGACTCAAAAAGTACTGGGCCGATTTAAAAAATTCTTTCACCATTCGAAAGCTACATTATCCACGAGTAACATAGGTTAAATTTTATTTTGGAAAAACATAGGGTTCAGGGGTCCACGCGCGGGAACCGCGGGCGGAAAGCTAGTATACTATACTTTAAAATTTCCCTCACGCGACTATATTATTTAATGCACTGTTAACAAGTACCTACTCACTTTCCTTACTTTCCTTGATTAGTGCTTAATGAGCTGCTTTAAACACTCGGGCTAAATTAATTGAGTTCGTTGCGTTCCTTCCTAGTTTCACAGATCTAATTACAATCAGGAAACTTATATTTTTCTTGTTGATATTTATTTTATTTATTAATTTATTACTTCATCGGTGATTGTGAGTGGCTACTGTGCTAGACGCTAATATAAAATGGGTATGTTAACTTAAAATACGCCTAGTAGTGGAGATACAAAGTGAATTTCGTATAGTATCGTAATTAGTAAATCAGTGTTCCGCAAAGTGTGTACCGCGGTACACTGGTGTACAGTGGTCCATGGTCAATAGATGATGTGCCTCGGAAAAGTAAGGTTATTTTATAAACTTATTTTTAGTAAGTAAGGGTAAGATTACTTAAAAAAACTAATTTCTAATTTGTGGTGTACCTCTAAAAATTTGGTTTTTATAGATGTACCTTGAACACAAAAAGTTTGCGGAACACTGACTTACTCAAGTGTTTTAACCCTTATGGGTTTAAAATGTTTTTTTCCTTAGGCTGGTTAACAGGGACATGCTCTAAAATTAAGATAAAAATAATATCTGATAACTGGACATCTATACATGAAATCCAAGCGAGCGAAGTCACAGGCAGAAACTAGTGGTAAACAAACAGGACAGGCATGTGATTATGATAAATGTAGACTCAAATCTAGATAAACACTAGTCTTTATCAGCATGGCCTAGTGAGTCTAGAAATTGCGACAGTGTTTGCTCGTTATCTGTAAGAGGGCATTGCCCTGACTCATTTGTGTCTGCCTGAGATTATACCTAAATACCTCGATAGTTGTACAAAGCAACAATGGAGTATCTAATTGAAATTAATCAGTTAAAACTCTATGCGATATTGATAACTACTGAAGCGCTGGTAGAGCCCAAAAGATAAGGAGACATGTAAAGTGCCTCATAAGGGCTACCTTTTCTTTTGATTGTTTGCTATATTTGACGTTCGTAAGTGCCACTTGTGGTCTAAACTGAATAAATATTTTTGATTTTCATTTTTTGATTTTAATTAATTGAAGATTCTTTGAATGCGATACTTTAATTTATCTTTCTCAAGTTTGACGCTTCTGAAATGGCACATTAATGGTTTTATAAGTCATATGGCATGTAAGAATTAAGATTTTTGGGTACGCTGCTTAAATTAAAACTAATTTTGTATCATAATTTCTGCCTTAAAATAATTTGTCTTGGATCACTGTAAATGTATCAATAACCTTCTTTATAAACCAAAATCAAAGTATAGTTACGTTATTACTGCAATATCAGTCGCATAACATTCATTTTAAAGTCTTATAAAATAGTGCATTCAACCGTAAAAAAATCATTTGCTACTATAGATTTTACTGACATTGTTTTAAGAACTTTTATAATATGTTGATGCAGAAACTGCAAAAAATTCCACTCTCAAAAACTGCTTTGTTGATTTATATTGCATGCATGTGTGCATTCTCTTATATGTTACTGGTCGACCTTGCCTCCTCCTTTTACGATAGCTGAGATTCTTTTAAATGTCACCCGGTATTAATTGCTGGGCAATTTTTTATTTACTCAGTAATAAGCAGGATATGATAATCATGAAGGACAAGCGTTAATGGATGTGAAAGAAGACATTTTAACTCGAAGTTGTTTACCAATTAACAATCTATACTTCTGTACTAATATTATAAATGCGAAAGTAACTCTGTCTGTCTGTCTCTCTTTCACGCCAAAACCACTGAACCGATTTTGATGAAATTTGGCATAGAGATAGTTTGAGTCCCGGGAAAGGACATAGGATAGTTTTTATCCCAGTTTTTGAAACAGGGACGCGCGCGATGCAGTTTTTCTGTCACTCTTTGTGACAGACAAAATTCCACGCGTGCGAAGCCGAGGGCGGAAAGCTAGTAATTTATAATGTTTACTTACCCCTGCTTTTAGTTCTATACACATTGTCCCATAATCTTTCTTTGTGTAAGTATGGATTTACAGACTTCTATCTGATAGTGACAAATAGCGGTGCTTGCTTAGGCATAGGATTTTTTTTTATGCAGGACTTGACTTAATTGACTTAAGGTCCTATGTCCCCTAGATGGGGCAGAGGGCGTCCACAACAGTCCTCCATCGCGTTCGGTCTTTAGCTTCGCGCTTGATCTCGCTCCAGGTCTTGTCGATTTTCTTCGCCTCGTCTACTACAGTGCGCCGCCAAGTTTGCTTGGGGCGACTACGTTTGCGTTTTCCTTGGGGGTTCCAAACCAATCCAGAGCCTGCTTAGGGATGTGATCGGGGTCCCTTTGGAGAGTGTGGCCAATCCAGTTCCACTTGCGGCGCTTGATCTGCTGGTCGATCGGTCATTTTTTATGCAGGACATGCAGATATTTTACCGCAATCGTACCTAGTAAGTAAGATGCAGTCTAGGACGGTACATATGTGCCCTGTAAGTGCCTATTCACTCTCGCCTTGAAAAAGAGTGTCAGTCCTCGTAGATCAATGGACTTGTTATCAATCCACTCATTCCATAATAGATTAGTTGAAGGGTTTAACTCATATGCTATAGTTTACAACACGACTTCGCTTGTTCTGGTAAGCTGCATTCTGGATTTCAATCTCAGTTTCTGTTGCTGGAATTAAAATCCGAACGTGATGACTGTTAATTTTTAATCTGCACTCAAAACTGATTTGAGTTTGAGAACAGTTTTGTTGACCCTTCAAAATATGACCCAAAGTGGTTCCAAGCCAAGTATGCGTTGACACCAGTTACTAATAGTTTCCTATTACATAAATCCTCAAATAAGGACGCCCGAGCGATTTCTCTCGCTAGACCTTTGTCTTTATCCTGGGTGACCTAAACCTGGCTGCTTAATGATATAAACTTGAACCTTACTTCTGTAACAATAGAGGCGGCAATTCGGGCTGTATTTCAGCTGTTATCGTGCTACGGGTTGTGGTGTAACATTGTGTAGAAAGTGTCCCATGATTAGGGCAACCACGCTTCGGCATGTCGAGATATAGCTTTGATGTCGTATTATGTAAGGAAACCTTATGCCACTATACTATGAACTATGTGCAGCACTTCCAGCTACCCAGTTCAAGTCATGCGTTCTATCACAAAGAATCCAATGATTGACTTTATTTTGACTTGACTTTATGCTGACAGCATATCAAAGTATACATTTTGAAAATTATAAATAACTTAAAAATTGAACTGCCTAAGGCGGGAATTGAACCCACGACCTTCCGCTTACCGGGCGACTGCTCTTCCAACTGAACTGCTTAGACACTGGATGAACCCGTCGAAATTTTCAAGTGTAACGCAGTTAGGGCCAGCGTTTGTTTCTTAAATAGATATACATTTTTGGTTGAAAGTGGATGATCTTATAACAAATAAATAATTAAAAGATGCCACAGTCTACCTTGATAATATGACGTTTTTATGTAGTCTACCGTAAATGGTATTTTTACATTTGGCATTATTCTAGCTGCCGAATGTAAATAGAGGGTCTATTCATAGTCATACACGCCCATGAAAGAAAATATTCACATATGTAGTTGCAAAATAATATATTTTTCAAGTTTTCCAAACGTTCACGGCCAAAACATGAAGCCAACTTCCTGTTTTTGCATCGCTATTACACATAACCTTACAAGAATACAGTTTTTTACGATATAGAAATTGAAACTGAAACTGATTTTGAATTTAAAAATATACAATAACATCTATGACCTTCAGGCTTAACCTCACATATGCAAAGTATGTTTTTACGTAACTACGTAATAGTCTAGCACTGTTAGGTATTTGAAATTTGGCAAAAACTTTTCTGTGTTTGAATGAATCATCCATATTTTGCATTGAGAGTGATCTTTAGCCTTTTACTTTGTGTTTTTAAAGTAAAAACAATGTTGCAAAACCACATTTCTGGAAAATCTGTCCATTTGCAGCTCCTAAACACTGTCATTCTTCTCACTTATTTTATTAAAAGGACTGCTGAGACAGTAGACGAAAAAAGTAGGAGACCGTGCTATATGACTAAGGAAGACTTACATCTAGTACCGTTATCAGAAATAGTGCCAATGATCAAGATTGCATATATTGAAAGGCCAACCCATTCATTCACATACTCACCAGAATGGTGCAGATGCGATCTATGACAGAGCGAGCTTCAAGCAAAAGTCACTCTGCTCTACGAGAGAATCTACTACAGCTGTACTTATCAGTATCCGTTGTAGCCGCATTAACATGACAAGCTTGCACGCTACTATCACCAAACCATTGTGAAAGTGCTCTGCCAGCAATATTTTTACAGCATGGTCACATGACGGCGCAAAATGGTGTCATTTCTCCACGCGCGAGCTTGTCACATTGCGCCGGCGCAGTCTCAATTCAATGGGTAATGGATCACGAGGCAATAGTATTATAATCCGGCCCCAGATGCGAGATAAACGAATGTGGGGCGCGATTCGACGAATTTTGAGGGTCAGATTGTCTGGACCGGTGTGGCTGATTGCCCCCTACCATGCCAAAAGCGAATCCTTTCGACACATGAATTTGCATGTCAATGAACGTACTTGAACTTGTTTGTAGACTACTTCAATGATGCACGGTAGCTAAGGAGAATCAATTCGGATTCAATTTATGAGTCTTATACAATAGAATCTATTAACATTTTCGAGATAATGATTCAAGCAATTTTCCCATTATCACAGCCACAACATATTATTAAACATCAGTTCAATGCTATCGTCCACGTAGCATGAAAACTAAACAATTGCCAGTGTTTATATTCAATGTAATGGACGCCAGATGTAATAAAATTGTGCCCTTGGTCACAGTTTGCCGAGCACCCTTTTTTCTGGCAGCTCTCATTGCCCATTCGAAACCTGTACCTGCTTTGTCAATGGATTCACAATAACAAAGGACATTACGCGCAGGTAACTGCAATATTGCCAGTATTCACAATAAAATTTAGCAGCTTTCGAGATAACACCTCTGGGATTTTTGGCGCCTGTCTGCAAATCCTTCGAAAAATCCAATATTTTAAAAACAGCTGCAGTTCTCAGTGACTGGAAGTTATTAAAATTCGCGTAGAAGACGCATAAATTTAAAACAAGTTCCACGTGAAATCGAAAAGTATTACTGATCGATTCTAAACCTGACTACAGCTGCGACTGCCAAAAAAGGTAACCGAATAGAATCGTTGATTCAATTCCCATTGCAGTAGCTGGCAAAAAATGCAATAAAACTTAAACCATATGTTGCGAAAGAAAATAGTTTATTGTAGGTACCTAATAATAACGCGTTATCGATTAAGAAATTGTTATCTGGTCGGCGCGGGCGCACGCTGAACGCTCATCACCGCGCGCCGCGCCAGTCTCGCCCGCGACGCCACGCGCTTCGGACGCACGGGACGTTGTCAATAACGGCTATTCGCGTTAAATATCCGAACGATTGTCAACTTTATTGTTCCCGTGTTATTGTCGCGAATCGGTCATCCGTGGTATTCTGATATTCGGGTAATTAATGCACTCATTATTATGCTATTGTGCTGATTGATGTGAACGTTACATAAGGGATATTGCGATAGCCTTTGTGAATGGTCAGATTTGTGGACGCCATAGAAAAAAACCTCCACGTTCGAGTTCTACGATTGAGACATGTTGTATATCTCGGATTGCGTTTGTGTTTTATTTCATTGCACAAATGTTTAGATTGCTCAACGGTTTACGCGTTGCTATCAGTGAGAGTAATCGTGGATTCTAAATTCGGATTTTTTATCCCAATCTAATTCGGGATCTACCTGGGCCTTAATTTGATCGCTCCTTTTCTTTTTACAGGTAAAGGAGGCGCATAATGGACAGCGGAGACGAAGCAAAGTGAAGTGTTAGTGTTGTGAAACGGTTATAACGTTAGTGTATGGTTCAGCTATGATGTGAGACGGTTCTGGTGGTTTCCGAAATGCCGTCAGACAGTGGCTCGGCGTGGTCGCCGCCGGCTTCCAACAGTGAGAGGAGATTGAGCAATTCTTCCGATGGCAGCGCTTGCAGCGGATACTCTAAAACTGTAAGTTTTGGCATGACTTTTCTTTTTGCTATTCAATTTACCTATCTTTTGACATCGGAACTTTAGCGTTATAACGGAATGGACTACTCGAATAAGAATCTCAGAATTAAGTGGAACCGATTAAAAGAATCATGACATAAATCAAGTTAGGTACCTAGTTATGTTTTTGTTGGACATAATGTCTTTGAAAACTACAATAGCGTCGACATAAATCTGCACTTGCCTCAAACTTTTAATATATTGTGCCCTAAAGCACAATAATGTAATTTACCTGTACTTAAACCTGACTAAGTACCCTCATAAAACCCAGCAGACAAGCAAAAAACTTAAGACAATAGGATAAGTATGTCGTCTAGACATAATAAATATGTATTTAGGGTTGGTTGTAAAAACTAGAACAGCAGTGATGTTGAATTTCCAGCGAAAACTATCGATGCCAGACAAAACAACTTATCTATAAAATACACAACCAATATTAAAGTAAATGAAATTGATAAGAAATGAAACAACAACACTGGAAAACAAGATACTGAAACAAAATTAATTAATAATAAAGGCTATCGGGTAAAGGTCAGAAACAAGTAGATAATAATTGAATTGGTAGACGTTACAGAACTACGAATATTCCGACTTTGAAAAACGCAAACGCAAAATGTTATAGTTATGACCCTGAATACTAATACGGGTACAATAAAAAGCGAGTCAGCGGAAATATCTAGTGCAAAAGCATACTTAAAATTGGAAGGCGAAATGTATAGTATAGAAATGGTTTCGCCACAGCCGGTTCCTTGACCTACTGATCAAAATCATTAATAGCGGAAACGGAGTCCGACTCTTATTGTCTCGTTTGGACAAGACAAGCCGGTAACAAAGCTAGTGAACTACAGCCAGCTCAATTCTCACAGAAACTTACAGGAGCTATACATACATATACAGATAAATCAATAATATCTAGTTGATAATCCTGCTATTCATCGATACCTTTTCTATTTATTTTCCTTTTTGATAAATCTTTTAAAGTATTGATAGCCTTGTCAAATCGTGAAGCGTTCGTGACGCCTCTCATTCTAGATCATTTAGAATCAATATCTGTTTCGATATTCAGATTATTATGATACGCGAGTCCTTTTGAATTAAAATTGGCACTTGAATTTGTCGAGCTTGTTTCTTTTTCAAGGTTTTATGTGTTGACTTTTCTCTTTTGGCTTGTAATAATCAAACTCGAAACACGTTTTAGACGTCCGTACTTCGTAAAAAGTGCCATTGTTATTTTAAATAATGACAAAGTGTTCTTTAGTTAAACATTAAAACTATGACCTCTTTTGGTTACTAATTAGTTTGTGTTTCCTCCCTTTTACGTCCGTGTGAATCTAAATATTCAAAGGCTACGGCTTTTAATTGCCCAAAATAAACGAATACGTTTTTATTCATAGAAATTACGTTATCGTTAGGTATATTGTCAATGTCAAATATCTTTGGTACCGATGAACGAACGCTTGCTTGAGTCACAAGTTTGTTGATAACAAAATTCGTGTTTTCGGAATTATCATCATTTCTTATAGGTACTTAACTTCTTATAGGTCAGACAGTTAGCGTCAAATTGTTCGTGACACCCAAAGTAGCCAAAAAGTTTACAACACAATCTTCAACAAAGACATATTGCGAACTTTTTGAGCACTTTGGGTGTCACGAACATATTTGACGCGTCGCTGACTGTAGAACATAATAAGCTTAATATTATTCCCATTTATACTAGTGACTCCTTTACTTTAATTAAAACTAGAAACGCAGAAAACTATTTCTCTTTTTGCTTAAAAAAAAGTGTCTTTTGCGGTTACAGAAGAAAGTTTAAGTCCTAGAGCTATTCTTTTTACTTTTTCTCCTACCATTGCACTTAGTGTTCGTTTTGCATAACGGTGCACTGCACTGTACATAGTTACACACACAGACCTTGCTATATGAAGACGTTATTAAGGTTCAACAATATGCAACTGTAACTTTACATAACGAGTTTATGCAACAAGTCACAATAATCTAAATCACCCGGTTGCAAATGCATATCGGTTTGACAGATCTGTTAACATGTGTTTGGTTGCACAATGACGTAAAATGTGATAATAATGGGTGGATTAATAAGCTAATAGCCTTTTCATATGCCATTTGTTATAAATATGTGTTATAATCTGAATATAACTGTCAGAGCTACATCTTTATGTGTTTGGATAGGTCACTGGAAACATAAATTAATTCATTAAAGTGACCCCGTACCTATTTCATATTTTCTAAGTGAATATTACAATGAATTAGCAATCAACTGAACATATTTTTCGTAGTAATGAATGAGTTAGTGCTTGAATGAAAGAATTTAAATGAAGGTTTTAATTAAAAGTTGGAATTAGCAATAAAATAATAGCTTACGAAGGATGATGTAAGACAATGGGCAGTAAATTACGTTGCGATAGTAGGTCACTCAGATATTCACAGTGACGTATCTATTAGAAGGTTTTATTCACTATATTTTGACCTAAAACTGCAATTGAAGGTTAGTTGCATGAAGTTTTAGGCTGAGTTGCACCATCTTACTTTAACTTTGACAAACGTCAAAAATCTGTCAAACTCCATACAAAAAACACCGGTTATAGTCAAAGTTACGGTGAAAATAAGGTGGCGCAACTCAGCCTTAGTATTAATATTTTGACCTAAAAATGCAACTGAAGATTTGTTGCCGAAGGTATTGAAAGTATGTAACTATTTTTTAAATCACTTTCTAAGTATGTACTTATTCATAAAAACTTTTCATAATGTGTTTTTGTAGACGCTGTTTTTTTCCAATTTTTACATAATCCCCTTATTTCATGGTGTGTCAATAAGTGAATTAAAAGAAAGCTGCTACACACAGCCTTATCGCAGAAAAACGACTTATTTAAGCATAAAATAACGAAAGTGAAAGCACTTAACAGTTTTTCTTTCCGGCTCACTGCGTGCGCATTTTCTGTGCGCGGGCGCAACGCCCGAACAAACCTAATATTGGTTTAATAGAGGACCGTCGCTAATCAATTGCTGAATCAATACGACAAAAAGAACTTGCCAAACTGGACTTTTTTCAACATCACAGAATATTGTCGTCTCGAAATGTGACATTTCTGGTTCGTTTGCAAAGCATAATGTTGGATATTTGGCAATTTCGCAAAAAACATGAGTTGTGTAAGTTTTCGCTGGACTAGTTGATATCAGTCAACTGGTGGCGTGCCTCAGCTTCGCATTTGCGACACTAAACTGTACCAAAACGTCTGAAAGTCTTGTCATTTTAATTTTTCTTGGGAAAAGACAAGATTAGACGAGAATTTTCGTAAAAGCAAAAAGATATTAAGGAAGCTTAGTGTTCAATATTGCTTAGCAGTCTAATAAATAATTCAAATAAAAACTCATTAACTATTTAATTACGCTTTTCATGTCGTACCACCTCTTGCATAGATACATCCATAAAGCAATTTGGCCATCTGTAAACTTCTCGGAAAATAAATTACGAGGGCATAATTTTTAATCCATAATTTACACGCCCTTCACTTTTATGCGTTCCCTTTCCCTTGGCGTATAAAACCACAAGATGTTATGACTTTCACCATACATACATCCTTGGTGGTGTTGTTTTGAATATCGGATGTGCCCATAATAGTGTTGCGTACACAGAAAAGTTGCTATAGTGATGCAATCACTATAGTAGAATATACAAGAAGTATATTCTGCCTGAAGTGGCAATGAGCAGGGCACATAGTATGTAGAACTGACGGCCGATGGGGCAGCATGGTTCTAGAGTGGAGGGAACGCGTACAGGAAAACGCAGCGTAGGACGTCCTCCCACAAGGTAGACCGACAACCCCATAAAGGTAGCAGGAAGGCGCTGGATGCAGGCCGCTACCAACCGGTCATTACGGAAATCATTGGGGGAGCCTATGTGCAGTGGATGTAATATGGCTGAAATGGTGATGATGATGATATTCTGCCGCTTTAAGTATCTTAATATTGCCGACATTGCCGTTCTATCTTAGTACCTTAGGAGGGACCTACAAGGTGGACCGACGACATCGTAAAGGTAGCAGGGAAGCGCTGGACGCAGGCCGCTACTAATCGATCAACATGGAAAAGCATTGGGGGAGGCCTATGTTCAGCAGTGGACGTCCTATGGCTAAAATGATGATGATGATGATGACCTTAGGAGGTGACTTGGGTTAGAATGAAACGTGATAGGTTGGTATAAAGCGATACCACATGCTTAAATCATACAATGTTTACTCAGTAATTCGATTGAGTAACACTGACCGTAGTTACAAACTGACTGGGAAAACGAAGATTTATTGTTATTTAGAGTTCTAGGTTACTTACAATGTTCCTTTACAGTTCGTTACACATAACACGTGCATTGGCGAAATACAAAACAACACAAAGTTTCGGCATTAGAGTTAGTTATTGTTAATTTTGGTACAATAATAATATTTTATAAATACTACAGCGTTTTGACAGACTTTTTGCAAGATAACCACTCGAATGTTCATAGAAACTGTCATGCCAAACCAATAAGTAGGAAGTAGCTACAGTCACCTGCATAAACTCACTTTGAATATTTTAAGTTAGTTTAGTTAGTCTATATGCATGCTTAAGTACCTACAGTGGTTCCCTCGTCGATTTTCCGCTTTTTATAGTTTATTCTTCCATCTGGGAACACAGCAGTGCCCTGCCAAAACGAGACAACGGAAGGGCACTGGCACAGGGGACCCCTTTACCCAACTTTTCTCGAAGTACTTCCTCATATAATATTTTAAACTATATATTATGTTGCATTTTTCACTATGCCCGCGACCATGACTCGTGCAACCGAGTTGAAACGTCGGGAGGGTAAATATCTGGGGACACGGCAGTGCCCCCGCCAAGTCAAGTAAAAAAGCGTTCTTATTTACCGTTTTAAAAAGATTTTGCTGCAAAAATCCCGTGAAGTGATAATTTTATTTCCTCATATTTTTGTACCTTTGTCGATTCGTCCTGAATAGTGCTTGAAATCCTGTTTTTTACATTACAAAATTATTAACTGCCTTGATTTTTATAATATACTTGGCAGCTGAGTGTACTAAACACGCCCAGTTGTTCGCAGAGCCGACCCAAGACCTTTACCCAACCTGCAGTAATGACACTAAGTGGTGACTCAGTGACTGCTTTAATTCCGGCCGTTTTCTTGCATCTATGGTAATGGCTCGACCTATTTTGTGAGCTTTATGGTTCTATTTGAAATATTTTAAAGTTTTTTTGCATGGCCATTTTTAGAAACCTTAGTATCTTGGCCAACTCCTAACCCAATTCTTAATCGATGCTACAATTTAGATTCATACTCACGTTACTTAAAGCCTGTACTTGGTCGCACTCTTGAAGAAGAGAAATAATGAAATTATTATTATTTGGTTATTGGTTGGTTATTGAGCGTGGGACGTCCACCTACAAGGTAGACCGACGACATCATAAAGGTAGCAGGAAGGCGCTGGACGCAGGCCGCTACCAACCGGGCAACATGGAAAGCATTGGGGGAGGCCTATGTTCAGCAGTGGACGTCCTATGGCTGAGATGATGATAATGATGATGATGATGATTATTCAACACACTTCTCCGCTCCGCTCCGCCTTGGTGGAAACTGGGTCTTAAACCAATTATGGACTAATTAATTCCTGTATTGATTATTGTATACCTATTTCATTGAATTTTACACTAGCTTCTAGCTTCTATTTTACACTAGATCCTTGAGATAAGAGTAGATTCGCACTTGAGTGCTTCATAGTGCGGGCTAAACAAACACTTTCTTTTTGTAACAGTTCATAAGTAACATTGCACGAGACGTTGTTCGGAATGCGAATAACAAAAATACATTTGGTTTACTTCGCATATTTACCTACTTTTGCAAATAAACATGACTCGTTAATCACTTGTTTACGTACAAGTTAAACATTCGATTATTTTGTTCCATCATGTGAGCTGTGGCAACTAAAGTCATTCATAACTATGATGTCAGACTATGACTTGACTGAAGCCCAGATGTTTTTTTTTTATTTTTGTTTTTGTTTCCATAGTGCGTTAGTGGTTCTTCATTTGTTTTCGACCATTCAGTTTGATTGAATCGAAGTTACTGCCTGACAATCCTGCAATATTGTGTTAACCAAACTTGAAACTCGCATAAGTAATTTTAATTTGGGTTTCCTATAAGATAATTTAACTCCTGATATCCAATTCGACAAGGTCCAACCCCAACCATTATCATCAACATCATTTAAACCATACTTCCAAGGCTGCACGGACGTCCACTGCTGAACTTATTCAAGAGTATTTCATATCAAATGTTATGCAATTTACAAGGCTTACATAGATTTTCAAAAACATAATACGAGTGTGATCTTATCTTATCAAGACTGAGATCTTTTAGATATGTGTCAGCTCCTCGATAAAGCGTTGATAAAATGAGGACGAACAGATAAACTGGGATTAGAGGAGTTTGTTTAGTATGGATAATACAAAGTACAGTGTATTTATTATTTTATAGGTGGCCAAATACCTGGTATAATCGTATTCAGAGGTCTGTCGAAGGCAATTAAAACAGTTACTAAGATTCTTATTATTAATATCAATTATTTAATTTAGCTACTTTTTTCGATAAACTCCAATTATTCTACACTCCTAGGTATTCAACAGGACATCAGACCATACATATTAACTGTCCTAAAATGTTCACGTCCCGTCTTCAGTGCATAAAACGACATTTTCACCAGGAGTAGATAAAAAACAAGAAATATAATTAAATATTTTTACATTAAAGACAAAATCACTTAGGCTGAGTTGTACCATCTTACTTTAACTTTGACAAACGTCAAAAATCTGTCAAACTCCATACAAAAACCACCAGTTATCGTCATACTTACGGTCAGAGTTAGGTGGTGCAAGTTGTAAGATGGACGTCGTCCACGATGTGTGTGATTATAAAAAGATCTACTTTTGTATCAAACCTGCATGCTTATTAATTAATTTTCCCAACCTGTGTAACTCCCATCCTCACTGGTCCCCGATCAAAATCACAGTAAATAAACACCATGGAACACTCCACGTTCAATCCAACGTCTTACCTATGTAATTACTATCCAGCCGATTGAGGATGTTACCAATCAATCACAATTACCATACACACGGTATCCTTTTCACATTCCCACGGTATCAATAATTTACACAGTCGCGGAATTCTTATTACAACTACTTAGAGCTTAATTTGGCGTGGATTAATCTGGTTATTGGTGACATCTCAAACTGGTTGACGCTAGTGAGGTAGAGAACTACTAAGAAGTATCGATAGGTGTCTAGATACCAGTATTTTGGTATCATTTAGGTCATAGATTATATTAGTGTTAAGCTGAGCTTGGCACGCACTACTTCCTCGATGACAGTCTAGCTGCGACTTTGGACAGAGGAGAAAAAAAAAAGTAATCATTATAATCCTGTAGGGGGAAAGAAAGGTAAAGTAAATGATGGCAAATCTTGAACGTAAGCCCGGTGATTTTGAAAGTCTATAATAAAATCTGAATTCATTGCAATGATTATGGTATTTAACATTTACTGTGTCCACAACGGTTTCCCTGTCTAGGTAGAAGAAGTAAACTAACTTAATGTTACTTTATCTACGAGTTAGTAAATTGCTGAACATGATACCCAAACCCACACTATTAAGCTCCATCTTCAGCTACACTTTAAATATTTAGTTTGGTATCCTTATCGACATTAAAAATTCAATGTTAAGAACATCACTATTTACCACTAATCGACATGATGAACAAACAGGTGATTAATAACTTATGCAGATTAAGGATATTTGCTATTGAAATGAGGTGAACGTCTGCGACTAGACATCGATTGCCAAAGAAACTGGTGTATAATCGATTTGATTCGGAACTAATCGGAGCTTATAATGAGCGAGTAACCTTGATTATGTTAACAGTTTGACATTTGATCAAAGAGATCGACTCACGGTTCCTCTCACAAATACAGGGTCCTTCTAAACTAGCTACATTCCTTTTAATGGGGGCATCTATACGGTACACTGAACAAGTTCACCAAATTTGAGTATGTGTTTTATAATGATTTTACAAAGTTACATTTTCTAACAAAAATAAAAATTCATTTCGTCTTACATAATGGAACATGCTGTATTTTTTACTCACACAACAAAGCTGTAGTGTATTCATTCTGCACAGGAACACGAGACACAACACACACAACGCTCACTACCACTGCACACTTTTTTGTTGTTTACACTCACGTCATAACAACTCACAGCAGTCGTCACAGCTGATAGCCGATTAGCTGATCGACTGATTGGGCGAGCTATCACTTTAATGTTGCAGGCCTACTCTCATATCGTTGTCTATCCTTATTATCTTATGTTAATCACAGTAAAACGGACTCACGATACCATCGAAAAATCAATCAGCAAAGGCCATGATTTTTAAGGCGCGTCTTAGTAAATTTATTTGCATTTGTGCATCTGTGCGTCATAGTTCACTTCACGAGCACTACAAAACGCACCTTCACACAAGAAAGCTAATCAAAAACTGAATTAAATCAAAGCGCACGCGCCGACAAATGCCGACAAGCCGCACGCCTTTTGTTGACACAAAGACGCCGACGCCGCCAAAGCAAGAGCCGAAAAGTTGGCATAAGCGTACAGTCGACGACAAAAAAGAAACTTATTTGTTTATTATTTTATCTGCTTGCTTTCGATTTCAATTGATTCGAATCTAAATTGTGGTGTTGAGTATTTCATGGTAAAATATCCTATAACAGATAATAATTAAAAATTAATCGAACTTATTGTTTTGTGAAGGTAATTCAATGGCCTAGTCAATTATTTAGAAACATTAAATTAGACTATTGAAGCAAATAAAACTCTTCAATTTGTTTGTATTGATATTCCATTTATCCTAAATCAAAGTCCATTCTTAAATTAATCGTTAATGTCATCATTTCTATTACAATAGAAAAGTAGATGAGGTAGGTAGGTACCTAATTAGTTAAATAAAATTTCCGAATCATTTCCGTTCCAACTTGGTATTTATTTATGACCTATCTTATGTACCTGTGATTTAACAATAAACACAATTTTAATTTGAATAGTAAAAAAAAGTTTGTTGCATTTCTTAATTTTATTTTGGTGAGTGTACATTGCGCTAGCCGGCGGCCGGCGGCACGTGTCTAAAGGCGGCGGCACGTGTCTAAAAGTTCGTTTGCTGCGCGCCGGCTAGTGTTGTACGATACGACACTCGAGTCTTGGAATCTTACTTATTAAAAGTTTGAAGAAAATAAAATAGCTATGAATTAAGACTGTGTGTTTATTATTTTATTGGACCGTTTTAACTTTTTGATTACGAAAATCGTCAGTCTTTAGATGGATACTTCTGATTCGATTATTTGCGTTTAATGCAATTTTATTGATATTACATTTGTATTGTGCGATTTATTTTATTTTCAATTAGGATATAACATACGGATGATGATATGAAATCACTCATTATTGCCTATTAGTATACACCAACTCAAGTTCATGTCATGATTCAGTCTAGCTCAAAGAACTTAAAATACTCGAAAGGACTCGGAAGACTCAATTATTCCCTTATTCATGTGACTAACGAGTCCTAGTCTTAAAAATAAACTCAAGTCTCAAAATAAAGACTTTAATTAAAGACTCGAGGTTCTTACAACACTAGCGCGGTCGGCTATTGTGAGGGACGGCTGTCTTTGATACCACCGACTCCGCCACGCATAAATAAGGATGTCAACTCCAAAATTCTTTCTAATCTTAATAATAATAAAACTATCATTATTTACTTTTATAATTTTTTTTTGTTTCTACGATGATTTTAATGATTATTATTTCAGTTTAAAATTGATAGTTGGGAACAATTATTTACTTATTTACTTCGGAATACTAAAGACTGCGAATAATCACAGGTAGATAATTCGATAGCGTTTAGTTTCTGCTATGATCGAGTCAATTACGAATCACATTTTTATTTAATTTGCTAAGGGGATATTAAGCGATTAAAATTAACATGAAAAATGTGCCTGCTTTATCGTAATAATAACCGTAATTCTAAATTTCATAGTCATGGTAACTATCCCATTTGTGTATGGCATAAAAATAAGTCATTGATTTCGGCAACTAACTTTTTTGCTTCGTTTCGTTGCTACGTTTGAAATAAAAGATTTTTACAAGCGCAAAAGTATTTTAACGAACTTTTGAATAAACATCATTCCATTAAGGCCACTAAATAAGTACTTACCACATAAGATTTTTTTATGTTACCAAAAATAAATAAACTTTAATTTTCTGCTTAATTTAATTCCTTAAATAACTAGTAGTAGCCCTAGAATAGCTTGTGTGGCGCCCGGTCCGTCGTCAGGCGGCACTCTTGTGTTCGCGGCCAGTGGCCCAACGGCAGCACAAGCGCAATGGCGGCCATTACGTAAGCTCGTGTGCGTGCGGATTTTTGTCAGTGTAGTAGTGAATCAGCTGAACAGGGTGTTGTATTGGGTTGATAAGAAATGAAGTTGTTTCCTTAATTATCTCGGAAACTAGCCTGAATTTTTGGCTCAAACTTTGGGAACGTATTCAGTGTGACGTATACATGCTCCCATTAAACGGAACGTAGCTGATTTAGAAGGACCCTATATACGTGGTCAATGGTCAAAATTTATCAGATGCAGGTCAACCTACCACACAATAAAGTTTCCTTAAAGTTACTGCTTTAAGACTTACAATCAATGAATTTTAAAATGTGTATTTTATGTATCTTTGGCCTCCCCCAATGATTTCCACACTGGCCGGTTGGTGGCGGCCTGCATCTAGCGCCTTTCGCTACCTTTATGAGGTCGTCGGTCCACCTTGTAGGTGATGGGAAATCATTGGGGGAGACCTATATTCAGCAGTGGACGTCCTATGGCTGAAAATGATGATGATGATAATGTCTCCTTGGGTTAGGCATTGAAAACGTTAATAAAATGGTTCTACTTCGAACAAAAGTAAATAATAGACGCGTATTCAAATCCTATTAAAGCACATAAATAAATAATCTGGGGGCNGTTATACTTATTTATTACTCATAAGATCATTATCTAGTAGGTAAGTAATTTATTTATCCTTCACGTCACCATGATCTCAACTTGAGTCACTCTTATGAAATTACTTGCAAATACGGAGTTTCTATAGTTTTTATTGAATATATTGTTGATTAAGAGTATGTTTTTCCCCTTCAGCAGGCCTGGCTCACTCCGCGCGGTACATCCGATAATTACCTACAGCGAAGCGCCCCGCCGGCGGGTATTATATCAGTCGAGTGTCACGCGCGCGCCCGTCAGGACGCTGGCGTGCGTTGTAGACGTAGTAGGTACCTAATTCTACGATCGAAGTATTATTTAAAAATGGACATAAAGAGAAAGAAATATTGTGCGGCGTTCGGGTGTTTAAATTCGAAAAGAAATTTACCGGATTTTATTTATCTTTTTTTCGCTTCCCAAAGATGCTGAAAGGTATGTTGGCCATGTAGGTAATCAATAATTCTGATAGTATAAGAACCTAACCTACCATGACTACTGCTCAGAATGCGTTCGTTCGTTTCAGCCAAAATATGATGTCCACTGCTGGACAAAGGCCTCTTTCAAGGTTTTCCATAATGAATGCGTACTAATTACATACGTTCGTTCGTTCGTTCGTTCGTTTCAGCCGAAAGACGTCCACTGCTGGACAAAGGCCTCCCCCAAGGATTTCCACAAAGACCGGTCCTGCGCCGCTTGCATCCAGGTACTTCCCGCGACCTTTACCAGATCGTCGGTCCACCTAGTGGGAGGCCTGCCCACGCTACGTCTTCCAGCTCGTGGTCGCCACTCAAGAACTTTCCTGCCCCAGCGGCCATCAGCTCTTCGAGCTATGTGCCCCGCCCACTGCCACTTGATTTTAGCGATTCTGCGGGCTATGTCAGTCACTCTGGTTCTCCTACGGATCTCCTCATTTCTGATTCGATCACGCAGGGAAACTCCGAGCATAGCACGCTCCATCGCTCTTTGGGTGACCTTGAGCCTTCTTATGAGGCCCATAGTAAGCGACCACGTCTCAGAGCCATACACCATCACTGGCAACACACACTGGTCAAATACTTTTGTCTTGAGACACTGCGGTATTTCGGACGTGAGAATTTCGCGAAGCTTCCCGAACGCTGCCCAGCCGAGTTGGATTCGACGATTAACCTCTTTCTCGAAGTTGGACCTACCTAACTGGACTGTTTGTCCCAGGTATACATAATTGTCAACAAGTTCGAGTGTAGTGTCTCCAACCTTCAGAGGAGTGGGTACAACACGGGCATTTGACATAATTTTTGTCTTGTCCATGTTCATTTTAAGACCCACTTGTTGAGAGGCTCTACTGAGGCCATCGAGCATTGTGTTTAGGTCCTCCACGGTCTCAGCCATGACTACGATATCGTCCGCGAAACGAAGGTGGGTGATATACTCGCCGTTGATATTTATGCCGAATCCGCTCCAGTCCAGAAGCTTGAAAACATCTTCCAGGGCGGTGGTGAACAGTTTCGGAGATATGACATCTCCCTGTCTCACCCCTCGCTGCAACTGGATAGGTTTCGAGTTCTGATCCTGGAGGCGGACCGACATTGTGGCGTTTTCGTACAAGCCCTTCAGCGCTTCGATGTATCTATAGTCAATTTGGCACCGTTGGAGAGACTGTAGCACTGCCCAGGTCTCGATCGAGTCGAAGGCTTTTTCATAGTCCACAAACGCCAGACAAAGTGGCTGATTATACTCCTCGGTCTTCTGTATAATCTGCCGTAGCGTATGTATGTGGTCTATGGTACTAAAGCCTTTTCGGAAACCGGCTTGTTCGGGAGGCTGGAAGTCGTCGAGCCTGCGTGCGAGACGATTCGTGATGACTCTCGAAAACAGCTTGTAGACATGGCTCAGAAGTGAGATGGGTCTATAATTTTTCAACAAGGTTTTGTCGCCTTTTTTGTTACATACGTACGTACTGTAATTACATACGTACCTCATGACATATAAGTAGATTAATTATTTTTTCACTAGACAGCAACCCTATCAGCGTAAGAAGAGTTCAGAGGCACGCGATAGAAAGAGACAAAACTTGTAGGTGAATAAAATTGTAGGTACGTAGTGCTGTGCGAGCTGAATTCCACTGTATCGCGTCGTAGCAAGACTCGCATTTATTTAAATTGTCTTGCGGAGTAATCCTTCTGTACCTGTACTATTACTTATTCTGTGCCTTCAGTTAGTGGCAGTACAAATGGCCTTGACAATTGTTACTAAGCATGCATCATAGATCAGGGGGCGTATTCTTTACAGTTTTCATTTGTGCGACATTATATGAGTCTTATTGCTTCTAAGGCTGAGTTGTACACCTTTTAACCGTAACATTAACAGTAAGTTTTGGTATGGAGTTTGACAGATTTTTGAGGATCGTCAAAATTAAAGTAAGATGGTGCAACTCACCCTAAGATATTATTTGCCTGAAGTGAAGCAATTGGAGGTCTTTAAAAATGCAAGATTCATTATTTTAGAAATAAATAAATAATGGCTTTACTTATAACTTTAGATAACTTTTTAGACTAGATACTTCAATAAATCTCATTTTAGTCTCACTCAATTCAGATAACGACTGTTCCCAATAAAAGGTCGTGGGTGTTCCAGACCACGCTCGCTTGAACACTGGGAATGACCCACTTCTGACTGAGACAATTGTTGTAATGGCCATCTTGGTTGATGATCCTTGTCATTTGTCATACAGGAATGCAGTACCTTACCTTTTAACTAACATACATTCGGAGTTGTTTGTAAATTAATTATAGTTCTTGTAACTCACGAAGGCGAGTGAGTTTTACTTGTGTGTGTACGTGTACATGCACATAACGATAGTTTCTGAAACTTCTGAAAAACGAACAGTAGCGAGCCACCACACATGCAAAGCTCACTCGCCTTCGTGAATTGCAACAACTATAATTAACTACCCCAATACAAGTCTATTGAATATTGTTGAATCTACTGCTCAGCAGAACATGACGAGGGTTATGATGATGTCGGCCATAGGTACGGCCACATCCACATTGCATACTTTTGAAAAGTTCAATTGAAACCAGCAAAGAATTTGTACAGCTTTTTGACGATCTTGTATATCGCTGTTTGAAAACCTATCCTCATCATCATCATTTCAGCCACAGGACGTCCACTGCTGAACATAGGCCATAATCATTGGGGATGATTTCCAGATTAGCCGGTTGGTAGCTTAATGCATCCAGTCCTTTTACCTTTATGAAGGCCTTTACAATCCTACAATTTAATTTAAAATTATTTCTCGACAAGCCCTTCATTTCTTTTACAACGTATACATTCCTGTTCCAATTTCTTTTTTCAATCCCAAAACGTTTCCACAGCAGTGAGTGCAAGTTATGCGCACCTGCCATTTTGACATTTGTTGCGCCGGCGCACGGCCTTCGGCGATCTTAGACCAATTCTAACGTATTACCTAATTGCAACCGGAGAATGTAGGAATTCTACGTGTCTATTGCGTATTGGTAAGGTAATTTGATAGTGGATAATATACGGTTGACTTGAAGGTTTGAAATAAAATTGTAAGGTATCTACTGATTAAAAGTTGTGGCAACTTTATTTGCTATAATATAAATACTATATTGTTATCGTAAGCATCTATTAAGGCGAGGTTTTCGTGACAGCAGTGTTACATACGGAAAAGTATCAAAATGTAGTTATAGTATTGCAATCAGTCCCCATAAGTAGTTTTTGACGATCAGCTTTCAAGGGTCTAATTATGATTTGGAACCACCATAAAAAAGTAAACATACCTACAGCGACAACAAACATCATCAACATCAGCCTCCCCATTTCCCTAATTAACCGCAGCAGGACACTATGAATCAATAATATATTGTTTCTGTATTTAGTTATCCGATAAATAATTCCCCTTTCATTGCAATAACGTATTTAAAACAAGGTCATTTCAATACCATATTAGTCACCACAATTATGGTAATTTTCTAGACTGGAAAACAAAATGTGTTCTTAAAACCCGCATTCACAACATTATTACGAATTGAAAATGCTGATTTAGTCTGAACCGATGCATTTTGTGTGCGAACATTTCGTAGAGTAAGGCCTAGAACAGACGGTGAAACGCAACTGCAACGAAACTGCAACTTTCTGATGATTCTGATGAATGAGACTGAAACTGAAAGTTTCAAACTGGTCGCGTCATGTGTGGTCTCTCAACGGACCCTATGGCAGAAACTTAGATGCAACTCAAAAGTAACTAGCAGTTGCAGTTTACAGCTTTTCACCGTCTGTTCTGGGCCTAACAGTCATTATTCTTTCAAAGCGATCCTTTTTGATGCATCCGTAACATCCAGCCACGCCCACCCCACGGATTTATCTTAGCACCTGCGCCCGCGCTGGCATTTGCGCGGCCTTCGGTCGTAATGCTACGGGTCAGGCTGATCTCACCCGATTGTCTAAAAACCGGCCAAGTGCGAGTCGGACTCGCGCACCGAGGTTTCCGTACAAACCTGTAGGTCTATCTATCTATCTATATCGGCTGGCTCGGGGTTCGTCATCGAAAATAGGCCTCCTCTTCAACCCTCCACCGACTTCTGTTCCTGGCCACTTGCATCCAGTTTACTCCATCCTGCTGCTGTTATTAATCTGTAGGTATATAAGTATTTTTTCCTTTATCTGTGATATTAGACCTTGCTTCGTAACAATTTAAATTTTAAGATTCTGAGTTCACGGGAGGCCCTGTAGGTTTTGATTCCTTTGCGAGTGCATAAACGGCTGTATCTTTTGATCGCGTTGTCTTAGAAGTTTGATTTTTTCACAGACCTGAGTATTTGATATGAATTTCAGCTTGATACCTTCACATGAAATAGGGCCTTGACAGACAACAACAAAGTGACCTATAAGGGTTCCGTTTTTTCCTTTTGAGGGACGGAACCCTAAAAATGTTACTCGTTCCGAGTTATTGTCTAAATTCTACATTGTCTGCCTGTTATTCATTCATAGAGCTGTTTATTGAGGACACAAATTATTGAATAACCGAATGTAAATATGTATGTCTAAAGAAGAACGGTCACGCCCCATACAAAAAAAAACCCAGACCCGACAGAAACGAGACATACCTCAGTTTTTTTGTCATGTCTTAATTAGTTACATTATATATTTTTTATATTCGAAATCTATGTATAACACCAAAATATTACCCTTTGTTTTTGTTTAGGCGTTATACAAAAACTAATACAAAATGCTTATTTATCACCAAAATTTGTAAATGTATGTACCTAAATGTCTATTACAGCTGCTATGGAATGTATCTAGGTGACCTGGAGATACAACCGGATTATACAGGATGGTTATACATATGGAACGACTAGCGGCCGCCCGCGACTTCGTACGCGTGAATCCCGTTTTTCCCGCTAATTCCCGTTCCCGTGGGAATTTCGGGAATTCCTTTCTTAGTGCACCTCTACGGTACCTAAGCTACGTCCCTTCCAAATTTCAAGTGCCTACGTTTAGCCGTTTAGGCTGTGCGTTGATCTGTCAGTCAGTCAGTCAGTCAGTTTCTCCTTTTATATATTTAGATAAGTGATCTCACTCGATTATTTCTAAACTATACAAGATATCGAAAAACTAGTTACTGATTCTGAAAGTGCTTCACGAGCTCTTTCAAATGGTACCAATAATAGGGTACAGATTATGGAAGCTGGTTACATTGAATTTTTGGATTTTGTAACTTATTATTTTTTCCACCCTGTATAATCCGGCTGTATCTCCAGGTCACCTACATACATTCCATAGCAGCTGTAATAGACATTTAGGTACATACATTTACCAATTTTGGTGATAAATAGGCATTTTGTATTAGTTTTTGTATAACGCCTAAACAAAAACAAAGGGTAATATTTTGGTGTTATACATAGATTTCGAATATAAAAAATATATAATTTAACTGATTAAGACATGACAAAAAAACTGAGGTATGTCTCGTTTCTGTCGGGCCTGGGTCACAGATGACCGTTCTTCTTTGACGCTGATTATCATCTTAATCAACGTTGTTCGTAATGGTTTTGTCTATTTGTTCTCTTTAAAAGATAATCATAGATAATTTTAGAAGATTAAGATTTTAATCTTTTATAAATGATTTGATAAAGATTCGATTGGTTCTTGTGATTTAACTGACAGGTCTTAATAGAACATCATTAAACATTAATAGCGGCAAATTATTTTGTAATCAGTGTGTATAGATAGGTAATTACGAAAAAAATCGTATGCCTCACGCAATTTAGTTGTAAAATTCGTCTGGCGTATCACACACGCCATGTTTAAATACTGTATAATAATTGTTTTGCGAATTGGTTGAGCATAACCCAACAATTTGCTGGCGACATAGGAAGGAAAGTATTTTACGCAACGTGCGTGCTGAAATTAGAGATTGCAAATATTCGATAGTTTTCTATTTCGAATATTCGAATATTTTTTCAGTGATATTCGAATATTATTCGAATATTCGAATACTTTCAAAAAAAATAAAAAGTACTTAAATTATCAATGTTTTATTGCTGGTTTTATTGCTTTAGGAACTATGTTTTAACTATTTAACAATATAGTTTTTAAAACAGTTATAAAATTCTCATCATCATCATCATCATTTCAGCCATAGGAAGTCCACTGCTGAACATAGGCCTCTCCCAATGACTTCCATAATGACTGAGTTCGTATTTTCTATAACTATAATAATATTTATATTTCAGTAAAATAAATCACGATTTAAAATGTATAATCCAATGGATGGATAAAAGATGTTGGCACATATTCTACTCCTACTTTAAACAGTTGTGTAAAATTTCTTGGATTAGGGTGTACTTAAAAGTGGAATCAAATCCATTGATGGATTGAGGTATACTCTGATGCGGAAACAAGTCCATCGATGGACTAAAGTGTACCCAGAAGAGGAATCTAATCCATTAATGGATTTGACCAATGGATTACAGTGGAATAAATGTTCGGTCCACCTTTGTGGGTGGACGTCTCACGCTGCGCTTTTTGGTATGTGGCCTACACTTCAGAATCTTGCTGCCCCATTGGCCATCATTTCAGCGTACTATGTGATCTGCCTATTGCCACTTCAGCTTGCTAATACGTCGGGCTATGTCAGCGACTTTAGCTCGTTTACGGATCTCCTCATTTCTGATTCAATCTCGTAAAGAAACACTGAGCATAGCCCTCCCCATAGCACGCTGTGCAATTTTGAGCTTTTTTATAAAGCCTATTGTAAGAGGCCACGTTTCCGAGCCGTGTGCCATCACTGGTAACACACTGATTGAAGAATTTCGTCTTTAGGCACTGAGGTATTTGGACGAAAAGATGTTGTATAGTTTCCCGAACGCTGCCCAGCCGAGATTGGATTCGACGATTTACCTTTTTCTCGAAATTTAATCTACCTAGCCGAATCGTTTGTCAGAGGAAGACATACTTGTCAACACAGCACAACAGTCTCGAGAATCGAGCTCCAACCGAAACATGAACGTTAGACCTAAGCTTCGTTTTGTCCATGTTCATCCGAAGGCCTGCCTGTTGAGAGACTCGATTAAGGTCTTCGAGTATTGTGCCGAGGTCTTCAAGCGATCCTGCCATGACCACAATATCGTCAGCAAACCGAAGCTGAGTGATGTATTCGCTATTGAAAGGTAATTATGCCTAATCTTTTCCATTCAAAGAGCTTGAAAGCGTCTTCCAATGCAGCGGTCAATGGTTTCGGAGATGTAACATCTCTCTGCCTCACGCCTCGCTGCAGAGGAATCGCCCTCGTGCTCTGCTCCTGTACTCGGCTCGACATGGTAGCGTTTCTGTACAGGCATTTCAGCATCTCGATATACCGATAGTCAATACGGCACCGCTAAAGAGACTGCAGCACTGCCTAAGTATCGATCGAATCAAAGGCCTTCTCATAGTCTAAGAAAAACATCACCACACTTCTATCCCATGCCTCTGGCGTTGTTCCTTAGAGTAAGACGGAACGAGTGTCGGTGTTCCACCCGTGTTCAGAAGCTCCCAGGTTATTCCGTCATCACTCGGTGCCTTGCTGTTCTTTAGCTGTTTGAGAGCCTTCCTAATAAATCTCGTATTGGCTGATATACGGGATGTCTTTGGTATAGTGTCGCGTTAACCTAGCTCTTGCATCTGTTGCGGAGTTATTAACAGGTTTGGAGGTATGTAGCTGTCCATAAATCTTTTCGATCTCACCCAGAACCTCGGCTTTTTTGACGTTACCGTCCGCCATCTTCAGCATCGTTAGCTGACTTTGCTTAATAGTTGTCTCTTTCAGGTAATTTGGAACCTTGGTTTCGCAAGACAACTTAGTGTTCACCAATGAAGTCGGAAGCATAAATGACTAGTTCTTTTAGTTGGTGATATCTATTTGATGCCTCCGACCACATTTGCAAACACTAAGTTGTCTTCGTTATATCTTTTCTGTTTTTTTTTTAATATTCGAATATTCGAATACATGTTAATTTACTATTCGAATATTAAATTTGGAATCCAAATTCGAATATTCGAATATTCGAATATTCGATTGCAACCCCTAGCTGAAATACACAGTTTTAAATATACGAAGTCATTTAAAATGGGAAACAAAGGTGGTAATGAAAGTAAAAATATTTAGGTATGAAGTAGAGCTAGTAAAATCTACTGATTGCCATAATTAAGTATACGGGTTCGTTCGTTCGTTCGTTTCAGCCAAATGACGTCCACTGCTGGACAAAGTACACGGGTTACAACAAGTTTAATAATGTAACATGTTGTATGTAATAGCTGTGGTAATAGGTGCCATTTTTCATTCATTCATCATAAGTGCCACTTGTGGTCTAAACTGAATAAATATTTTTGATTTTAATTGATTTTGATTAAAAAATATTGTCTGATGTGCCAGCAGCAGCAAAGATGTCAACTTTATCATAGCAGGAAGATAAATAGCATAATACATAAATATAATTAAACTAGACCCAAATGAATGAAATCAAAGAAAGAGTAGAATGTTTGTGACTTCAAGGAAAAAGTTACCACAAAAATTCGTGACTAAACCAAACATGCATTCAAAAGTAAACACGCTCATAACATTGACAATTAAAACGCTTATTACCGTCAAACCGGTTGACCTGGTCGTATCAATATCAGGAAGTGTACAATGGGACTGTCGATCTTGACCGTATTATTGATACTTATCTGACCAAAGCAGTCTTTATTTCCTTCACCATAAGGTTTCTATCTAAGGTTGCTTTGGCATTAATTCTGCAATTGTTTGTGTCAAAACTACTGGGCAATCGAATGTGAGTCTTATTACAAAGAGGCACAAAATAAAATAAATCAGGCGATCAAATTAAAGCCTCGTAAGGATTTGTCAGCTACTCAGTAATCTAGATTAAGTACAAATTGGGAATGTACGCGAAATCAGATCAGTTTGGGACTGTAAATGTAGTGGTAAAGAGTAACTGCTTGTTATTATTGCTTTTGGAAGTAGAACTGTTTTTAACTTTTCAATTTTTGGGGTAATGGTATACCAAATTCATATGTCGGTATTCGAACATACGCTAACTTCAACTGTGTCAATCGTTCAGGAACTGCCCAAATCTAATGCGTTTTGATCTTCACTATTATTGTCTTTCGACATACTTCTTTGAATGGTCAGTAATCAGCAAATTTTTAGTTTAGTATATCGTCAACGTAAATAAATATCACTAACAGTAAAGTAAAACCGTGAGTCATTTCTTTAGGATTCAGGGTAATTAATGTATGTAAAGATGCCACAATATCTTTGAATTTATCGTCAGCAGTCATCCTCAATTCATTATCATAAATAGCTTTGCAATTTTTATTTGAAAAAGTGAATGATTTGAATAAAAATTTAGATCATTCAGTCCTTTGTCTCTTGAAAATTTAATCTTGCTAGAAAATAAACTGTTTGACATTGACACCGTCTAGTTTATTTGCAGTAAAGTGTTGACCGAAGTGAAATCATTTAGATGACTTTGTAGCCAGGCCATGCTTATTTGCATGAAATTGTGGAAGGTCGACTGACTAATCAAAATAATCCTAACATTTCTGCCATACTTATTCCTCCACAACATGGCTGCTCTTAGTCCTTGCCAAAAGGCCCCAATTACTGTGACCCGGTAACGGGAAGCCTTACAGCGGCATATTCACCCGTTGAGCCGGCATTACGTGGCTCAAAGACAACTAGAGCATGCTCCAGTTAAATTGTCTATGCTCTGAAGAATGTCCCTTAAGCCTTACGTTGTCTGAATGGAGGATACTACGAAAGGAACTGCAAGCATCTGAAATCATTTAAATATTTTCTCTACATTGGTGGAACCTCTTTTTAAGACAATACATACCTGACCATTTGGTCTTCACTGCAGGAACACGATCCTCTCTAATTCACCAAAGATTAGTGGTTCATTATAATATCTTTAACAAAAAACCTCCTGAAGGTAGCAATTCTGAAACATTCCAAATGTAATTTGTAAAACCAATGGAAACGTCATTTCAACCTTGTTAAACGTCACTAAACTCAAAACCGTGATGCAAGCTGCCATGAGTCTGGACAAGCGAGCAATGAAAAACGTCAAGTCAATAGAAAAACGTTCAGGACGCTGTATAGTGTCATATGAGTTACATAGCTCAAAGCCTAAACTGGGGCGTGCTCCAGATGCATTGTCTCGACGCGGGCGCAGCATGTGACGTTTAAAGGATGTCCTTTGAAAGAGATGTGTATCTTCCGCACTCTGGGATGCAAAGGTTTTTTGTTTGTTTCGAGTTCTAAAGCACCTGCTCTGCAGTTTATTTGTTTCTTTTGTTGTTTTGCTTAAAATAGATACGAAATGGAGATAACATGTTTGCTTGGTCTCAATGAGTTGTAAAAATGGTATTTATTGCACTTTTTTGTATACGACAAACATTTTTGACTGTTGAGATGACGTTTATTGATTTTTTTTAAAAGATGGCATTTTTTACATTTTTATAAACTAGGCTTTAGTAACTCTTTTTCCATTAGTCAGATCCTCGTTCGTTCATATTAAAGTTATGGTTTTACCAGTTTTACTCTCAAGCAAATATTACGTTTTCAAGGATTCTGTTTTTGTGCTTGATGTCAGAAATACGGTCCGCCATGATGGCGGTTGAATCTAATCTTACAAGAAGCAACAAAATACAAAAGATACTTCGATAACAATTTCACTGCGGTTTTGTGCAATACTGTCTCTATAGTCCGATTTTTAATTCGACGGAATTCTGACAGCTGTCATTTTTTGACAATTCAGATGTAATAAGCCTTTTTTGCTTTGAATTATTAATAAATAATATGAAATGAAATTTCATCAAGTACAACTTACAAGAATGAACTATTGTTTGTTTTGTGAATTCAATGTACACTATTTATTATGTACATTTTAGAGATTAAATAGAAAAAAACGTGTTTTTAACACAGTAAAACAACATATTATCATAAACGAAAATATGTATTGATCATCAATCATCATTATCGTCATCATAATCAACTTGGATTATAAAATTGGCATCTTGTTAAATTGATTATTTTATGAAGCTAAGATTTTATTAACAAAAGGATTTTCATAAAAAAGGTTTGTAACCCATGGATTATTGGCCAGGGAGTTCAGTAATAGAAAAATAATTTCCCGATTTTTTTTGTAACTTCAAAAACTTTTTGTATGATAATAAAAATTCAAATAACCATTTTGAAATGATCAGTACATTTTTAAGCTTTAGTTTTTCAAGTGAAACCTTAAATTGAAGAAAGGATTATTTTTTAATTTGTGAAAATGCTCTCCATTCTTAGTGGGAATGTTTCAATGTTGGCAACACTTCTGAAATGTCAAAATTCCGTCGAATTAAAAATCAGAGTTTAGTTGGATTGTAATTCAGACTTTTTATAGGTCGTTGCAAACGAAAACTGACACAGAATTTTATATTAAACCTGGAAAACGTTTTAGTTAAATGAAAATATGTGTAATTACCTAAAATAGAACATGTTTTCTTTTCAACCATTCACTTTTATTTACTAAGCAGAAAACTCGTAATTATCCAGTAGGAAACATCAATTACGTGTACTTACATATTTCATACCCACAAAATTTATGAGTTTATACTATGTAAAGTATATACTTTTGTGTACAGTCGCCTGCACACCAAACTGTATATTTCATTCGAAAAAAGTATCTATTCCAGCCTCTTAAGATGTAAGAAGATGTGCAGACATTCGTACATGTTATATTATTGCACAATAAACACAGTAAATATATCACAGTTAATTGGATGTTAGATAACGTAAATTTATTTAATTGTTTATTATTCCATTACTCGTTAATGCTTTTATTTATTCCGCGATGAAACGCGTGCGAATGTGTTTAGTTGAACCCTAGACCTCTCTAGTAAAATTTACGATATAGCGTTTGGAATTTAATGAACATTCTAGAGTCAAGTTATTTCAGCGATAACTGAAGTATAGTTTCATAATTAGTAATTATAGATCGAATCTTTTGAAAGAATTTGTAAGACCTGTAACAAAGTTTCGTTATCCTCCAATAATTTTCAATAAATTAATAACAAAATAGTATACAAATATTGATTTACAATAATCTTTAACAATTTTAATGTTACTTTTCAAATAAATTGTAAAACAACAATGAAGGTTCGATTGTAGATATTCAACTAACTTCTGCCCGCGGCTTTTCTGACAAAATTGGGGTGCCAAAGTTAAACTTAAACGCCCGTTATTATTGTTTTTAGATTTACTACTATGTATGGGGACTACAAGTGAATCATCATCATCATTTCAGCCATAGGACGTCCACTGCTGAACATAAGCTCTCTCCCAATGATTTCCACAATGGCCAGTTGGTGAGGATCTGCAACTGAATTATATGTTTTTTATAAGTAACTTGCTAAAATAACATCATCATCAGTATGTCAGTCAGAAATATGTAAAGTTTCATCTCTCTTGTTATACAACCATTAAATAACCTATCTCATAAACAGCAAGCACTAAACGATCCTAGAATTCCAATGCCAGTTACAAATTACAAATATAGCTCATCTTTCATAGGTAGCTCGTGCAATTTGCCATTGAAGCAAACGAATGTGAGTTATTTCCAACTCTTCCAAACGAAAGTAAAGGCTGTACAAGTGAGACAAATGGAGTTAATTAAGAGACAAAGAAGCAACCGACGTAACAAATTAGTGCAGTTTTGTAATGGTCACGAAGAGCACCGGTGGACGAGTAAGAGCTGGGTATTAAACCACTTTGTTGCTAAGGAATGATTCTTTAGACGTTCCACTTAAATGATAATGCTAGAATTTAAATTTATTACCATGCGCTAAGAATTTTCGCTATATTGTAATTTTTTATCGTTTCGTGAATTGTTTTTTCAATTGACTTCTAAATTAAGTATTTTTTACTATTTAGTTCAAATATTTACACGTACTGTGAGACTAGTGCCCGTTTTCACCATCAAACCCTAATTTTTAAGTGATCCTATGGTCACATACAGGAATTTTGTTTTCATACGGGATCACATTGGGGATCACTTAAAAATTGGGGATTGATGGTGAAAACATGCATTACAATCCTAATGCGACAGGTCAATTCTTAAAACCTACGTAAATAGATTATTGATTTCAAAATGTTTGTTTTACAATTTTTTCAATAGTCCAGTTTTTGCAAACATGCTTAATGATCCAAGCTAAGCAAGTTATTGAAAGAAATCAAATATTTTCAAATTACAAATCACGTGCTTCGCAACATGCTAATCGTCATTTATTGCAGGCCATTTAATTTTAAGAGGCCCTTATAAGCTGTCGTGGCGTGTTGTAACCCGTCAATCAAGAACAAAGCCTCGTTAGCATTGCTTTTTTAACCGCCAATTTGTCTTTTGTAATTAGCCTAATGAGTATCCTATGTCATTGAAGTAACAGGTACTACACGATTCCATACCTCATTACTTCAAGTTATGTTTAGTGAAATACCTATTAGACTAAGAGCTGGTGAACGCCAGACCTACGACATTTTATAAAAGCTGAAAGTTGGTCAGTTGCTTTGCAAGCTGATTTTTATATAAAATTTTAGGGCAGTAATTAGAAGTAGTTTCCTCATCAGCCAGACAGTTTTGACAGTTCCAACTCCTTGACAAACAGTTTTTTTAGGATAGCTGCCAAAGCCACGATGACCTAAACTTCATGATTCACCAACATTATATCCTATATTGGGAGCATACGCTGACAAACTTTCAGCTTTTATAAAATGACGTAGGTCTGAGCTCTTAGTCTATATATTAAGTTGCGTGCTTAATTATTTATTAAAGAACAATGACGTATCAAAAAACAGTCGCATAACCGATGTATTGGTTTTGCTCATTATCATTATTTACTTGTCTAATTGACGGTTGTATCTTTCCGCCAGTAATTGAGACCTGTTAGATAAGATAGCAAATTGCATCAGTGGAAAATTATTGTTGTTTATATTATTATTCTATCTACCTCAATACCTAATCAATAAACAACTAGAAGATTCCAAAATGTCTGATGTGACTAAGCTTCGAATATCTATAAAAACTATTCTATTGACACTGATATTTGCTATTCATCGTAAAGAATTTATTGCAAGCATCATTCTCACATATTTTAGCATTCGTAGATAATGTCTGCACAGACGTGACAGTAATAGGTAAAGGGTCATTCCATCGTTTCGGGTGTTACGTTCGTACACACATATTCAACAATTTCATGTATTTTGAAATAGTATTTTAATAATGTTAGTGCCTTAATCTGTCCGTTTTTAGTTGTTTCATCTAAATAATAAAGTTTGTACAACTTAGAATGTAAGATAACGAAAATATGAGTCGAAAAGTGTGCGTTTCGGGCGTTAAGAGATTTTGCCTCTATGTTTTGACTGTTGCTGCATTTACTCGAAATTTAGCGAATATTCTTAAGGAATCATACCTAAAACTTACAGGACTTCTAAAGTATGACATTTACAAACCATGTAACATACAATCACTGTTAAATAAAACGCTTTACTATTTTTTTATAATTTTTTTCTTTGTTTCGGGTGTTACACTGGTTCTGTTTCGGGTGTTACGAGTACGAAAATTCAACGAGTTTTATCGATAAAATCGGTGTTTTATTAGTATCTAGGTACTACAAAATAAGGACTACAACAAATAAACACAAATAGAGCGAATTCTGGTTTGAAATTACGAAGCAGCTTTTTTTTTTTAAATATACTAAGTTCAAGTTTAATTTTTCCTCAGAATATAGCTTTTTCTATTGTTTTTGGCTTGAAATAGCATTACTTTAATTTCTAATTACGATATTTATTGGAAATGTCAAACATCGACACTTTTTAACAATACCTTAATTTTAGTGTTAAGTCGACATTTCAAAAAAGTCTTAAATTGAGAAATATGACTCATTTTCCGATGCCAGCGCTAGTGGGAGGTCAAAGGACTCTCACAGTAATACTTTTTCACTTCTCCAAGCAATATAAACACATTATTGACATATAAATAAAAATGTAATACCCGAAACGTTTCGGGTGTTACAGTTTTTAATCAAGAAAGAAACATACTAAATTAGTATCATGCTCAGATATTAGTTAGTATTTGAAATCATTACTACCATGACCTTACTTTTACCAAATATTGTTACCCTAATCCATGTGTAAGGTACAATAATAAAACAAATACCTGTTTTTCTGTTTCGGGTGTTACATCGCCGAAGTAACAAGAAAACACACTTAAAACTTGATGATTATCCATTTTTTTGGGACTATGACGCTATCTACCAATACTATGATAAATACCCTCGAATCATATAGTGGCAAAACGTTTCACAGATTGATAGTTTTTTTTAAATCGTATTACCAATAATTAGAGAGAAAATGATCATTCAGACAGTTGACTTAAGTATAGACTTTGAAGACTAATAACTTAAAAATTACTTGTTTCTTTCAGATTTTTTTTGTTGCACATTATAATTTGGAATGTTTACTTTCAAAATTCATCAGATTTAATGCGAAAAGAACATATTTAGTTTTTCACCCTCGGTAACATTTGTCATGGAATGACCCTAAACCTAAAAGGAAAATCATGCCACCGATCATGTAGATAAATAATCGCATGTTGAATCATCCACGACCTTACGTGTCTTACATTATACCTATTGCCTTACCCACGTCATATACATTTATATCAACGCTCTTGTTACATTGTGCAGTATTATGAAATACTGGATTGCTATCTGTATTTTTAATTACTTCGCGCCTAGGGTTGCCAGGTCCAAAATCACAAAAACCGGACTGTGCTTCATTTGGCCTGACATTTTACCCTAAAAGCCGGACATGTGTGATGTGCAATTACTTTTAGCTCATGAGTGACTATCATCATCGGTTGCTAACCAACATCCTGATGCGTGCGCTTCATATTATTCTGTGGCTCGACTTTTGCCTGGCGCGGCAACCAAATAAAAAGCCTAACAAAAGCCAGACATCCGGACAACACAATATTTGGCCAGACAAGACCGTAAAAAGCCAAACATGTCCGGCTAAAGCCGGACACCTGGCAACCCTATTCGCGCCCGAACCTGACTAAATCAATTTCCTTGTCCATTAGTTTCGAAGCAGCCTAAGTTGCATGCAAATTATTAAAAGCAATCTTTGTTGACCTGCTATCGTAATTCATAAATCCTTAGCCATTATCTTCAGATCTTCATGTTTATAATTAAAACTTACATCACAATTTGGATGACCTTTCTGTCTGTCTGTCAAACGTTACAGAGGATCACGCTTAGGGTGATTAATCAATCAAGATCATGTAATGGCTTCATACCTTGTTTAGGGTATTTATGTGGAAGAAGGTCTGGCGCAACATCAAGATTAGTATTTGCTTTTAACACCTTTGTAATTATAATAGCAATGTTGTTTTGTGTCGAAACATTTGCTAGTTTTAAATAAACCATCGTTACTAATGGAGCATCAAGGTAAAGTTTTACAATTAACATCACATGGGAATTCCAACATACATGGCAATCAGAGTTAACAACGAATTGATCTGATAAAACAAGCCATTACAACTATTTAATCTCTAGATCGACCATCATTGTTTGGTCCACCTGGCGGCATTGGCCCACGGTGCAACGAAGGCCAATCCTCTTTGACTCCATTGTTGTAACTGTTACTTAATACTGTATGATCACAAACATTAAGCTCAATCAACCTTCGTGGCAGAAACGTAGGAATTCTATTTGTGGATAGTGTAGGAAGCTTTGCTGATGCGATTTTAATGATTAATGATGACGATAGCCAAGTCCGTAGGTACTTCACTTTAGAGAGAAGTCGTGCGCTCCAATCTTATGAGGGGCGGTAACAATAAAATTATGTAAGTTATTTTTAAATAGTCAACCAAATCTTAATTGAGTAGTTATACAATTTATAAGATAAACTATAGCTGTATAATATTAATTAAGGATACATAATAGCGGCAAAAAACAAAACAGGATATAAAGCGACGAATATAAAAGCTTAATTTGCCCACGTAAAAATAGCGAAGGTTTGTCAAACAATGCAAAATGATATTCGTACATTAAAACAACACATTGAGGCAAAGGCCGTACCAATTAAGCAGTTTTTGTTTACCAATTAAACTCGACACGAGAAACAACAGATGCACTGACGGAAATAATCAACCCAGCAATTGACATTGTCGGGTGCCTTTAATGAGTGAGTTAAGCTATAATCGACTTTCTTAGTTTGTTTTACGACGATGATACGCGGAATGAAGCAGTCACAGAAAAAAGAAACGGAACAACTTTAAAACGGGAGCCGATGTAGATGAAATAAATTACGTACCCGCCCGATGCGATGCAATCCCTAAAAGAAAAAGAATCGGAGCAAGGCCGGTTCTCCAAACCTAAGACAAAAACAAAAGAAAGTAACGGTTACGAGAGTGAAATGACTACCTCAAATCCTGTTTCGTGGACCCAATTACAGGCCATACTTAGCCCTAGGTCACACGGGCGCATACCACTTTTACCATTAACATTGAAGCGGCGTTCTTTCCAAGTTTTTTGGCGAATGCCTTGCCCGAAAACAACATTCGGCAGTCGATACACCACTTAAGTTGCTTCGTTTTTTATCTACACTTCTGTGTCCCGCCCAGTAATTGAATTTCAATTCTGGTTTCATATAAAAGGAAACTGTATCTTGAGATATTACTAAACGTATTCAGGGTCACTCAAGGAACTATTTTAGGACCTTAAACTTATTCTGATGACAACAACTATTAGAATCGTGACCGAGCTATTAAGCGATCTGTATGGAGCAATAGTCTACTTATAAATGCGCCATAAAAAGATAACTGTTAGATATTTAGTGCCTATTAAAGCAAAATATGCGGACATGCTCAAAATACTTGAGATTTATAATGATACGATTAATTATGTGGATGGCTTCATCGTCGGATGACTGAATGATTTATTTTAATATGAGATGCAATTATCCAGATGCCAAAGCGGTCAATACGTTTAAAGGTCAAGAGCGATTCCAAACAGTCGATAAAACAGACAAAATAGACTTTTATGGCAATCGATTACTCGTGTCATGATTAGTTAAAATACGATTGAGAAATGTCAGTGTGCAGAAAGCCTTATTTATTCATTTATCAAATAATTTATTGGACTGTGCTTAGTCCGAATGCTAAGTTGTACATATTTTATGTAGATGACATTTAGTTTTTAGTATTGCACTTCATAAAAATAGAATGCTTCAACATTAATACCTACGTGAACTGTTCCGCATTGCAATCAGAAACTAGTTTGGTTGACAATGACAAACTACTTTACATTATTTACATGGACCGAATTTAATGTATTATTTTTGTTTTATGTAATGAAAGGTCAATTGTTTTTACGTTATGTAGTCAATCAAGGGTAGATTCAAGCCTGTAAAAGTGGATTTGGTTGATTTCTTCTACATTGAATTTGAACGAGTCAAATGCCTCATCTATGTCTGAAATTGAATCAAGTCCTGTATTTTGTTCTGCAGTATTAATCTACTCTCCTTATAAGGCTTGATTTCTGTATTGAGATTTTTACCTAAGCGTGCTCATCTTCTGAACTTTTCAGATTAAATTGATTCTTGAGTAAAAGATGACGCTCAAGCTGGAAATCTCAATTCAAGAGTCCTCGGCTAAAACAAAAACAATTTTTTGCTCAAAATTGCAAGTAAAAACAGCAATTATTTAGCTAGTATAGTACTAACACTACTAACAAGTGTACGTTTAAGAATAATGGAGGCATTTTCCCATGCCACGGGAACCGGGACGAGATACAATGGACAATCTCACGCATGCCCACTACCACGACGACCTTGGAAAGAGAAAGTATATAAGTTGCAAACATACACCACCAACATTAAGAAAACACACTGTGACAAAACTAGATTTATTGGGATTTTTAGACTTTAGTTCTCTAAAAGCAACGTTACAAAAGTGTGTTATACTCGTAGTTGCAAAGATACATACACCACCAACATTGAAAAAACACGCTGTGACAACGTCAACATTGCTAAAGCTACATTTATTGGGATTTTTAGACTTTAGTTCTCCACGCACGAGGAACATTAGGAAAGCGTGTTGTGAGAACATTAATATTTGGTTATAGAAATTTGCAGATTTATTGGTTTATTTTGGTTTTAGATCTTTATAATGTCGTACATTATCATATCATCATAAATTAATCTATACTCAATACTCCTGAGAGTATATTTGGTTTACAAGTTTGAATATTTTATGTTATTTGGATAAATATCTTAGTCATAGACTTCTTCAACTTCTAATTTAGCTTAATGTGTTACCACATTTGAAGTACAGATAACAAAATATTTACTTTTATCTAATAACTTCATTTTGCTGTAGTTGAGAATTATTAGTTCAGTTATTATTATGTTATGATCTATGAGTAATCGTAGTACTACTTTTTACTTTAATGGCTCTTACATAAATTTTATTTTTATTGCAACAGTAAAAAAAAAGTACTAAAAACACCACGAATTATTATTGTAACTGTATTCCTCGTATATTACATTCGATCAATATAACTAGTCTAATCAATCAAAAAATTTATTGATCATTAAGTGAAAACACTGATATGAATATGAGTAGCTATTACGCAATAAAACACGATTTCGTTAAGAATCGATAATTTTCGATTAATGAATTATATTGTATGTGCATTTACAGCCGAAATTGGCTGTTTAGACGCCAATTAATCAGTGTAATTGACATTATTAAGAATAATAAAGATAAAGAAATAAAATGGAATAACTCGTAGCTTATCAGTGGAGAAACTTGCAGTTATGTTTTTATCAGTAACAGCTGTGTAAATAGACAGTGCCTTGACCCGTTGAACCAAATCCGTGTGGAAGGCCCAACAAGAGTTGTTTGAACAATTGTTTCCTTAGAGGTACCGCTAGTGGTCTTTATTAAGTATGAATATTGAATAGTAATGAGCACGTCTGAGGATTATGAACTTGTTTTTAAAATCTTTGAGATACCGCCAGTGCCAAATGTGTCAGCTAGACTATTCGTAGGGTTAGCTTTGATAGATTTGCAAGCGCTAGCCTCTTCCTTCTTTTATAATGCGTCAAACGGAAGATGTCTTAGCGTCTCTTTTTTCAAATCATAGAGCATGTCAAAATGAAAATAATCAGAATTTAATTGTTTTAGGTGGTAAAAAACTCATTTCTTAATATTTCATGATTGCACATGAAATAATAAGAAATTCAAATACCAAGCGTATTGTCAGCAATAATTTTCTGTTATTTGAAACAGTAACTACAATTTGTGATTTCAAAATTACAATGGAATTTTTTAATCCACTTCGAAACTATTTCGATATCGTCTGTTTCTTTCACTCATACCTGCATATTTAATGAGTAAAAGGGACGCCAAATATCCATATTGTATAGGGCGTGATCAGATCAATCGTGCAAGGCCATTTAGGTTGATCGTACCAATGCCAAATATGGACGCTTGGTTTGGGCTTGGCTTGGCTGGGTAGGGCTCGCAATTATGAAGAAACTAGGTAGCTCTTATCGAAGTGGTATTTATAGAATCGTAGATGGTATTTTGCTGTTTTAACTATTTCTGCGTCTGCATTGCATTAATCTACATTAAATGTTTTTCTGTTGGGTTTGATGCGTTCCACACTGCAGGGCATATGCGATCCTGGTTTCTTTCAATAAATAAATAAATAAATATCCTTAGACATTTTACACTGCGCTTCTAGTCCCAAACTAAGCAAAGCTTGTACTATGGGTACTAGACAACGGATATACTTAAATACTTCTTTTTTGTAAATACATACTTAATATACATAGAAAACACCCAGTCCAATACAAACAAATATGTTCATGCACACAAATGTTTGTACTGTGCGGGAATCGAACCCGCTACCTCCGGAATGGTAGTCCGTAATAAAGAGGGTACTTGTCAACAAGTTTTCGATAATTCTTTAATTTACTATAGTCTTTTTCACGTAAGATGATCCGTATGACAATTCAAGGTTATCCATATTACGCATACTACATATGCAGAATATTTTTTAAAAAATATTTGTATTTTATTAGCAATATAATAAAAAAAAAATAACTACTTGTCTTGAAATATATAGTAAAATCTGAGTCTATTGATTATATTTTAATTAAATACGATGTAAAAATATTTTTATTTAATGTACGCAATGTGTGAAACGGAATAGATTTAGTGCTGGGGTATTTCTTGTATAATAAAATCGATTATTTCCGCGGTTCATTAATCGATTGCAGTGAATACTTAGTTATTAAAAAGATCACAAAAATCAACTATATTTTTCGATTACTGACTTTAATAAACGCATTGAAAATAAATTAATAGTTTTTAATTTAAAGAAACAGAACCAGTACTTTTTAGGAATCGTTTTTTTTAACAAAAACCATGAAATTTGAATATTATCAATAAAAAATTGTTACAATAATATTTGTAATTAAAAAAAACATGTTTTTTGTTAAATAACACCTATACAAAATATTTCTCTAAAAGTAGGTTTTACTAACTCTTTGAAAAAAATCGATAGATAAATCGCTATGGTTTAGTTATGTGACATCTCTAAATCTTTCAAACTCGAAACGTCATACGGATCATCTTAGGTGAAAAAGACTATAGATAATAATTTGCACTGATTGCAGTCGTATTATCAATATTGATAATTTACAAAATAATCACTATCAGTCTGATTGGTAAAAATTAAGAAAGGATTACATTTTGTTTTTCAAATGTCAAACCTTTTAAGCTAGGATATGAATAATGATTCCTTTTTATTGAAGAACCGTACAGAGACTTAAGATCTCTATACCGTTACTTAACCATGGAGACATATCAAAAACAATTTCTCCTTATAAATCAGGCGTGAAAGCGAAAAGATTTGTCCCATAGAATATGGTCCTATCTACTTGATGCCACAACAAAATTGAATCGAGTAAGTCAAGAAAATTTGTTTAACGCCGTAGCATTCTTCAATGAAAAATTATGACGAACCGATTAGTTTATTATTATTACTCTCTAATACGTCTTTTAGTTATTTTTTAGTGACACTTTTAAATTATAGTCAGTAAATCGTGAACCGAATTGATTGATTTAAAATATGGTTTTCAATTTATGTCGCTTATAAGGAAAATTCCCGGTTGGTAGCGGCCTGCGTCCAGCGCTTTCCTGCTACCTTTATGATGACGTCGGTCCACCTTATGGGTGAAAAGCATTGGGGGAGGCCTATGTTCAGCAGTGGACGTCCTATGGCTGAGATGATGATGATAAGGAAAATTCGAATTTATGTTGGCTTTCTATAATAGCTGGACTGAGGTCCAACAATGGTTTACAGTGTGGTATTTATTATACGTACGATTCACCTGTCACACTGACAGAGCCTTTTGAATCCATTTTTACTGTGGCATAATCCTATAGCACGTTGTTTAATCCAAACTCGTGGACGAGAAAGTTTGATATGACTGACGTGAGTATAGTAGAAGCTCGTAAAAAGTGGATCACTATTGTGCGTGCGCGCAGACTTGGTTATGCAATAGGGCTGTCAAAGAATACTAAGTTTCTGGCAATTTGGTAATCGAGAAAGTGGTGTCAGAATGATAATAGACTTGAAATGGAGCTGGTTAGCAAGTGTTGAAAAGTACTCGCGCAGAAGTAGTTTTTTGTCATTTGTATGTTTTTGCCATAAGTATTCAAAGTCAAAGTCAAAGTCAAAATTTCTTTATTTGTTTGGACTAATAAATAGTTCTTACAAATCGTCATTTTGCTCTTAAGGAGCCTCTACATGTCTCATAATCTTTTTACCCTACCAGCGCTTCGAGACCAACATTTGGCAAGTGCTGAGAAGAAGCGCCGCAACAAACTCAGTCACCACTGTCTGCCGGTTAATATAAATAAATAGAAATAGTAGTAGTAGGTACATTCGATTCAGGAGCAGTTCACTGAATTTACCATGCATTCTTGTATGGTGTATCTTATAAGAATGGGTATACAAGATTGCGTGGTATATTAAACAAGGTAGTGACGTGCTAATTTCTAGACTTACATATTAAGATACTAGTAGAAATGACTCGCATACATAAATTTGAATAACTTGGATTGACCAGTCCCCGAAAGCAGCGCCTGTTCACAGACATGACGAGTGAACCAGCCATCGCTTCACTCGACCATATTAGAGGGAATGTAACGACCCGCCTCACTACGCCACCACCCCAGAGACATTTTAGTGAGAATGACAATTCCAAGTTATCTTTTTAAAAAAAAAACTAATAATAAAGCTAAGTAACAGTCCAGATTGAGAAGCATGACACTATAACATTTGAGAAATTATTATTAGTTTATACATTACTTTTCATTTTAATTCTTTTTAGTGCGAGCATGAGAGGACCATAATCCTACTCCCAGGATGACTTATCATTAAGAAAATCTCGAGTTGTATAATAGGCTTTTTTAAGCATGTGATCTTTAACTATATCTTTAAATTTATTATACGGTAGCTCTTTATATTTATCAGGGACTTTGTTATAAAAATGGATACCTTGTCCCATAAAAGTAGCAAACACTTTATTAAGTCTAAAAGCGGGTATAGCCAATTTATTTTTATTTCTAGTGTTAATTTGGTGAATATCACTTTTCTTTTTGAATTCAGTAATATTTTTTTGAATAAATAGAATACAGTTTAAGATGTATTGTGAAGCGGCCGTGAGAATGCCAATTTCTTTAAACAATTCTCTAAGGGATGCTCTTGCTTTCATTTTATACAAGTATCTTATCGCACGTTTTTGCAAAATAAATATTGTTTCAAAATCTGCAGCTTTGCCCCATAGCATGATTCCATATGACATTAGGCTATGAAAGTAGCTAAAGTAGACTAAGCGAGCTGTTGAAACATCGGTTAATGACCGTATCCTTTTTATTGCAAAAGCCGCTGAGCTGAGCTTTCCCGCCAGAGTTTCTATATGGGGGCCCCACTGGAGTTTTGAATCCAGGGTAATTCCCAGAAATACAGTAGAGTCTACCAGATCGATTGCATTATTATTAAGTTCTATTTGTGTACTAACTGTTTTTACGTTAGGCAAAGAGAATTTTATACATTTTGTTTTCTTTGCATTGAGTTGTAAATTATTTGTAGTGAACCAACTTAAAACTCTTGTTAGTGCATTATTTACATCGTCAAAGTTATTTTTACTTCTATCGATATTAAAAATCAAAGATGTGTCATCAGCAAATAACACGATTTCGCAAGAGTCCTTAACAAAATATGGTAGATCATTAATGTATATAAGAAACAAGAATGGACCCAGAATGGACCCCTGCGGAACTCCCATTTTCACAGGTGACCCAGAAGACAAAACACCATTTATGTCAACTTTTTGAACTCTAAAGTTTAAATAGGATTGTATTAAATCCAAAGCCGAGTCCTTTACCCCATAATAGTGCAGTTTGCGAATTAGCGTTTGATGTTCTACGCAGTCAAAAGCTTTTGAGAGATCACAGAAGACCCCTAGTGCATTTTGAGAATTCTCCCAAGCCTCGAAGATATGTTTAAGTAGTGCAACCCCTGCATCGGTGGTGGAACGACCCTTGGTGAAACCATATTGTTCACTATGAAACAGTTTATTAGAGCCAAAGTGAATCATAAGTTGCTCCTGTATGATTTTTTCAAAAATCTTGCTCAGAGCGGGCAAGATAGAAATGGGTCTATAATTGCCAGGGTCGGTTTTGCTACCAGACTTAAATAATGGCATTAGTCTACTATGTTTCATGAGGTCGGGGAAGATTCCCTTCTCTATGCAATTATTGAATATTATCGCTAACTGTGGGGAAATTATATCAATAATGTGTTTGACTATCTTGACAGAGATGCCCCAGATATCAGTTGTACTCTTTACGTTTAAAAGATTAAAAGTTTTAGTGATATCTAATGGAGTAATATGTTTAAAAGAGAAGTGCGAGTCACAGGGTGTCACGTGGGTTTTCAATATTTCTTCGGCCTCGGAGGGAGATGACTTTAAGTTGGCAGTTGTTGCTGAAGCTATATTCCCAAAAAAATTGTCAAAAAAATTGTTGTATAATATTATGAAGGCACCTCTCCCTGCCCAGTGTAGCATGTTATGTAGTTGTAGTTGTGTATTTTTCAACAAATAATTATATTACTTACAAATATTTGTCGTGAAGTCGATATACGTCTTTCAGGATCTTGAAAGTTGACTGATCATACTAATACATTTTTATTATCCCTTTGTATCTCTTTTATGTGCATTAAAGTTTTATAACTTAAAGAAAGAAAGAAAGAAAATAATTTTATTTTGACAACAACAGATTCAGGGAACAAAGACATACATAAAAAAAATATTACGAAGTTGCCAAACTCCACTTAGATAAATTATATACCTATTACTACTGTAGGTAAATCATTAACTTTTGACAACCCTATCAACTCATAACTGTTAACAGATGATATAGTTTAATATCTTGTTTATTATTCAAAGACTGCTTTTATGTAACTGTAGTTTACATTATCAGATTTTATACGTTTCACGTGATAAATATTATTATTGTAGATACAACCAGAGTGAGATCGTAGCCTTACTAATTCCCTAGTAGTTCGTTCTTTCTTTTCAGCCAAAATGATTTCCACAGCAGGACATAGGCCTCCCCCAAGGATTTTCACGACCTGACCTGCGCTGCCCGCATCTAGGCACTTCCTTAGTAGTAATAGCGCATGATTAAAGAAACTGCTGCTGCTTCTTCTCAGTCAGCACTGGCCCATTTATTGTCCCGAAGCAGTGGTAGGGTTAATATTGGGACGTGTAAAAGTGCTTTTTAAAAGCCTATTTGCAAAAACAAATGAGTTTTTTGAGTTTTTATGAGTTTTAAACATAATCTTTACTCCAACGGTTGGAGTACACTTTACGTTTGGAGTCCAACCTTTTAGACTAAGAGCTGGTGAACACCAGACCAGACCTACGTCATTTTATAAAAGCCGAAAGTTTGTCAGCGTATGCTCCCAAGGATAGAATGTTGGTGAATCATGAAGTTTGGATCATCATGGCTTTGGCAGCTATCCTAAAAAAACTGTCTGGCAAGGAGTTGGAACTGTCAAAAATGTCTGGCTGACGTGGAAACAACTTCTAATCATTTCGCAAATATTGTGCATAAAAATCAGATTTTATTTACTTTAATCTAAATATGAACTTGCTAGCCTGGATAAGAGTTACCATCAACTTCATTATATTCAACCAACTCCAAATTGAGTTGTTTTCTAATCACGTTGCTAGTGTAGGGTCAGGTACATGTTCCCCTCCCCCCTCTTGTAAGGCGACCCCCCTAAATCCCTACAAATGCGGTAACGGAATGTAATTGGATATTTCACGGCGTAACGCGGCGATTGTGACTGCGACCACGGAATAGTGATGGGCATCAAGAAAGTGCTACAAACGATAAAATGGTTGTAAAAGCTGCCCGAGTTTGTGAAAGATGTGCAGAAAATTTGGCGTTTTTGTATCGCATCACAAAAGCGACAAATAAGTTTGAAAAAATATTTATAAAGTAACTTAAATTATAGTACTACATAGGTACTAAAATGCGAGTTATAGGTACTTACCGTCAAATTTACTATAAAGTCATTAAAATATTTTTAGAGACTGATTTTGTTTCATATTTCAAAGATACTAATTTAGAGGCGTTAGTCATGATCTTATGTTTAAATTTACAGAACTAAAGCCCATTAATCACACGACACGACAAATATACGATCTCTCTACTATGCATAACTTTATGGTCACCCGTTGTCTATTCGAAGTCGATATTTGCAAACCCCATCACTATTCCGAGCTCACGGTAAATGTACCGTTCGCCGTACAATTTAATGGTGTGAACTCTAAAAATAAAGAACGTTTTGGACGTGTTTGGAAAATATTGAGCATTTTTTACTTAAATGCCAATTTTGAGCAACTGTATCGTTGACAGCACGTCAGACTTATACATTGTTGTAGAAAAATAACTCTTATTACAGGTAAATAAAGTGCAATAGTGTACGCTAGTCGTAACAATGTTTGCGGAGAAGTGACCTTAACTGTGAAAGCCTACGTTTTGATTTGATACGCATTGAGTACGGGTTATGTATCATTTTGTACGACAAAATATACACGAATATTGTTAGGATGAATCGGCTCAAGTTTTTCACTGGTTATTCAAAAACGTAAAAGATTTAGTCATGATTATTCAGTAAAAAAAATCTTCTCTAACGAGACTGGAACCCACGACATCTCGTTTGCCGATGGACTGCTCTAGCCGCTGAGATACAAAGATTTATTTCCACACTTACAACTATTTTAACAGACTTTTCATTTAGAGTCTGTTACTATCAAGTGGTTTCTTTCTATGAGATGATAGATTTTAACCGCTCATTTTATTACCAACTGAACATAATGAAACCGTAGATTCAATATCCAGCTTCTAAGCGCATAGCCATAAAATTATCATGGGATAAAAATACTCCATTAGTTGTACATTAGTCTTATTATGTAGTAGGAGATAATATGCCCCCTTGAGGAAGACCGTTCGAACGATCAACGCATTAGTATATCATTCAAACGTAGGGCCAACGTTTTGGAAGTAATGAAGACAGAGCAACGAACAGGCAGTTTCTTTTTTTTTATCCACAACGAGGAAGCTCTTGGCCTGTATCTCACCTGATGGTAAGTGATGATCAGGCCGAAGGTGGAAGCGAGCTTCACCCGGAATCCTCAACCACGGAGGAACTGGCTATTTTACCTCTAACTGACGGAACACAACAATGCTGTTAACATTGTTGTTATGGCGACAGACTTAGGTAAGATGGTGGTAGCTAGCCAGGCGGACTTAGAACAAGCCTTACCACCAACCTAACCGAACAGAAATCTGCCCCCACTGGGAATCGAACCCGGGACCTCTGCGTCTGAAGCAGGTGGTCTTACCACTAAACCACAGAGGCGGTTGCCTCGCTCGGCTTGTGATTGTGAGTAAACTCTTGTGGCTATGTAGGACATTAAACGTGCTAGGGATGTTTTGGTTTTGGTAGAGTCGTCTGTAATTTGTTCAAGGACCAGTCATTGTTTTGTTGTAACATATTTTATCTTGCAAAATCAATTGCAACATGCAATGGACTGCTCAATGGCCGTCATTAACGCCGAAGTTCGTCATAGTTACAACAATGACTGCCAATTTCTGATTTTACGCCAACGAGTATGAGCGCATGAGAATTAACGCAAAATATGGTCATTTCAAACGACAATACAGCCGATAGCATATGATAAATAATGTAAAGAATAGTTGCCATTTTTCGACAAAAGTGTACAGTTTCAAATTCAAAGCTTTTCTTCTTGGGCCATTTCCAGGGCGCTTTAAGAAGTCTGAAATATAGCTTGCCCTACCAACACGTTGGGACAATATGGGCTGGTGCTGAGAAGAAGTGGCGGAAGAAACTCAGTCACCTTTGTCATTTTGATGTCCTATCGCTTCCAGAATAGCAACCTATAAACTTTTTTTGTAAAATTATAACTAGTATAGGTAAGATATCCAGTTCCTCTGTAGTTGAGGATCCTGGGTGAAGCTCGCTTCCACCTTCAGCTTAATCATCACTTTCCATCAGGTGAGATGCAGGATGCAGGCTAAGAACTTCATCGTTGTAGAAAAAAGTTTATTTAAACTTCATATAAAGATGACAGTATTCAGTTCATGTGTGACAGTGTGACTGTACTAATGTTACACAATATGTCGTAGTGCCTATGACACGAGATTTACTGTACTGTAGGCTGTGTAGGTGTATGAGGGCATTGACCCCCTATCGGTCAGCGCACGAGTCTTATTTGATTTCCCGATAAGAGCGGCCGTTACCTCCGAAGAAAGTGCATGTATGCACAATGTATGCGGAAGGCGTGTTTACTAAGCGGTGTGCAGGCATTTGTCTAAAAAAGAACTAAAAACAAAAGAGTTTTTATAAATTACTCAAAAAAGTGGCCAGTGCTACTGGAAATACGGCAAAAATACTGGCTGGCAAAAAAGTAACATCTCTTGTAATTTCCCACGGACCAAATCTTAGGAATTTAAAAACAATAAATGTGCCTTCCTTATTACAAAAACATAACCCGCCTCCTGGCGCAGTTGGGCAAAAATTTAAAGGTGTGATGAACCCTGGTTCAAAACTACATTTTCATACTAAATGTCAATTTACACTAGAGATCAACTCGAGTTAGACTTTTTGTAATAAGGGAACATGGATAAGTTGGAAATAGACTTAATTTGTACGTTAGCGTCAAAACATGGTTACGTGTGGACCTAGTTATGGTGCATTTATACTATTACTAAACATTACTAAACATTTACGACTTTATTTGTGACTTGTATAAATATTAAGGTTTAGGATTAGTACAAAATAATATAAAACCAATAGTGTATTAGTATTAATGTTAACAGTAAATTAATTGGTTAAGCATTCCACAAACATCAATTTTAAAGCTTAATATAATATCCAGCAACCGGAAGACTTAATTTTGTAAGATATGTAAGTCTGAAGTTACCTGGCATGTCCTGTCACCATTATATCACGCGCAGGCGCACCGATAGGAACGTTACGGTAGGATTACCATCTCCTGGTTACGAAATCCAGGATATTTTTTTACGAAATATCAGGAAAAAACTGATATTATTTAATTATTACCCAAGCACGTATTGCGTTAATACCTGTGTTTACAATAAATTAAATTATTCAACACGAAAGTTTCTAACCCAGAACCATTTCATTGTAATAAATAGGTCTGCTCTGGAAGCAGTTTTATCATAGTAATATAGTAATAATTCAGACATCAAAATAATGTTTGAATAAGTTGCAGAAGAGATGTTATGCAGAATAGCAATAAAATAAATAAATAATTAACGATTTCTGTGTTGCTCACACACACACACACACACACACACACACACACACACACACACACACACACACACACACACACACACACACACACACACACACACACAATTTTCAGTTCCTACTAAAATAAGTCAATAGATATGCATGGTATTTCCTAACTGTATAATTTCATAATGTAATAAATCATTGTAAATGGAGAGCGGGGTTTTCTAACACAAGTATCTACTTATCATCATCAACAGCCCTTTACAGTCCACTGCTGGACTATGAGCCTCCTCCACTATGGTGGAGGGATTTGCCATAATCTCCACGCTTGGCAGGCGGGTTGGAGATCGCAGTTTAAAAGATTGATGTTTTTCAGAGAGCGCTGCTGCCCATTCTCTGTTTGTTGTGTAGTCCCTAAGTCGCCTCTTACGACACCCGCGGGAAGAGTAGGGGTTGGTGACAAATGTATTCTACTCTGAAGTAGAATACATTTATACTTATACTTAACATATTTACTTATACTTAAAAGAAAACCCCAATCGAAACCCTGTTTTTTCAAACCTGATTCTGAATAAACAATTTTGTATTTGTATAACCTCGTAAGACCGAAGAGTAAATTTTGTCGACTTCTAAGTATCGCCGAATGTGCTTTCAGAAGAACGAATAATTTGTAGTAGTAAACGCCGAGCACTTCGAGTAAAGAAAAATCTATGTTAGAGATTTTCTTTTGCATTCATATTTTCAGGGGCCTTAGATAATAGTGCATAGAGCTTATTTTAGGTAAAAAATAATAAAAAAATGTTTTCTCTTAAAAGAACATTCGGTATTACAGACTTTAAAAAGAAAAAGTAAATAAATTGTATTTTATACTTTAAAGTAAAACATAAATGTAAACTTTTTAATAAATTAATACTACATAAAGATACAATAATGATATAAATAAATGTAACTGAAAAGGTACAAGTGTTTTAATTTTATTTAATGTTTCATAATTAGTACTTTTAAAAGTATTATCGGTTTTATAACATACAATAATGATAGGTTCTAATGTGTAAGAAGTAAAGTGAATATTCATGTTAATTATAATATTTATTAAACTAAAAATCAGAATGTTGTCATGGTAAATTTTCTCAATCATATAATAATTTTAAAAGTCCAATACTCAATCCATCTCAATAGAAAAAAATGTACAAAAATAAAACTTTCACCATCAAGACCGAATGTTCTTTGCAAAGAACTATTATTTTCAAACGAAAAAAAATCTTACAAAACTTCTTGGAATTGGTAAAAATATTTTTTTGCTTGTTTAGCAGTATTTAAACTTAAATTATACTGGTTAGTTTTTCAATTAAACAACGCTTTCGTGAAGAAAAAAAATTAATTGTACATCACGTCCTCTCGGAAGAACCACCTTGTCAAAGAAAATTGATAATTTGACAGTGACATTTTGTTTTTTTTACATGAATAAGTTCGGATACCTGATTTTGAATACTTTAAGTCTATCACTGTTTTTGTTCGATAGGCGCGAATTTTTGAACTTAAAATTATCGCTAAAGTTTTAGTTCCTCTGAAGGCACATCCGGCGATACTTACAATTCACCTCCGAAAATGTCTCGGCGTTACTGACTACAAAGTTTTAGTTCCTTCTGATGCACATCCGGGCTTACGAGGATAATATTGGTAAATCGAGACAGTGATGGTGCCTTAATAGTCAAATAGCCTGAAATTATTGAGATCGTATTTTTATTTGTGCAAGACTATTAAAAGCCAAAGGGCATGTTCCAGGAAAATCCGATGAATGGTAACTCTACATACGAGGCAGTATGCATATCCTAATCTCATTAAACTACCGTTACCGTATCATCTTTCGATGTTTAGGCTCATCTTTGCATTAATGTACTTTATTACGACGTTATTTTAATCGTTCTGTAGGATTAACCGTAACATTTTTCTATTTATAGTCATTTGATAATCTTGTAACTTGGATACCTCTATAATTACTTAAAATTACTAATAATACTTTCTCAGTTATTAATATCATCATCATCATCATCATTTCAGCCATAGGACGTCCACTGCTGAACATAGGCCTCCTAATGACTTCCACATCGCACGGTTGGTAGCGGCCTGCATCCAGCGCCTTCCTGCTATCTTTATCAAATTATTAATATACTCGGGTTCAAATCCCGCACAATACAAATATTTTGTGTACACGATCACGAACATAATGTATGTATTCCAAAAGAAGTATGTTTATATGAGCTGTCTAGTACCTATCAGGACAAGCTTAGTTTAGTTCGGGGCTAGATATCTATCTTATAGGCTCATACCCGTTTTCACCATCAATCCCTAATTTTTAAGTGACCCTTATGGAACATAACAGGAATTTTGTTTTCATAGGGGTCACATAAAAATTAGGGATTGATGGTGAAAACGGGCATCAGTCTAAAAGTCCAAGGTTTATTTTTAGGTACACGCATACTTTTTATTTAGAACTACTCTATCAATAAATTCGTAGCTCTATCTAGCTATCAATTAATCAGCAGCAAAAAGTAATAATTCCGGATTCCTCCGTCCAAAATTATCACTTAGTCATACAAATACAGACATAAGGTCACGGTCAGGTCACGAAGTGGGCAAACAGTGAGATAATGTTTGATTTGGGTGTCATTCCGAGGCATATTGGTCGCCGTGGGCGGACTGGCTGCGCGTGAGCATAGCTAAAGAATCTACAGGGTGTTAGGTAAATGGGTATATGAGCCGACACTAGCCCATGTTAACATGGGCATATAAATGGTATGGTGAAGTCAGAAATTTGATATCATCATTTTAATTTTTTAATTTTCATACAAAATAAATTTTATAAAATTCGATTTATATGAAAATTAAAATAATTAAAATGAAGATATCAATTTTCTGACTTCACCATACCATTTATNTCATTTTAATTTTTTAATTTTCATACAAAATAAATTTTATAAAATTCGATTTATATGAAAATTAAAATAATTAAAATGAAGATATCAATTTTCTGACTTCACCATACCATTTATATGCCCATGTTAACATGGGCTAGTGTCGGCTCATATACCCATTTACCTAACACCCTGTATACTAATATTATAAATGCGAAAGTAACTCTGTCTGTCTGTCTTGCTTTCACGCCTAAACCACTGGACCGATTTTGATAAAATTTGGCATAGAGATAGTTGGAGTCCCGGGAATGGACATAGGATAGTTTTTATCCCGATTTTTGAAACAGGGACGCGCGCGATATAGTTTTTCTGTGACAGACAAGATTCCACGCGGGCGAAGCCGCGGGCGGAAAGCTAGTAACTTATAAGGCTGAGTTGAGTTGCACCATCTTATTTCAACTTTGACAAACGTCAAAAATCTATCAAACCCCATACACCGGTGTTTTTGTATAGAGTTTGACAGGTTTTTGACGTTTGTGCAAGTTAAAGTAGGATGGTGCAACAGCCTATTTGATTAAAGTCTAAACCAACAAATAAACCATTGATTTTTCGAACATAAAACAGTTTCCCTTCTAAACTTATAAGGTACTTCCTATTCCGAATCTCGGAATCTGAGATGACATGAGATGATGATGATCACGCGATTTAGGTAAACGGATGTGTTTTTTTGTTTCTTATAATGTAGAAAATTGTATAATGGCGGTTGTTAGTTGGTAGAAAGTGACGATAAGTTTGTTATTATTGTACTCAGTGGAAAACTGGAAGGAAATAATGTAGATATGTATATTTGGATTTGACAAATACAATATCTTATGCCAGATTTGTGTTTTATAAAATGTAATTTACCACCAATATTACTAATGTAAACATTATGGAAAGAAACCAAAAGTATGAGCTACTTATTTTGTGTATACCCAGTAATGGTTTAACATAAGTTGAGTAATTAATAAACATAGTGATTGAAAAATACTTTTTGTCCATTCAAATAAATTATGACTCATAAGAGCATCTTCAAAACGTTGTATTTATGCCTTATTGAAGGTACAGATATATTTTTAATTTTGCTTGCAAAATCGCATCTATTACAACAAATTAGAAGTTACTTTGGTGTGCACTCGTCTTTAAAACCACATATTTACATTACATTACTATTAACTCATTCGGACAATCACACAACACTCCTGCGCATCTCACGTATAGAGCTATTAGATAACGCGCGTGTTAACGCGAAACTCGTGTAGAGTTACGTACTATGGCGTCGTATACGTTTATGTGTATGTACTAGCCAGTGACCACACTGGTCAACGATTGAAATCAAAAATCTAAAGTTTGTTCAGTACTTAGGTACTTTCTAGGGCACTTGTACACGTCCCAAATATAGCTTGCCCTACCACTACTTCGGGACATTATGGGCTGAAAATGAAATTGCTCTTGTTTAATTTTAACCGATTTAAAAAAAAGGAGGAAGTTCTCAATTCGATTGTATGTTTTTGTTTGATAATTTGGACAGTTCAATGTTTCTTTAGCTCAGTAGATAAGTTGAGGGTTCAGATACTACAGAGGAAGTCATTTTTCTAGTGAAAAATCATGAAATTAGTCCAGTGAAAATTATATTTGGATAAAACATAATTTACATTATTTTATCAGATGTGTTGTAACATCAGTCATTATTTTAAAACCGAAGTCTAAATTATATTAGTTAAATTAATTTAGAATAGCGTTTCATTGAGCCATTATTTTGCCAATAAGTATAGTGCGCGCATTATGGTTACATTAATAACGTATCTTAAACTCTGGCCATACAATTATGAGTAGATTCATGGCTCCGATAACATTATTATCAATAGACGATTATTAAGCAAGACATAAAAAGGTTATAGTAATTTCTTTAGTAATAAATTGCTGGTTCCTATCAACAGAAACCCAAATACTAATCAAATCAGTATTTATTGTTATTGTGCTGTAGTTGATTATATTACTACAATGCTCATTGAGTAGATATTTTGTATCGATTAATCTTATGAGATACATTAGATAAAGAACTATGATTTGCACTATTCCCACCCCTTGTTTCTGCAACTCCTGGGTTCACCCGAGTATCTCTTTGACAGCCAATAAAAACCCAACCAGTGAAAGCCAAGTTTTTCCCTTTATTCAAATAGTTGGGGTCAATTTAATGCTTTAATGACCTTACTTTTCACAAACCTACATAAGTACAATAGAATATGATGGACGCGAGTCACATATGACTCACAAATACAAATAACATAAAAGAAAACTCTACCAGTGTGACCCAGCCCTGCATACCACACACGGCAATTGTAATCTATTTGACAAAACTATCACGTTTTCGGTGAAAGTGCATTCGATAGCTTGTACTGTACAATGTCCAGTTCGCCGACCGCGAGCGCCGTGTGTCACATGCGGTTTGCGAGTTTGTTCGAGTGCTTCTTTGGGTGCAGACGACTGTATTTGGGAATTATATTGTGATTAGTGTTGAATAATTTTGGTGAGACACCACTGGTAAGTGGTATAAAATAAGTCTCAAAATTAATTGTAGGTAACCCGTAGAAGCTAGATTACAAGTGTGGTCAGGTTGTCGCCTTAAAATAACGCGAGTGTTTCATCTTGTACTGAAATAACAATTTTATTTATGTGTGTATATCCAACCTTATTGAAGTGTACGAGTATATCCAAACATATTGAGCTGCTGTTAACACTTGTGGACAAATCAAGCACGCCAGCAAGAAAATTTCTGTGACCTTATGGAAGGACATATTCCCAGGTTGTTTGACAGATTTCTTCTTAGCGATAAGACTTCTGATTAGTATAAGATTTCTCTCTTAGTTTTATTCTTCTTGTCGTGTCGACAACAAACCTACAAAATTGCTACTAGAGCGGCGTTGTCAGTAGCATTCGTTAAATCTTCCTGCGTGCTGTTGTGCTTGACATCATGTGCTTCATCGACTGGGGAAAACAACAACACTTGCACTCCAAGTTTTACTATTGTGAGTTTTGCATAGTTTTAAATAAACAGTAATCTGTCTTAACTGTAGTTGAATCCTCCAGGCACAGTTGTTTCCGGAAATCAGTACTTTTTTACCCATTTCTAGGCAAAACGTCATCTCCCATTTCGAGTTTTTGTCTGACACCATCTGTCATCATCAAAGTCACCTCGATCACGTCATTATATCATAATAGCCTTCGGTTTAACTTTTTGCCGTACACTGTTAGCTGTACGTGACATTTAGATGGCTTTCTCTTTCACCGAGATGGTCTCTTTCGACCGGAAGATCAGTGTGATTATAAACGTCATTAATAATGTCATTATTAACACCTAAACCCTATGATTTATTTTTTTAACTAACTACTTTGTATGATAATTCTTTAGCATCGTTTGTATCGTTATTTACCTATATCAATATGCTACACGAATTTTGCTAGAGCTGATTTTTTTGTTTATTCCTGTGTTGTTTTTTTAACACCTATCAAGAAGCTCTGGAATAACAGAATCTTTTCCAAAATTTACTTTTTTTCTTATTATTTGCTACTTGTATGTGAATGTCATCAAAATATCTTCAGCAAATTCTGACTGTATTTATTGGGCAGTGGAATGCGACTTCCTACACTATTTGCAATATTCTCATGTATGATTTAAGTTTTTTGTTTCTGTTACTAGGCACATAATTAATCGTAGGTTGTACGTAGATGACATAAGAATATACTGTAATAAATCGTACAGGTATCTCCACACCATAATTAAAATTAACGTCGTCATTAATTAATGCCTCAAACTTTTCCTCACTAATTACATCCTCATTATGAACAAGATTCTCTATCTCAAGCTCAGTGATCTTTGCATAAGATCTAATCAATGTAATTTTCACCTTCTCCTAATCAAAATAAGGTACGAGTTACCTTGCTGAGAATTTAAGTATTAATCTTAGCATAACGTCTAATCAAAATAATTTTAACCTTCTCCTTATCACTATAAGGTATGAGTTCTCTTGTTGAGAATTTAAGTATAGTTTTTTGCCTGTCATATTTCACAGATGAGCGTAATTATTATGTGGCACTAATGCTATAATGTTACGTATCAAAGTTAGTAGTGTATGAAATACTTATTGTATGGTCTGTGTGACCACCTAAGATGGTAGACGTGCAATTTAGAAAAGGATTGATTGACAAAGTACCTAGGGCACTATTTAAGTTGTGAGCCTCGACAACATAACGTGTTGTTAGACGACATCTGATACTTTTAATGAAAAGTTTGACATTTTTGACTACAACCTTATTCAAAACTTTTTATCATTTGAGCACGTTTTGTTTTATTAACATTAAATTGAAAATTATCTTTACTACAAAAACATGGAATTGACTTGCGGAAATTTTCGCGCGAACATTTGTTATGACTTTCGACGTGGTTAATCAATACAAAACTGAAGCGGTCAGCTAAATTTCTCTTTTGGTGTTAAAGATCTGTCCTTTACCATTGTAAAACGCTAGTTTAAGAAGTATAATATTGTATGTCATTGGCTCACCAGTGAACTTTTCGAAAGTAGTCCAAAATGACTAATAGTGGCGGAAAACATTGATGTTGTCAGAAAAATGGAAGAGAAACCTCGTCATGTGATATATCGTAGGATTGAGATAATCCTAGGCATTAATTCCACTAGCAGTAATAAAATATTGTATGACCATATTATGGTTAATACGTTTTTTTCTCGCTGGATGTCCCAAAAATTTTCAAACGCTCAATAGGACGCTTGAGTCGTTTAGTCCTTGAAAATGTTGGATAAATACGTTTAAAAAGCTTTAAAAGCCGTTTTTAAAATTGTGACAGTTGACGAATTAAGGATCTATGCATAATGATCCTGAAAATAAACAGCTATCGACTATGGAGGTGTTTTAAGATGAACCATTTCCAACAAAAGTCCCATGCGCTCGGAACACTTTGAAACTTACGGTCGCCTATTTTTCCGAAATATCCGATTATATGACAGAAACGTTACTAGAGAAATTTAGAATGGTTAATTCTTAATAGTAAACAGCCACTTTTTTTCCAAAAGTCTTCAGTTTAATAAGGGAAACTGACCAGCATAGTCGAATCGCCATTCGTGACGAAAATGTGAGCTTTTACACGTCTCGTCAAACAACTGACTATTTGAACACTCAAAATATGAAATAAACAGGTCCAACGCTACAAAATTCTTGATTGGAATCTAGGCACTTCTTTTGGTACCCATATATTAAAATTAAATGCGTGAACAGCGATTTATGTAGCCAGAAGCAACTGTCGGTGCGGTCAAAAACCATGCTTTGGAGGTGCCTCAAGCTGAGTGGAAAAAATGCTATGAAAAGTGTTTCGGACACATTAAAAAGTACATAAATCATGAAAGACAATACCAATAAACGCAATCAATACCATTTTAATAATAAACTACTTTGTTTTCATAGTTAGGCTTACAACTTAAATAGTGTCTCACGTAATGATCTTTTCAAAGACGTTTCTTGTCAGGTGACTGTTCGCATTTATAATATTAGTATAGATTAGTACCGGGACCAGTGTAATAACTATTTTAGTAATCTGTGCTAATGTCCTCCCAAAGTTCGGTTCAACCAATGTTACCATACAAATATGGCATCGCATCACTCATTTCGCTATTTTTGTATACGAAGGTGTGCCTCTTTTAGAAGTTTTTTTTGTTATGTTTTTGCTTTTAAACGAGTGTTTTCAGTTATCTTTTCCTCTGATGATTCGTATGAAGTATTATTTATAATTTTTACCTGTAACTTTATTGTATTTCTTGTTCGTTATTTTTACAAAGTGCCATGAAAACAGTTTAGGAAGGAGGTCATCTATCCGTTCAACCTTTGATAACTTGATATCTGTTTGAGCAACATCACACAAATTAATTGACTTTCACGTTATTAATATTAAAAGAATAAGTTTCCGCTTTCTTACAAAGTTATTAAACTTGACCCCCTAACAACGACTTAAAACATATGAATTGACCGTGGAATCGAATCCGTGGAACCGGTAATCGAATCACGGAGTCGTCGATGCATTACATAAAAATAATCGAATAACATTCGATTGCGGGTGAATGACTCAGATCGTTAAGTACGTGCATATGCTTGGATCCTCCACTTAGCAGTAATTAATACCGAATCAAACTAAATGCTTCACAATGGCGCACGCGCACGCGACGTCAGAAGATAACCAACAGATTTATTGCCGGTTCTGCTTATCTATCAATTAATTCCTTGCCGCTTGAAATGTTATCGTTGTGAACGGAACAACATAGATCTTATAGTAATATCTGGCCACCTACACCATGTGGCTTAGTATTTTAAGTCGGAAAAAGAAAGAGAATGATGTTCTTCTGTTTTTCTTTTAAGTTTGGAATTCTTTCAAGCCTAGCATAGATAATGATTGATGATAGTGAATTGAAACAATGTTGTACGCATAACTGCTTCTACGCGTTTCTGTCCGTTCTTGCAACAAAAATAATGCTTTAATTAACTCAACACGTTACTTTCCCCTCTCTTAGTACAGCCGTGGAAAACCGCGAAAGTTAGTCGGCTCCTCTCGGCAAAGTAAACGCGCGTACGTAACGGACGGACCCACATCCAGCGATTAAATAATTCGATTATTTAAAAATAGAATCAGCCAGTGACATACGACAGTGTCGAATAGTGAACTAACTCTAGGGTTCTAAATTTAAACCGCATACCGAACGGAAATTTAGAACGGCCCAACGGATTGCATGTTCTAATTTTAAATCGGAGTGCAGCTGCCGGTGTGAACTTTGTTCGTAGGGATTCCGTTTTCTTTTTTTTTAAAGAACCACGGCGTTCCTTTTTATGTGAGTTCCGTCAATTATTTCTTAAAATAGGTTTTATCGTGTCAACTTTCGTTCTACCACGAGCCCAACTGGTTCCGATCGTGATCGCGAGGCGTGGTCGCACCGATTGTTTCATAATTGGCATTGACAGTGAAAGTGTTTGTTAATATCATCAAATTTGTTGGTAAATATTCCCGATTGTTTTCCGCATAGTTTTCTTGCTTTCACTATTTTGAATATGATTACGATCGTGGTCTGAAATTGAATTATAATATGCAAGTGACTATTTTGGTTGCATCACAAGTTGCGTGCTAGACGGTATATTATCACTATTTCTTACATCAGAAGGGGCTGAAACTGACAATTACATTTAAAAGGCCACCGTGGACGATAAACATATGTTTTACGACCTACTATCAATATCAAGATTCTAAAGATGTTTCCTTTCTATTTTTGTCTAGATAAGTCTTTAAGTGGTCATCACGCAATGCTATTTAGAATAAGTATTATTACAGGTATTTCGTAGTCTTGCTTAACTCCAAATAAAGTGTTTTAGTATCATCGCAACCTCGTTGTGATGATACTAAAACACTTTATTTGATGATATGAGATGAAATAACAATGTCAATACAAAAGAACTTAATTATGTCTTACCTAATATCTACATTTTAACACATTCGCTGACATTTATTTATTTGTGTAGCAAGTGAACGTTGCAGGTCAATTTTGAGAAATACATAGGTTACAGGTTAATTCCTTGTCAAAGAAACCAAAGGTCAAGTAGTCCTAGTAACTGATAACTGACTGTTTTAGACAAAGATCGAAGTATAAATCAGATGACTAAAATGGTACACAATCACTTCTTAAAACTCCTGAAGTCCTAATCATTCTGTCTTATTCGCATATAGGAATAGAGGTCTTCTGGTTAATAGTACTACACTAGGACCCTTAGGCAGTACTAGCATAGATTATGTACTTTAAAGTTAAATTATGCTTATAAGGAGTGGTATTATGAGGTCCATTTTGATCGATTCCAATAATTAAAAGACATTTTGGGAAAAATCGAAGTCTGTCGTTCGACAAATACTGCGCAACCGAATATTTGGTTGGACCCGCTTATACATGCTGTATTATTATTATTATTATATTTATTATTTATTATTATATTATCAAAAATCGCGGAAGGGGGATTCGGATAGCCCTAGTTATGCTCTACCTCTGGGCTGAAGCCCAGCTCCTGGCAGCCCAGAAGCTGAAACTTGACACTACTTTTTGGGACAACCTGTATTGTTATGCCTAAAGCCTAAACAAATGCACTATGTCCATCATGATTGCACAACGTGCTATACCGGCAAATGACAATATTTCGGCGCGCACTTAAAATGCAATCTGCGTGTGCGCAGGGACACGTAATCTTAGAAAGCTCCTGCGGATTACTATGGAGGAACTTCCGCGGAAGTAGACGCGAGAAATAAAATTACGTAGCACATCAGCCTACACATTTTTTTGCAATCTAGCACCTATTACAAATAAATAAGATACCAGTGCAGCAGTGTTTAGAAATACGTATAGACGACAACATGTCAAGCTACACATTATTATCTATTTGTAATACAGGCGAATTTGCAATAAAAATGTGTAGACTGTTGTGCTGCAAGTAAATTGTTTTAGACGTAGGAAGTGCATGATAGACTTTTTTTTATCTATGAACATGAGTTTGTTATGCGAACTGTTTCATCATTAACATCAGGTCATGTAGTATCCTGTGCAGGAACACGACCTTCTCTAATTTACTACAGGCAAAGAGAATTTGACTTACTCTCAAGTTGGCCAGACGAACTGTTTAGAACTCTCCAATTACCGGGTTCCAAAACTTCTAAAGGTTCTAATGAAGATACTTTCAATTTAAAAATATTTTATCTATGAAATTCGAATGTTTAAGGCTTTGCTAAGGGTTAAATAACGCATAAACAAAACTAAACATTCCAACTGAAGAATTTAACTTGTTTGAAATTTCTCGGTTACATCACATTAACCACTTGACGCCCAGCTATCACTTAGGCAAATCATCCGTTTACCATCACTATCACTACCGGTTTTAACCCGTTACCCGTCGGCGACATTGTATCTGCCCGGACTCCAAATAACGTATCATTAACCCTGTAGAAACTGCGCATATTACGGCAGCCCCATAATAAAAACCGGTTTAAACCGGTTCGAACCGGTATGGGGCTTTTCATCTCGACACGCAGACTCTAATCTGTGTAATAATACGTCGCTACTGTATTTTGAGCTTGTGGAAAGTGTCCAAGGAGATCTGGTGAAGGTGTTAGGCAATCAGGAGTTGTTAGAAGGGATGAGTTTTCTTCGACACTTGACGGGTTAAATCCTCAGGCTATGCAAATAGAGGGTGTTAGGGCTCTTTCAGATGCAATGGAGTATTAGACAGCACACCAAGTTAATCATGGTGGGATCTTATTTAGTTAGCTATAAGTGCTAGTTTAATGTGCATCTGACATGTAAATATCTATCCTCCATCATCTAGCCTAGCACATAATATAGCATAATTATGAAGTCATTGAACTTATGCATAAAAATAAATGTAATGTAACTTCGACGTCTAATCAATCATTAGTTCTATATTTAAAGTTACTGAAAGTGACAGTGGCTAAAAACGTAATTAATCATCTCAAATTACTGTCATGATGATCATAATCACAGACCAGTGATCAATTAGAAAATGCTGTTTAAACGCTTTTTATCTGCAATTTTTTTGCATAATAACGAGTCATGGCATCTGCTCCTTTCTTTCATTCTGCGCACGAGTCTGTAGTATCACTCTTAGTGTGTAGTTTATTGCTATTGTCGACCTTATCTCATTGTTTTAAAGCACAAAACTGCCTCATCTACGTGTGCGTATCTTTGAAATGTCCCCCAAATTATGAATAATTCTTCGTTGACAAAAAATATTCAAATATAACTGACCGCGCAAACTTGTACCGCCTATGTTAATCAGTAATAATATAAGATTCTAATGGTGAAAGAATTTTTCAAATCGGTTCAGTAATTTCGGAGCATATTCAATACAAACAAACAATAAAATCTTTCCTCTTTATAATATTAGTGAAATAAAACCAAAAGACCTGCTTTAAGTCTTTAGAACTAATTAAAGTAACGTAAAGACTGGGTCAGTTTATTCGTGCTCTACAAAACTAATTTCTACGTCCAATGTCGAAAGAGTGAAATTTGCATAAGTAATGGTCCATAACGTCTAAGGTCGCGTTTGGATTGTAACAGATAACTCGAAAGTAATGAGTTTACTCATAATAATTTCACAGTTACTTCACTTAGGGTTGGCAATAACTTTTTTTACCTTAATTTTTCACCTGCTATAAAAATATTATGATATAAACTCATGGAAAGGGAAAAGAAGGAATGTAACGATATTCACAATTCCCAATTTGAACCATAAACAATTTAGTAAATAAATTCAGCGCAGGACCGTTCATTATGGAAAGCCGTGGGGGAGGCCTTTGTCCAGCAGTGGACGTCATTTGGCTAAAACGAACGAAATAAGTATGCCAAAAAAGTAATTACCCACTTACATTAAAATATTTAAGGTAAAGTAGTAGGTAGTATAGTATTAGTGAAAATAAGTGGTTTGTTCTAATCCACCTTCCACCATTCGCCAACTAATACCCGCCAGCCACAGAACAATACTTAAACAATGTTTTTGTATTTATTATGAAAATCGGAATAATCTACTTCAGTAATCAATTTTACTAACATTTTTACTCTATTTGCCAATACTAGATTAAAAACTAACTTTGAGCAGCCCTATGTCTGCAAATGTTTTATTCACAGTTAAAGCATTCGGCTCGGCGCGTTGGCTCACTTTCAAAATAACAGTTACCCGCTTTATGTAACTCGCGTAACATATTATTTACATTGTTTTCAGCTGTTAAGTAATTAAACAAATCTCTTGATATCACTCTGTGGCCATTAGTTTTAGTTGTAACGAGGCTTAATTGTTACAGCTTTACTGTTACAATTGCTTGCATGTAGAGATATTCGCTCGACGAATGTTCCAAAATCTGTTAAATTCCTTGTAGTTATTCTGGAATGTTCAGATTCTGGTAGAGTAGAGAATAAGGGGAATAAAATAAATAAATAAATATCCTTGGACATTTTACACTACGCTTCTAGTCCCAAACTAAGCCAAAGCTTGTTCTATGGGTACTAGATAACGGATATAAACATACTAAAATACTTTTTTTTGTAAATACATACTTAGTAACACCCAGACCCGTCACAGAAATTAAAATTCATCATTTCAATTTCTGTCCGGCCGGTAATCGAACCCGGGACCTCTCGGCATAGTAGTCCGTTGTTTGTTAGTCGAATGTTTTTGCAAAAATTACCGAATACTAAAAATTTTATGAAGTTGCATGTTTCCTTCATGCAGAAACTACCACATGAATTATGATTATTGTTTGTAATGAATTGCTCATCAGGATATCACATAATAAGTTAAAATTAATCGAAATCTACGCGGGAAAAGCCACCGGCTGAAACTCGTACGTGAATAAATTCCACTACCTCTTTATTTCCGCAAACGGCAATTCCTTACGTAGTACGCATTGTTGTTAAAATATTGATAAATAAATCTCCATGTCCAACCATAACATGCATTGTTTCCTTTTATTTAACTTAAGTCATATGTTTACAAAAGTCGGACAGTAGTGAACGAGTGTTCTCAGCAGTTGGTGTGTTCTCGTTGTGCTGATAGGGCAAAAGCTTTATTAAAAGCAAAGTTCTTTTTAATTGTGAAGGGGTCAAGTCCTCCATTTGGCTCTGATAAATTAGCAAGGTGTGTGGTACTCCAGTGCACACCAAATTATCTAATAAGGTGGGTGACTGAGTTTCTTCCGCCACTTCTTCTCAGCACCAGCCCATGTTGTCCCGAAGTGATGGCAGGGCAAGCTATATCAAGCTATATTCGGGACGTGTATAAGTGCGCTGGAAAGGGCCTACATACTGAATAAATATTGACTGATTTTAATAAAGATAAAGTGCTCCAATACTAAAGAAAACTTGATAAAAGTGAAGAAGATGACTAATTTCGACCTTTCTTTCCAGACCACAGACAGCGCAGACTTCCTGGCGACGCGTGCGCATACGGCCGCAGTCATCCCGGGCAAGCCGGCCGCCAACCCTCTCCAGTTCGTCCGGGTCGGGCCCGCAGACCTCGGCAGCAGGGCCCGTGAGCAGCTCCGCAGGGCAGAGCTAGCCAAACGCACAGAACCTAAGATCGAGATACAGGAGGACTGGCAGTCGGTGAGTGGTTGTGCCATTTTTGACTTAGTGTGTAATGGACTGACCAATGTGTGTTACCTGTGATGACTTATGCGGACGAAACGCAGCGTGAGACGTCCACCCACAAGGTGGACCTACGACCTGATAAAGGTAGCAGGAAGGCGCTGGATGCAGGCCGCTACCAACCGTGCGATGTGGAAGTCATTGGGGGAGGCCTATGTTCAGCAGTGGACGTCCTATGGCTGAAATGATGATGATGTGTAATGGACTAGGGCTGATTTTCCAATTGCTGGCGACGCGCACTTTACACGTCGCACTCTGTGAGTGATAGTTTTGCCATTTTCGGCTGTGTATCTATTGGACTAAGGGCTAGTTTTCCAAGTCATCTCCCAGTAACCCCCTCCATTTCATGCGGGTTTTTCCTCAACGATAAATGTGATGGATAGATCATCAGAATATTTTTTATTAAGATCCACAACCACAACACTATTAAAGTGACACATAATTACGAAACCTTTATAGTCCCTTTTCGAAACACATTAGCTTTTGGATAGCATATTTTATTGTAGATTTCTCATCCACTTTCTGTATCATTTAGAACACGTATTCGACAATAACTGTTAGAATTGCGTTACTCAACAAAAATCAAAACATTTCACATGATGTACGCATATGTGTGCCAAGATCATTACAGTAATGACTCTGTTTACAAAACATCAGCTTTCTATTCAGCCATTTGCCGTTTGATGGTGTGGTCTTTAAGGCGCCCTTAGCGTTTTGGGGACGACCGCGCTTTGCCACATTTAGGTCTCAGAAATCATCCTGTGGCTTAGTAATTGCTTTACGTTGATGACATTTTAGTTGTTCTGTGGGAACGGCGTTATTAGCTTCTTTATTTTAATTTTTACAGTTTCAAGTTGCGATGGGACGTTGTGGTGATATACAGGGTTTATTTCTTTTCCTTGATATGGAATTAACCACTTTTGACGTATTAGCTGAAAATCGTATATAAGTAGTCATGCATAAACACTATGTCCATTAATTACAGTTCATGTAAAACATACAATTGAGAAGGCTCTTGAACGTAAAATAAATGTCAAATTAGTTGTATTGGCATATCGTACGATATTATTTACTACATGAATTCATAGAAAAAGGGGGTTATCGGATAAAACTCATCAAACTCATATTTTTTGCAAGTAGGCATTCAAAAATCACTTTTACACGTCCCAGTATTATCCTTACCACTGCTTCGGAACAATAAATAGGCCAGTGCTGAGAAGAAGCAGCGCAAGAAACTCAGTCACTATCATTTATTGTAAAATTCGGATCATTCGAATGTAAAACTAATCAAGCATAACATCGACCTTTATCGAAACGTGATTTGCTGTTCTCCTTGTTCTATACCAGAACCTTCCAATTAAAATAGCTTACACGTCTCGCGAGACGTGGCATCTGCTCGATTTGTCATTTTTTAAACGACCTTAATTACCTTTCCTTAGAACTTGGAGAAAGCTTTCTTCTTGATCCGAAACGGGTTAATTGGCATCGGTTTCTGCCATATTGTGCTGGCCTGCAATAGATACAGACGTAGTAGGCCCTTGCATTTGTGAAGAGTCATTAGACATTGCAGAAACAGTCTTCAAGCGGAGAGAATTTGAGGTTCTTTTACAAACTTGACCTTCACTGGTTTTTAATGGCGGTCAAGCTGTAGATCCTGGCTACACAGGAGTTGCAGTGGTGGGATTGAGATATGGGAATAGTCCCGTGGAACCTGAAATTCAGTATAGTAAAGGACTATTTTGAAAATATAAGTAACGATCTAATTATTCACATTAGCTAGCAGCGATTGAAACACCTTCAAATTCTCATATATTGGGAGTGTCTACTCCTTTATGCAGCATAATAGGCTTTAGGCCTTTGTCCAGCAGTGGACGTTATCTAGCTGAAATGAACTAACGAATTCCTTTAAGATATCTATAGCATCTTTACAGAAAACTTTAGAAGGTTTTGAACTTCCGAGGTGCCTATGAACCTTCTGAATTACTTTCCGAAACTATTATTTCCGTTTCCGAAATGAAGTATAATTGTATATTGATTTATCGATGAGTTTCACAATGCTCATGTTTGGACATATGATTTTATGCATCGTTAAAAGTGGTATTTTTATATGACCATAAAGTGGTTGCTTTCACGGTTGTGATTTACGGGTTCTTTCACTTTATTTTCTTCTTAAAATAATTCATTTATTTATGTTTGGAAAGCAGACGCAATCAACGCTTTGGACTACAACAGTTGTCAATTTAAATTATCATAATCATCAAAGATTCTTCCAAAAGCAATCCACTAAGGATTTCCAATTACCTTTGCTGATGCTTATTTCAATCTCAGTCACTGGAGTAAAAGGAGATTTTATATTATAAAGACTTCTATTATTATCTAGTTATTAAATTTTCTTAGCGTTAAAAATCTCATTTATTATTTTATTATTATCTTCTATCATCTCATCATCACCGTTCTTTTTGTCATGATCATCTTCATAAACTATACTCCATATCGGCACTCCTTTGTCACTACATTAATACTTATCATTGTCGTCTCAAACATCTTTGTAAATCTTCATTTTATTTAATCCCGAGTCTCCTCTGTCTTGTGATGAGTCAGTAGTCATTGCACATCCACTCGACATAAGATGCTGGCTTTATGGAATCAAGCTTAAAAACTACCTTCTAAAAACAAAATTGCTCTAGGAAGTTCAGTGTTCTCTTCATTATTTTTAGCATCCGTACCAATTATTTTTCCCTAGCAATCCCTATCCTGCTGGAAGCCGGGAATGCACATGTTTATTGTTTACCTTTGAACGCGCCGCATCACATACCTCTTTGGTATTCCCTACGGTCCCCACACCGGAAATACGTCGTCGTTGCCTCGTCTGCGGAATGCGCAGTTTCCGCTCTGTGAGAGTTGTCATTTTTTTGCGCGCTTGTTTTGTTTTTGCCCGTTGCCAACTCTGGTCTAGCGTTCGTTTTTTGAATTCGATTTGCCGAATCACCAGCCATGATTTTTTCAGAGTTGAAACTATTTGCTACATTAATTAATTCGCCAAGATAATAGTTGCAAAGCCATTATGTTAATGGGATATATTTATATTGCGATCGATATAAATTATTGCCTATTCAGTAGTTTATCTCACTACACAATTGTTACTTTAGTAGTTTAAGATCAATGGAATTTTGGTCAAAATAATTTAAGCGAAATAACTCAACGAAACACTTCTACGCGTCGATATTTCGTCTTAACTATCCGTTACAGTTTAATGGAACACATTGTGCAATACAAGTATTTCAAAAATGTCTGGTTCCAACCTTAATACTAGTCTAGTTTGAGACCGGCGGGTTCCAGCAAGATCTATTAAGTTTGGTCCAAGATTAAGGCGAAAAGAAGAGAAGGAATCAAAATAATTCTCTGACTGAGGACAGTAACGCCCGTATTCACAAACGATGCTTGTTAAGTGAAATCGAACGCACAGCGTTTAATAGAGCTCTGTGATTGGTTGATGTGTCACCCTGTGCGACCACGCGCACTGTGAGACCTCATAGTAATGTTTGTGAATACGGGCGTAATCGATCAATTCAAAGTAAAGGAAAAGTGGCTTAGAAGAAAAAAAGATAAATGACGTTTCAGTAAAAAAAACCTTATAAGAATACAATACCATTGACTCATGAGTTGATGACTATGGTCATCTTTAGTAATTACACAGCTTTGTTTTTTTCTATTCTAATGAGTGTGACATCATGTAAAGTATGAGCTATATACTTTCATAATGATTCTGTAAGAAATACTTTGCCTGCGGCCATACAACCTCAAAGGCCTTACAAGTATCACGAGTAAATAAGCATCTGTTGGGCAAACTCGCTCTATCAAACATTCGCATGCTTGGGTAAGATTTTGATTACAATTTTAATAATATAATTTTACTTGTAATATATTTACTAGAACCACGCTTCACCTTCCAACTTACACCACACGAACAATCCACGGAGCTTGTAAACAGTGGCAGCGAAACTGAGAGAAAAAAAACCCTTGATCGCCGCAAGCACGCGATGTTTACATTCTACGTATACCCACTTATACCCTGCCAATAGAGAGCGCAATCAGTCACGTTTGATGAGAAATTGTTTATGGTACGTGCGAAAATGAATTTTGAGCTACGTGGTGTGATAGCAAATTAATAGTTGGAGTGATTGTTTTTAATGAGTGAGGTTCCTTTGCGAATGGAATAAACTGGTGAGGCTATCCAGCCAGCTAGGGTATTGGCAGAACCCGTTCTAGTTTGCGCTACTAAATTCTTCGTAGCATTCTGCGCATTTGTGCACTTCTTTATATGCAATCGTTTCAGCCAAAGGACACTGTTTCAGCCAAAGGATGGAGGAAAGGTCTCCCCCAAGGATTTCCACAATGACCAGTCCTGTATTGCCCGATTCCGGCTCTTCCCGCTTCTTTCACTAGATCGTTGGTCCATCAAGTGGAAATCCTACCGTCCCTTCTCAAATTGCGGTTTTCTTTTACTACAATAAGTTTTTTTTACTACCAGTATTGCACCTTGGCGTGAACTCTTTAGAGTATTTGGCGTTCAAAATCACTATCTAAGAATTCTAGACGGTACCGCCTCTCTAATTCACTGAATCTAATTTCCATCACGATTCAAAAACAACCTTTTTAGGATCAAACACCTCCATTGTTGCAAATGCAGGCACGAAGCGCACTCGCAGCGTGATGCCAATCAGTCGATGCGTGCGCATGTTTATTGCATTCGGTGCATTGCGTTAGGTCATGGACGGATCCGCTGGGAACAGCTGGTGACCTTGGGAAAAAGAGGAGGTGGCGAAAGTTAGTAGATAAACTATTATCTATACAGTTAGACAAGGATGCGCGAAAATCAGACTATAGTGTTATCGAGGAATTTGTCGATTCTGACGATAAAGACATACATTTGTCGTCCGAAATCCATGCATCCTAGATAGATCTTTCTGAGAAGTTGGTTCATAAAATAAAGTAGCATTTAGCTCTGAATCTTTACAAAGTTGGTTGATATTAAAGTGGACTGCTTACACTAGTTATAATTAAAGTATTTAAGGCTGAGTTGCACCACCTAACTTTAACGGAACTAAAACCATAAACGATGTTTTTGTATGGAATTTGACAGGTTTTTGACGTTTTTCAAAGTTAAAGTAAGATGGTGCAACCCAGCCTGAGTAGTACAACTTCAAAGTTGACTTTGCTAAGTGACCGTTCGGGTGAAAACTACTTTAACTATGAGTATCATACAAATTGAGTAAAATAAGCCGTACTATTAAATAGCGCTACCTGGCTTCGGTCGACTTACAGGCTTATAAATTATTCTTTTTATCTTGATAAATTTTTGCAGTATGAATATTTATGTAAAATGTAGAGTCATTTACCAGCTGTAAAATACTTAAGTTATCGGTTATTTACTTAAACAGTCGAAAAACAGTATAAATACTGTTCTATAAAAACTTGTTAGCCCTTCCTGTTCACCTTCTCTCCGTTGCCTTGGTCCGTCGATAAAGTAAACTGTCAGATACAATTTCCAGATTTTATTTTTAAAATCAGAATCTCAGCTTTTAACTTGAAATCCAATCGTTTAGGTTCACTCATCTTTGTTTTTTTTTTCTTTTTTTTTTGGGTTGTTATTGTGTTAATGACCACACCAGTGGCCTATATTTTATCGATTTTACGCCCATACGTTTGTCGTCTAAAACCATCGATAAGATTTTATCACGACGCGCATCCTAGCTCGGCTGATTGATTTTGCCAACAGTAAACCTTAACATTTTACAATAGACAATTGATAACCATACCATAGCGATAGGTCAATAATAAATTGCAAAAGATTTACGTTAACCACTTTTCATTGTGATTCTGATCTTGACCGCAGATTTGCTCTGGCCATACGATGAATTTAAATGGTCTGAAAATCTATGTATATTCACCCGAACCAATCCTTCTCGGTAGTCTATGAGACGTATATTCTAGATTTATATTCCTTTTGAATGAGTAATGGGAAAGAGCTGGTCCAATTCTGAGATAAGTGTACTCGTAATATCGCTGGCAGAAATGTTAATATTGGAAATGATATTTACATATTGGTGAAAATAGTCAAACATTTATTATAACTAAACTAGATAATCTCGTCATGAAATAAAAAGTTCTGATAAGGGCTGAATTAAGTAGTCGAAACGTTAAATACAAATGAAAACAAGAATTTATACTCGGGAGTCATGAATCATCATCATCATATCAGACTAAGACTGCTAAACACAGGCCTCCCCCAATGATTTTTTGTGTCAATGATTTCAATAAGTCATGAATAGTATAGACATATATGTATATATAAGTAGGTTTATCTAGTAATCATGGTACAATCTGCTTCAGTCAATGGCCAATGGCCAACTCATTGTTAAGACTACCACTATAATATTGTAATGTGACATGCAATAAACGTTTTGAATTTGAAGATACTGCAGACAATTTATATTTATTTATCCTTCTCCTCTTTCCAGAACCTGGACAACTGGAAGTCGTCAAGACGGAAGCGCGTGGAGCACATCATCGAGCGGTGCGTGGAGGTGCGGCGGATGGAGAACGAGCCCACGCAGCCCAGAGCCAAATCCAAGACCTTCAACGAAATGCTGGAGGAAAGGTAAGAGAGAAACTAAAAATAGCCTAAAATTAGTTTGCTTTGCCTAGAACAGCCTCTCCAGTTGGTTCTTAACCGGTGGGAATATAGTTCCCACCATACGGAAGTGGGAAATTCCCACAATATTTTGATATACGGCAGTGGGAATATAGTTCCCACACTTCCCACTATATTTTTAACGTTATTATTAGCTTGTCTTATGATCCAAAAACATTGAAACATTTGATTATGTTATGAATGTTAAAAGTTTAGGGCCTAAATTGGTTGCGTCAAACTGTAGATCCTGGCTACACAGGAATTGCAGCAGTGGCATTAAGAGGTGGCAATAGACTGAAAACTAAAAAGCGTAAGTGAATAGGCATCATAAATCTATCATTGTAACAACATTACTATTTGCTACTGTCTCTGGGGTAAGATTTTGATCAAGAGCAAGCCCGTGGTAGACGAAGGGTTTATTCTTACTTTAGTTTAATTTTGAATGAAAAGATAAGCGCTACATTTAACCAAATTCCATTAAATAAATATGCCTGCTTTTTTCAGCATCATTCTAGACTGCTTCAGCAATTTCTATCCAGGGTGCGACCGTTATCTTACATATATCCGGCAGATCTGGTTTGCATAGCTCTAGGATCGATTGCCATCTGACTTCCGCAGCCCTTTGATATTATGAATAGTTTTAAAAGGTTTCATTTGCTTTTATTTTCACTAGTCGACAGGATTTCCTTGTCACTTTCAAGATAAACTCCAACAGGCTGGACTGCTTTGGTTATTATTGATATATCTAGCGCCTTTTACTATCTGTCTGGATCGGTATAATTTATTTACTTGCAGTTTTGATGTTTTCAATTAAATCGCTGACAGATACGTTTGCATCATAAACAATATTATCACCGTGACTTTCTCGTAATTCGAATTTAACACCGATTTCATTCGAAGTGACTTCAAACGTACCTTCGCCAGTAATGTCATCATAAATTTTCCACATCGTATACCCATTAATCATCTTCAATCTATATTTCGCGGAATTTCTTGCCACACAGTTATTTCGTTTCATCCAATATACAAATAACGAAATTACCTATCTCATATCTAACCTAATAACATACTAATGCAATCGATCATTGCTATTACAAATAATAAATTTGCTTTCTTACGATTGCCTCATGAAGTTCACATACGCACCGCACATACGCCCTTGGTCATTATCATCTTTTATTTCGCAGTAAGGTATTCTATTATTTGTAATCATAGGTTGGTTATGTCACCGTGATTGGTCACGATCGGCATTTTCATAAGGTGCATTATTATGGCGGTACCTATTACTGCGATTTGGGCATTGTCAGTTAAAGTTGAAGTCGTGTGAGTGTGTGTTTTAGTTTGTGTTGTTGTGATATCAGATTTAGATGTGCTTTTGTTTTCTGTGATGTTCCAAAATTGAAAATGATGTCCTATTATGTTGTTATTACGAAAATTACAGTTCACGTGAAACGTAAAAACAGGTTGGCATTCTTAGTAAAATTTGGTCTATGCAAAAACCCACTTAACAGTTTCAATTACTGGACCAGTTAAACTTAATTGTTGTACAAGTTAATCTTCTACAATTAGTCACAGTCCAGTTTACTCATTATGCAGATAGTGTAACAAATCTAGAATTTGTAAACGAGATCGCTATCTGAGATATAACTAAATCGAGTGCTTGCTTAATTACAATAACAGAACAAGCAGAAATTGTGATATAATACACTTAATAAAGTAATAATTAATTTATTAATAACACGTCAATATATTTTTGTATGATCTATAAAAAAGTTGACTAATATTTATTTGATCACGCAAAATGAGATTATTAACAGCATCAATATTTTTATAGTCGACATCTATTAATATTTATTTTATTGAAGTTGATATAAACACTTATTACGATAATTTATTTTCCAATAAATTTTGTAGTCTGTAATAATATAACAATAGTTTTATTTTTAAATTTTGTCTAATTTATTGAAGATATTTACTTCCTTCTAGACTTTTATAGAATCAGATCGTTCGATTTCTATTAGACATAATTTCGCTTGCTTTTTGGGTGACCTTCTTATGAGGCCCATAGTAAGTGACCACGTCTCAGATCCGTATACCATCAGTCCATCACTGGCAATTCTGGCAACACACACTGGTCAAAGACTTTTGTCTTGAGACACTGCGGTATTTCGGACCCTGTTTCCCAGCCGAGCTGGATTCGACGACTGACCTCTTTCTCAAAGTTGGGCCTACCTAACTGGACTGTTTGTCCCAGGTATACATAACTGTCAACAACTTCGAGTGTAGTCTCCATCATTCAGAGAAGTGGGTGTAACACGTACATGTTTGACATGATTTTTGTCTGAAACGAATATATCGCTCACATTCAGCATATGGCAAGTTCTAGGCTAGTGTATAGAAGCTTATCGACTGGCTGCGCTTGTAACACAATATTGGTGTCATTGACTCGTGTGGTTAGCTGCAGTTTCTATTATACTTTGCGATATATAGAGCTTGTATTATATCATTTGCTTTTAAAAATTTAATTTATCTTCATATTACGTTAGAATTAATTACATATCATATTTCGGAACATAAATTAAATCAACGAACTTTAACACGGTAGATATGATTTAGTACCTAATCGCTGTTCAGGAACAAAACAGTTGTAACATGAGTGCGTCTGCATTGAATAGCGATGCTTATCATTACAATCACTTTCAGCAACTTTTCAGTTGCTAAAAGTTTGCAAAAGATAAAAGTTGCAAAACCGTTGCTTTTATAACATTCTTTCATACATCTTAATGTTCATCCCTGTTTCATTGTATAGTAAGTATCGTATAACTATTCCTTCTAGTGAAACTATTTTCATATTTTCTCCGAAAGGAAATCTACTTTCGACCGGTGTCGGTTACGTCCGTCCCGCCCAGCGGCCGTCGCGCGAGTGATCGGGTTACGTGCGCGCGCGCATCGATTAAAAAATCCGAATTAATAGTAGATGCGATAGTAACTCTATCTAATCTTTCACCAACCATTGAACCGATCTGGTATTCTGTATAATATTTGGTACGGAGATAGTTTGAGACCCAAGGCAAACATAGGATAGTTTTTATCCCGGCTTTTGAAACAGGAACATGGCTGGAGTCTTTCTATGAAAAACTCACGCGGGTGAAGTCGCGGTTAAAAACGAGTAATCATTATAATATTTTTGGATCTGATTTTAGCTTTAGGTAAGGTGCGGTAGTTGGTTCTGATAAACCTGAAACCTCCCATCGATTTGACTTAAAACATATTATTTGATGCGATTGACTAACCATTAATTAATTTTAGAGAAACTACAAATCTAATTTTCTTTTGATTGCGAACTAATTGGGTTTTTATGGGGTAAAATTGAGTGTTTTAGTGACTTCTAATTATTGGTTAGTTCACTTTTACATAATTTCAAATCAATTATGATTTCGTCACAATTGATTACGTCACCGGACGTCCGGCTCGGTCAGCTGACCGGACCCAATTGGGTTGCTTGATTGTTCTCGTATTATGGAACAATGGGTTTTGATACGGTATGTTCTCTCTGTTATAACATCTGTAGGCTTAGGATGCGCGCCGCGATAAGCGGTTATCACGCAATTTTGTCGATTTTGCCCATACATTTTGACGTCGATAAAGTATATCACGGCGCGCATCTTAGCCCGGCTGGTTTACATAGTGTAAGGGAAAGGTTGGTAATAATTTAAAAGCTGAAATCTATATCTGCCCCAACCTTAACTTTGAACTCCTCCTATAATATGTTGTCGACATACATATGAGTCGAATGACAGTTAAACTTTCATTCGGGACAAACTTGACCTTCATTTGTTGGGTTTTTATTGGCGGTCAAGCTGTAGATTCTGGCTACACAGGAGTTGCAGGGGTGGCAACGAGAGGCGGGAATAGTCCCGTATACCGACCCTAATCTCAATATCATTATTACGATATTTTTTAAAAATTCTGGATCAAAAGTATTTTTCTAATTTATTTCTGACTAAACTAATTAACACACTATATTATAAGTTACTAGCTTTCCGCCCGCGGCTTCGCCCGCGTGGAATTTTGTCTGTCACAGAAAAACTTTATCGCGCGCGTCCCTGTTTCAAAAACCGGGATAAAAACTATCCTATGTTCTTTCCCGGGACTCAAACTATCTCTATGCCAAATTTCATCAAAATCGGTTGCGAGGTTTAAGCGGGAAAGCGTAACAGACAGACAGACAGACAGACAGACAGACAGACAGACAGACAGAGTTACTTTCGCATTTATAATATTAGTTGGGATGGGATTAGTTGGGATTGACAGTAATGAGGCTACTGTTCTATTGTCCGTATATGAAACGATATTGATTGATACCTCTCTTAATGCTAATAATAGAGTCATATTTGTTTATTTTTAGAATATTAAATTGTTTTGCGGTTGTCCTAAATGCATTTAATTATGTTGAGGTTGGTATAACAAGTTTAGCAAGTCTATAATTAGTTCTTTTTGACGTCAAAGCTAATTAGAATTTAATTATTTTGGCATCAATTTGCCATTATTTATTGATTAAAACTTACCTAATACTTTAATATCGTTTCTTAAACTGGTTTTATACTGTGTTATATATTTTGACTACATCAATGAAGTCAAATACTTATATGGCAAGAGGTCAATATACAAGTCAATTTGACTGCCATGATTTGGCCATTAAAGTTTCCAACTGAAATTAAAAATGAGTTCAATAAAACTTTTCCTAAGAAAACAATTATTATTAAAAACAATAAAACTAAATTCAGTGACTGGGCTACAGTAGGTATTTATATTAGTAGGAAAAAAATGTTTGAATTATATGGTAGAAAAGCCTATAGTAGCGACCCGGACTTTATAGAATATGTAAAAAAATACTCAAAAGTTTTTAAACAAGTTTGTACTATGGCAAAATCTATTTACATACGTGACAAAATTAAAAACTCTGGCAACAAAATTAAAGCTACTTGGAATTGTATTAATAAAGAAACTTGTAGAATTATATCTCGGGATGACACATTCGCATTAAAAATTGATAATAAGTATATTAAATGCAATGATAAGGTAGCAAACGCATTCGAAGGTTACTTCTCAAATGTACCAATCATAACAACAAGCAATCTTAATTCATGTTCATATCAGGCAATGTCTCTTCTCGAGGGTTGTGTTGATGTTTGCAATAGCCCATTAAAATTTAGACAAATAGACCCCATAGTTATTATAAAAACTTTCAAAGAACTAAATATAAAAAAGACAGAGGATATATGGGGCATATCAACAGACATAATAAAACCCATCATTCCTCTTATAGCTCCCCATTTAGCTCATATCTTTAATGAATGTATTAACGAAGGTCAGTTCCCTACCCTGATGAAACATAGTAAAATCATACCATTATTTAAAGCAGGAGACAAAAGTGACCCATCCAACTTTAGACCTATATCGATACTACCTGCGCTCAGTAAAATATTTGAAAAAATTATTTTCAATCAACTACTGTCTCATTTTAACTTAAATAAACTGTTTCATGAAAAACAATATGGGTTCACAAAAGGGAAAAGTACGACCGATGCAGGGGTTGCTCTTATCAAACACATTTTCGATGCTTGGCAGGAGAAAAAAGATGCTATTGGTGTATTTTGTGACTTATCGAAGGCGTTTGACTGTGTTGATCATCAAACTCTGTTATTTAAGCTAGAACATTATGGCGTATCAGGCAAGGCCTTAAGCCTATTACACTCTTACCTCTCAGACAGATTACAAAAAGTAAATATTCACGGAACTAACTCTTCGGGCGCCCCCCTAAAAATGGGAGTGCCCCAAGGCTCAATACTGGGACCATTGCTCTTTCTGATTTATATAAATGATCTACCTTTTTATTCAAAGGACCTTTGTGAGATAGTATTATTTGCTGATGACACTTCTTTAATTTTTAAAACTGACAGGCGTCAGGAAATATTTGACGACGTGAATAATGCTCTTTCCAAAGTATTAGACTGGTTTACAACTAATAATTTGCTATTAAACGCAAAAAAAACCAAATGTTTAAAATTCACTATGCCTAATGTCAAACAAGTTAATACTAATATTACAGTAAATAATGAACGCATTGAACTGATAAACTCTACTGTCTTTCTAGGTATTACCCTAGACTGTAAATTACAATGGGGCCCCCATATTGCTGCCTTGGCGGGAAGACTTAGTTCAGCTGCCTTTGCGGTGAGAAAGATCAGAAACTTGACTGATGTTGAAACAGCAAGGCTTGTATATTTTAGTTATTTTCATAGTATTATGTCTTATGGTCTTTTACTGTGGGGCTCAGCAGCAGACATAGAATCAATTTTCATTTTACAGAAAAGAGCTGTTCGGGCAATATACGGTCTTAAACCACGTGACTCGCTTAGAGAAGTTTTTAAAGAAATCAATATATTGACTGTGGCTTCGCAATACATATTTGATAACATTATGTATGTCCGTAAACATATACATTTATTTACTAAGAAAAGTGACGTCCACTCATTTAACACGAGACATAAGAATAAACTTGCTGTTCCATCATTTAGGTTGCATAAGATAGGTAATTCATTCTTGGGGAAATGTATTACCATATTTAACAAAATACCACACAACCTTGTCGAATTGCCAATAAACAAATTTAAGATACATATAAAAAATACCCTTATGTCCAAAGGGTACTACAAGGTTCGAGACTATATTGATGACAAGGATGCGTGGTCAGTTCAGTCTGCACATATTTGATGTACTTAAATTTGACTATTCTTACCGTTAGATAATTCCTGGCAATAAGTGGTGACTGAGTTTGTTCCGGCGTTTCTTCTCAGCACTTGCCATATGTTTGTCTCGAAGCGCTGGTAGGGCCCAAAAGATAAGGAGACATGTAAAGTGCCCCATAAGGGCTACCTTTTTCTTTTTTTATTATTTTCTATTGACGTTCATAAGTGCCACTTGTGGTCTAAACTGAATAAATATTTTTGATTTTGATTTTTTGATTTTGATTTTGATTACTAATATAATAAAGTAATGATTCTTCAGTAGAACACATTTTGTAAAGTAACTGCCCGCCCATGCTCATAGGACGTCCACTGCTGAACATAGGCCTCCCCCAATGCTTTCCATGTTGCCCGGTTGGTAGCGGCCTGCGTCCAGCGCCTTTCTGCTACCTTAATGATGTCGTCGGTCCACCACCATGCTCCGCACCAAGAGGAAATGCGAAGGGGGCGTGACAAAAAGCTTTAAACATTATTATTTATACATTAATTCCCACCTCACCAACATCAGCTCTAGAGTATAAATAGAAAATGACATGTTCACATTTATTAACACTAATAATTTACTGTCGCAAACTTTCTCCTGACACCCGCGCATGCGCTGTATCAATACCGTAATTAGTATAATAATTCAAATAACTATAAAACCGATAAGACACTGTTACCGTGGATGTCGTAAGAGGCGACTAGAGGACAAAATCAGGCCTTCACTTACAACCCGTCTTGTGTAGGCTGAAATCCTCCATTTTTGTGGTAAATTATAGTGGGTCGTGCTCAAACACATTGCACTCTAGTTCACACTGCACAAAACGGGCATGACGCAGAACGTGCACTTCGCAAAATGCGCACTTTCCTATACAAATGTAAAGATCGGTCTTTAGAGAGTTTGTTTCCATAATATTAGTAAGGAATATTATGGAAACAAGACATTAAACATTAAATTGAGTTTATATAACATTCTCATTATCAACCTCAATTGCGAATGTATCCCTTCAAGATAGTTGTCTTCATTGACTTTCGTTTACCTTAATGATTATAATTAAAATTTTATTGCTATAATTAAAAAATGAATTTCCTCCAAGCCCTTGATGGAAAGGCTCGATTTCATTCATACATGATGGATACCTTTACCAGTGACATTAACGGTTCGTTCGCCAATAAATGTGTGACTGATTATTCCATACATCAATCTGTTAGTTCTTTATGTCGAGATCGATGCACGGCCATAGTTGTAAGCGAATAGTAACATTTTGATGGGTGTTTTTGAAGATTTGGGTGGAAATTTCGTGAATTGAATAGACGGCTGTCTGGCCTGGAGGAAGTTCTATAAATCTGTGGATTTGAATTCCAATGAAAGGTACACTTTGTTAAACTCAAGACTCCATGGACCGACGACCATAATAAAGGTTAGAAGCAAGTAGCGCAGGAGAGTTTATTTTGGAAATCCTTGAGTGTTTGAAAAGGTGTAAACAAATGAATCTTTTAGCGGACCAGACACTAATTATGACGTTGATTCAGAGTTTGATGATTGGAATGAAGTAGAGATATAGCAAGGATCTAAGGAATGATGCGTCTGGGGGCCTTCAAAGGACGTGATTTGTACAAATGTCATCGTCACGAAGTCGAAATGGTTTTAGTGCGAGTATCGTATTGCTCGCTTATCAATATCAAGGGGTTTGTTGTACAATTATATTACTATTCCCTTATACTGTCACACGAACAAACATCCTGTCGGCCGACCACTTCGCTAGTTCAAGGAAAGTAGACACAAGATAGCGGTGTCATTTTATGCTTCATTAGCTGATAAATAAAGTAAAACATATTTTAATGGGGTGTTGGTCTATGTTTTATGTTTGAAAACTGATTTTTATTTTAAATTAATCGTAGGAATGTTATTAACAGTTTTGCCAGTAAATTGCACCTCAAATTCTTTATCAAGAAACTGCGACTGGTTTCGATAATTCGTTTGTTACAGTCAAAATGATGTCCTCTGCTGGATAAAGACCTCCCCAAGAACCTGTCTTGCTCTTTGGTTGGTGTTATTTCATTATACATAGTACATTATTATTATTATTAGATAATATTCAGGATGCATCTTACTAGGATTGCTGGATAGGTACATGATTTTGAAAGTATGTAGTTTTGATATTGATCTGATGTCTCGATCTTAGACAGCGTTAAAGAAATTAAGTCATAGATTGAGAGTCTATCACTGCATTCAATGCTTATTGCTTTCTAAAGCCATGTGTCATCGGTATACTATTGTTCCGCAGACTAGTGCCCTACTTCGGGTCCGCCCGGTGCATTTGCATGCAATGGCGGCCTTAATTCCTCATCACGCCTTCGTCTATCTATAGTCTATGGCATTGGCATTGAATTGTGTGGGCAAGAAGATCCTTATGATAAGTGTATGCAGTATAGATAGCCACATTCATGTTTGTCATAAAGCACCACATCAGCACAAGTTAACTTAGGCCATTTCCAGGACGCGCTTATAGGTACACGTCCCAAATATAGCTTGCCTGCCCTAGCTACCAACCACTTCGGGACAACATTGGGCTGGTGTTGAGAAGAAGTGGCGGAAGAAACACAGTCACCTTTGTTAGCCTCTTTTTCTGTTAGTCAATAATACCTACTCAATATTCTTGGTTTCTAATACATCATCTTTATGTATCGAGCACTGCAATTGATTTAAATTTTGGAAATGTATTCAATTAAACATGTAATGTATTTGCCTTGTATTTGCTTATCTTGAAGCATAAATTGAATTTAAAGAGGCATCACAAACATTGCATACATTACGTATAAATTTCGCTCTCTCATTATAATTGACAGAAATGCCTGAGTTATGTGAAATATCAATTTTATGTTGTGTAAATATGATAATAGGATAATAAAACCGAATTAACTTGACATACTCACATGTTTTGTTTAAATCATATTCAATTAAATTAATTTAAAACCTTACATGACTGAACAATATTTCACATAATTGTAAAGTAGGTATGATTTATATGAACATAAATATATTTTAATATTTTTGTAATGTCTGGTTGATTATTAACTTTCTTTAATCATAAATTCGACTGTCCTATTTCTGATATAATAAGGAAACGACAAACGCGTTTAACTTATTTTTGGGATAGTTAAATATCTAACTTTTTTTTTTATTGATATGTAAATACTAAACTACTAAATACTAGTCATACGTAGGTAACGATTTACAAAACTATTGTTTCTATTGTCGTAGACGTACGGGTTATCTACGCTTTAATAAATGATTAGCTGGGTGTCCTTTCAGATCTTGATTTATGCCTAACAAAAATATACGACTTATGAAAATGGACGTTTCCGTTCCATTCTTCAGATTAAACGACTCAGTCACCGTCATTGAACGACGTGACATGAGACATAATTTAGTTGTAAAAACAAAAGTACTCGTTACAAATGTGTAATCCAATCTCTTCTGTCGCCCTTCTAAAGGCAGCAACCGCAGGAACATGTCACAGTATCCTTAGGGATCTTTTGTTTGCTCCACGCCGAAAACCACATCCGTCTGCCTCTATTTTAGGATTAAGAGCACATCGAGCTATCTAGAATTTAACCTTATTATCTGTGGAGTAAGGTAGATTTTTGTAGTGGCACTGTCACGCTTGATGTGCCATCGAGTCTGCTTGTTTGGACTTATAAGGTGAGTATAGACTATAGCTAGAGTATTTACTTGTAACAGAACGATCCGCTCTACGAAATGTCTAGTGTATCACCCTTTAACGAACCAAACGTCGTACATTTTAACTGTATTGAAGTATTCACAAGAACATTACATTACATAGAAATGCTCTAGCTAGTGTATACTCACTTTATCGTTTTGTGTTATGGAGTGGTCATCAAAGTCTCATGTAACTTATATGTATTATTAAGTTACTCTATCTTAAAGGTCTTAGATTTGATCCCCAGAATAGTCAAATTCAAATGAGTTGATGCAAGAAGTCTAGTAACAACCTGATCGACCGTAATCGCAACTATTTGTTGCAATTCTTAAGAAAATGAGGTTATGAAATTCAATGCTGTGACATGATGACTATGTATTAAGATAGCGAGACGACAAGCCTTTTATACTGTAGAATTTAGTACAGTAGGACCGCTAAAGCCAAAGCCAGTACTAAAGGCTTTTCAGTTTGTCTGTCTGAATGAACTTTGTGAATGGATACTGTGAGTGTTGTGTGTCGTGGTAACATCACTAGTTGTAGTGTAACAAATGACAATATGAGGGTAGTTGAAAATTTTCAAGCCCGCCCGAACGACGGACGACGCCGCAAGCCGCCATCAGTCTGTTTGTGACCACGGCTGCAGCATAGCAGCCGAAACGTCAAGCTGTGAGTACAAATGTAACTCATTAATAAACGTCGCGTTAAGACCCGTGTCTTACTATTTTAGTTGAATGAACATTGGTCAAAATGGAGACTTAATTAAATTAATATTTGTTATTATGGAACTATAATAAGACCGTCTCTCTTTGACGCTAAATTCTATGTCTCTATCGAATACTAATGTGAGATATGTGAGACACGTCTACCTTTCTATCAATTGATTTGTCCCAGTAGACTGCATACTGGGACAGGACTTAAGGACGTCAAAGACCGCAAATATCAGCTTATTATTTAATTAATTCTGCCTTAGCTATTTCCCAACATCCTTTATTGTAAAGTATTCTTCTTTCTCCTACCTTAACTCTCCTTTATTATTATTTTTAATTCTTGTCACGGTCCAGCACCAAGGTTTTTCCTCTTTTGCATGGTATTTTATCTATGGGTGTCTATTGATTCACTGACCCCACTTCACCTTAGCAGCCTTCACACCTATCTAAAAACATTACAAACCTTTGAACCTACTGATCTTGCATGTACTATAATCTTGCAAGTTATAAAACTTCATTTCATTACAAAATATCCCTCCCCAGCTTCATTCAAATGTAGACTTTATTTGCTTACAACAGAATCAAGTTTACACCGAACAATACAAAATTGGCGTATTAAATCTGTAATATCTTGCAGGATGTCAGTTTTGCAACTGTTGTTCAGTAATTGTCCGATTTGTGATAGCAAATTGAGACGTTCTATTCGCGTTGAGTGACTTGTGTGATATTTAATATTTATGTTGGTTTACGGAAAATTATTTATTTATTTTAGGGGCTACGCAAACGTAGATACATTTTGTTAGCGACACGACACACCATGACTGAGTGTGAATGAGTGCTATGGTGTCAAGACACAAACATAACCCTCCTTCTGGCGCACTCGAGTAAAAAGTTTCTACGTCTACACAGGGTATGACTGAATCGACACAAAAGTGTTTCATTTGCATATCTTCGTAATTAATCAGGTGAGATATAGGTCAAGAGCTTCCTCGTTGTGGATAAAAAAAAAAAAAAAAAAAAAATTAAAGATTGCACACGAACAACTGACTATAAACAAGCGTTCTTTGCATTAGATACTTATTAAATTACAGTCTTAAAACAGGGTAAACTTATTTCGACAGTTTTATATCACTGTTGCTTCACTTTACATCTCAAAAATAGGAAAAGGATGCCAGAATCGGCACTTTGATGCGATCGCTAAACGTTGCCATTGCGTTTTCATCATTAACCCATGGTAATCACCTGTTAAGATTGTGATGAAGAGTGAAACTTGTCTCCTCATTTGAATTGTTAATTTGATTTCATTGGACGATAACGAAAGTGACAGATGGACGGCATTACATGCAGTGGTCATTTGTCGCTGTAAATGCTAGGAACATTTAAGATTTATCACGATGTTGGGGCAACAAGATGGCGCCGTGCATGTCAAGATGGCCGTTATCTACCTTACATACAGGAATAGACTTACACCATTATCCAATGCAGGAGCACAGCCCTCCCTAACGCCGTATTCACAAACGATGCTTGCTTAAGTGAAGCAGCAAATCGAACGCACAGCGTTGAATAGAGCTCTGTGATTGGATCGTGTGTCACACTATGAGACCTCATAGTAATGTTTGTGAACACGGGCGTAATTTATCAGAGACAAATTAAAGGATTTTGCATATAAATACCTATTATACGAAGTCCCATCTTGATTGAATATAATAATAAACTGTTTCGTATCAACATTTGTCAAATAAATTAAGAAACTCTTAGTTAATTCAGCAATATTTCTCCATTGATTGTAATTTATTGGTAGAACTGTCCAAAACAACTAATATAAACTTTGCATTATTAATATACGCTAATGTATGTAAATAGACCGCGGACAGATCCGTGAGGTGTCGCTTTATTGTGTTGATTGTCATTAATAATGATAATGATTTTAGTTTACGAGTATCTTGAGCCTGCGAGGGTCTTGTTTGTCAAATAATTTTTATAGTTGCCAATGGTTCCCTGGGATCACATTTTTTAGAACAAAACGGGAATATTCCCACCTCTCGTACCCACCGCTGCAACTCCTGTGTAGCCAGGATCTACAGCTTGACCGCGAATAAAAACCCAACCAGTGAAGGTCAAGTTTGTCCCGGGGGAAATGTTAAACTGTCATTGGACCCGCAACGAAATTAATCAGAAGAACATAGGTACATATGTTTTAGAAGTCTTGCTCCCTAATCTTAGTATCTTTGTACGTTCAACTAACTCAGCCTTCATAAACTCAGTTTAAAGTCTAGCTAGGATCATGGTTGCTCAGGAGTTACAGTAAAGAGAATCGGCAGGTCCTTTGCAGGAGCACGTCCCTCTCTAATTTACTAGAGGCAAATGGAGGATTTGAGAGTCAATCGTCTGACCAGCGTCATATCCTCTTCAGCTCAGTATCTAAAGATATTGTCTAAAGTGTGCACATTCGTGTGCCACTGACTGTATAGTGATTACCAATTAATTTATATCAGTGTTAATTAAAGAAGTCACAAGTTCACTTGTATCTAAATCTCTAAAGCATAAAACAAGCCTTCGGAAGCACTATTTTATGAGACGTTTAAACTTAATTACTGATTTAATGAAGATTTTCCGATTGTGAAATTACGAGTATTTCCTTCATTAATTATCTTATGATCTGGTATTTAATGGTCGTAATTAAATTAATTAGCAGTTATATGGTTTTAAAGCGACTACTGAGATATAAAATAGTGTGAAGTCACAATTGAAAGTTTCTTCACGCATTAACAGCTAGTAAAACGTGTCTCTTACCGCTTTAAGTGACAGTTTTCTCATTCTGGATAAAGGTTGACTCGACACATCTAAAAGCTATTTAGTCCAGTCATTTCGTCCGAAAAAAAGGCAAATAAAAGAAAATGAATTTGCGCTTCTAATTTTTTAATATGTTGTAAGGGATACCTAGAAAAGCTTAACTTGAGATTGTCGACCAAGCTTTCCTAGGAGCTTTCGCCGCCATCTTGGAAAACGCTTAAAATTTGTTTTTCGGCAATAACTCGGCTATCCGATGAGATTCGAAAATTTTTGTAGGACACTTTTTGTAGCTTTCTTTGTGCTCTACAATAACGCCCGAACCATTTTTAGCGTATCATGCATCGTTATCGAGATATCGATCGATAAAGTCAAAAATTTTGGACACAATTTTTGTTTTTTTCTTTTTTTTTCTTTGGGTCTTAATAAATATGAAAAATTCCGAAATAATTAAATAATTAATTAAAAAGTAAAAAGTAAAATTTAATTACTTTTAATTACTTTTTTTTAAGTAACGGCAAAGCATTTGTATTAGTTGGTTCTTGTTTTGATCCCTTGTGAGAAACTTCTCCTGGCTAACTTTTGGAGTAGTTGTCTCATCGAATGTGAACTCCGGCGATTGGTTTTTTCTCGAACGTCGTACTCTTTCCGAAGTTTTCGTTCCAGCGAGTGTCATATCAGTCGGATAACCGTCGAATATGATTGCAACCTTTCCTTCGAAGTAGAGGTGGGCGCCGATATAAAATTGGCCGGCGGCGGCGCGCCGACTTTTTGACCTCGGCGGCGGCGGCGTCGGCGGCGTGACCTTGTTTGACCTTTGTTCATTAGGTTTTTTTTTTAATCTGCTTTTTTAGTATCTGTCGTCAAGACTAATCAGGTGATTTGCAGTTGGTTGGGGTTTGAGCCACTAAAGCAGTGGTTTACCCTAGTAAATTAGCTCTCTTGGTCATAGATACTTTGATATTTGGATAGCGGGTTTGGCTGAGATCAGGTTCTCGTGTATTTCCTAAAGGCGAGCGTACCAATGTGCCGATAAAAGTACCCTTTACATGACTGTATTTTTGAGCTCTTTGGAGGCACATAGTTAATGTTGGATTAGCTGACTGTCGGTGAAATATTATATTCAGTTCTGTTTTATTTATATTTATGGTCTTTCCATGTCATCTTACGGTCCAGGATTTTAATACAGGTTGATTGCATGTGTCGAGGTCTAGATTGGCCGGAGGATAAGTTTCACGTCTTAAATGATAATATGGTGAGACTTCGGAGCTTAATTACATGCGCCACTTGGTCAGCCAAGCAGCTGACATTGCAACCGTCTAGTCACTTTAAGATCACAGTTACATTTGAGGAATGCCGCAGCTTTCTGGTGTCTGGGCTACTTTACTAGTAGATGTTATAGAATATCGGACCAAGTACAGAGTCCTGGGGTACTCCAGCTCTGCAGCTTTTTTTCCAAACATTGTACTGATTGTGGTTGGTATGGTTTCTGCCAAAATGTATAGTCGGGTATACTATATTACGTGGGTCATACTTAGGCAAGGGAATAAACGAGCAAGAATTATCCTTTTCCATAATTTTAACAATACAAATGTCAGATTAATTGAGCGATAAGAGAATTCGTTAGGCGACTTGCCAGCCTGATGGATCATTTCCAAAGTTAAGAGACTTGCGAGGTTCTTTTCACTCAGTGTGGTCATTGTCAAGACCATGGACTTCATGGTGATCAGATCAAATACGAGTGCTTTACGAGGGTCCATTTTGACTATTTCTTTAGCTTAACCATCTCTCTTAGCGTTAGTTCTTTCGTTTCAGCCGAAAGACGTCCTGCGAGCTGCGCCGCTCGCATCCAGGCACTTCCTGCGACCTTCCCCAAATCGTCGGTCCACCTAGTGGGAGGCATGCCCACGCAACATCTTCCGGCTCGTGGTCGCCACTCAAAAACTTTACTGCCCCAGCGGCCAACAGCTCTACGAGATATGTGCCCCGCCCACTGCCACTTGATTTTAGCGATTCTGTGGGCTATGTCAGTCACTTTGTCCTCCTGCGTCTTTCGTCCTCAATTAGCGTAGTAGGAATCAATCTTCTACTTTGAACTTGAGGAGGGTAAGCGGAAACATGGCGGTCAACTCCTCAGATTGTCAAGTACAAAGATATCCAGAAGCAGCATACGAAAAGATGCAAAATGAGCCCTCTCATATCACAATGGGAAGGTTTGGCAACACAGCACTTAGAATGGCGGGAGATTGTGTTGTGTAGAGGCGAGTCCGCGAATTCAACAATAGTGTGGGTTATCTGCCAGACGAAGGCGGGGATTTTTTTCTTGACAGCAAGAGGGACCGGTGCCTCTCGCGATCAATTATTTACTAGACCAAGCAGTAACTTGAATAATGTACTTGATTAACTGTTAATATAGTTAGTATTAAGTTATTCAATCAATTATTAGTATATTATTAAGTTCGCCTTGTGTACCAATTTATATGGCATTAAGGAATAAATATTATAGTTAGTTCTTCTGTTATATGGTTTACTGATGGGTCAAAAATGGGCACTAACGTAGGCTTTGACGTGTATGGAGAGCAGCCGAAGCTTAGGCTATCTCAAAGCCTGGGTAAATTTGCCTCTATCTTTCAGAAGTCTACGCCATTATTGAATGTGCGGAAGCTAACCTGCGAAAAAATTATGCCAACCACATAATTTACATTAACTAAGACGGTCAGGCCGCGCTGATGGCCTTAAACTCCAACTTAATCACCTCAAAGTTGGTAGAAAATTGCATGAGTCGACTGAATACCCTAGGAAAACGTAACAGAGTAACGCTGAGATGGGTTCCAGGTCACGCGGGAATCGTGGACAGTGAAAATGCCGACGAACTGGCCAGAGCGGGAGCGGAGGGAACACAATATGGTTCAGAACCCTTTTGTGGCATTCCCAAAAGTCTCGCTCGAATGACCCTGGAGAACATCTCTTTAAACAAATCCTTTAAGGCATGGTCAGACACGCTAGGATTAACTCATTCCAAAGATCTTATAAAAGCCTACGACCGAAAATGCTCTAAGCAAATCATAGGACTGAGTAGGATTAAAATGCGCATCTTAATTCGAGCCTTCACTGGACACAGCAGCTTAAACAAGCACTTGTCCACTATAGGACTGTCCGAATCAAGAACGTGCAGGATGTGCCAAGAGGCAGATGAAACGCCACTACACATTCTCACGGACTGCGTACCTTTGATGCGCAAGCGGAGCTTAAACCTGGGCAAACACATCCTAAGCCCACAAGATGTAAAACATATCGCCCCCCAAAAGATACTGCAATTCCTAATGGATGCAGGACTCGGAGGCGAACTGTAAGGAAAATAGCGGCGATCACAATAGTTCGGTACCGGTCTCAGTGATACTAGGACTTTATTGAACTAGAATAGCCGCTCAACTCAATAAAAAAATAGTTCTTCTGCGTTTGAAACACAAATTAGTACAGTATAGGAGAGGAAGAAATTTCAAATAGTTTGTACAGTATCAGTATATCGGCGCGCCGACAGCTGGTCGTCGGCGGCGGCGGCGTGAAAAAATTTGCGGCGGCGGCGGCGCGCCGGCGTGGCGCCCACCTCTACTTCGAAGTTATGTTGTACGTATCTGACGTTAATTATTTAATTATTCCGAAATAATTTGTGTCCAAAATTTTTGACTTTATCGATCGATATCTCGATAACGATGCATGATACGCTAAAAACGGTTCGGGCGTTATTGTAGAGCACAAAGAAAGCTACAAAAAGTGTCCTACAAAAATTTTCGAGTCTCATCGGATAGCCGAGTTATTGCCGAAAAACAAATTTTACCCCTTTTTTCAACATGGCGGCGAAAGCTCCTAGGAAAGCTTGGTCGACAATCTCAAGTTAAGCTTTTCTAGGTATCCCCTACAACATATTAAAAAATTAGAAGCGCAAATTCATTTTCTTTTTTGAATGTACGTAATGACTGGACTAATTGGGTTCTATTCCCAGATACACACAGTGTAAAACATTTTGTATGTTTGTTGTTGTGCCAAAAAAGGTTTTAGTAGAACACACAGCATGTTTATTTGAAATATTGTTTAAAAAAGAATAAGAATCACACGAGTGTTTCGGAATACACGTTATGACGTAGGGCTATTAAGGCATGTCTGTCTACGGTGGCTCATAAATCCAGACTCCATTGTTCTTCTTCTTGTCGTGTTGAACAAAACAAACCTACACAGTATCAACCCAAAACTCCGCCACAAGAGTGGCGTTTTCAGTAGCCTTCATTAAATCTTCCCGCGTGCAGTTGTTTGGGCACGCAGGGCACAACGTCATGTCCATTCCATTGTTAGAAGATGAAGTCTGGTATCACAAACTTTCGAACTGTTTGGCACATTGTTGAATTGGTAACCATAACCATAGTCTTTATCGATTCTAACAATCGTAATACAAATAAGGGATCAATCTAGACAATAAACCCTTTGAACTCTCCAAACAATAGTTAAACTGTAATTGCTCCAATTGAGCGAGGGTAGAACTAGAAAGCGATGCACAATCACGAGCGCGATTGACACACTAATGCCCGTCTGTCTGTTTGTCCTAACTGAATTACAGATAGGGCTTCTACTGGGTATTGACCTGAGGAAATAAGTCTTTGAATTTTCAACAAAAATTAATACATTCATTAGACGAAGTTTAGCATGATCACCTGCAATAAACGAGCCTCTGAAAATGGCTTTAATCTGAGAAAGACTGCACAGCATTATTTCTCTAAGTTCTCGTGTAAAATCAAAAATGTCGTTTCTTATCTAAACTGATTGTGTTTTTAAAAAGTAAACTGATTGTGTTTTTTTATTGACAATGTAACATAGGAAATAGGGGTAACAAAATGTCTAATGGACAAACGTCTGTCTACGTTTTCAGTATCTGTTCAAACGAAAGAAAGAACAAGGAAGAAATAAAATAGCTTTTTTCGTTCATACAAAGGCTATTAGTGCCGGCCCTAGCTCTAGTTATATTAAACCAGCTTCTATTTGCGCAGGCGCAACGCACTCGTAAACATACCGATTTAACCACTGCTATTGAAGTCTAACTTAATCAGTATAATTTGTAAGAATAGACTTGTACGAGTTCTTTGGAATTGTAGTAACTAGATGTACATTCCAAGTTTGTACTAAGTCTTTATTTGTATTATTGAGATACTATTTTATATAAAAGAAACATATAAATGGACAATATGGACATTGAGGTTCTTGCAACACTTCTAGACACTACAGTACCCACAGCTCCAAAGTCATATCCGAGATGAGTACGAGAGCCCCAAAAAGGCATACTTCCAATTAAAATTTTGCCATTTCTTTGTTTACCAGTATTCTGAGATGTACTACAAAGAGCATTGCTTCCTATTTATACAAACGCATAATACTGATGGATCTCTACATAACATGATACAATACGTAATAAAACACGAGAGAAATCATGGCGTAACGTACGCGCAAAAATATCGAGACCATGTGACAAAACATGGTCTAGAACCCTAGATGTAGAAACTTGATAGTATTGACAAATGTGGAATTAATTACAGAGTTCTAAGACACAAACTGATAGCGGTTAATGAAAAATAGTCTGTTGTCAAAGAGCCTCTTTTGATTCGATGTGACTACAATCAATCAATGATAAAGGAATTAAAAAAATACTTTGTGGTATTGTTCTCAGTATACCTTGGAATTAACCTGTTTATCCAAATTGAAATAGACAAGTAAGTTACACAAAAAACCTAAAAAATCTTTGAGAAATCACCTCTGACATTAATGCCATTCAAATGCTAAATGAACATTGATTTATCACAATAATGTAAATAGCAAATGATTACATTAATTTGTACAGAAGTTGCCAATATAAATGACGCAAGTGATGCTAATAGAAATAAGATAAATAAATCAAAAGACTGATTTGTCATTCGCAAAGTTTTTAGCATTAATAAAACATTTGCAAAGATATCAGAGGAGACAAATGGCCGTTCTCACATAATTAATTCAAGAAATATTTTAAAACAGAATTTAGTTCCGCGATCTTTGGCCCAAAGGGATGCCAGTGAGTTGACTACTGCAAGAAGCAGCGATTTCAAGAGTGCAGAAGCATCGCCTTTTATGGAAGGATCGAGCCCAGTATGGGCTGCAATCATAACGCACGACATGCCGGCTGCATCCTTAACAATGTACACTTTATAGACGAGTGGCACGTAAGATGATGCAACTGCATCTCCCATAGCTTCTGTTTCAACGAGGCAAGATCTAAAATCGACTGATTGCAACTTTGTTGCAGCATTGTTAGAACTGGAACCTACGTTGTTATGTCATAAATATACGATAGATGGAGCTATATCAGCCCTAGGTAAGGAAAGCGTGTAAACAGCGAAATAGTATGGATGCTGGATTGTGCCTTTGGGAATGTGCTGTAACCATTAATACCTAATGATGAATTCCACGGCCAGACCTGTGTTTAGCTCCTGTAAACGTGGGTGAGAAATTGAAACAGTTCTCAATCTTGCAGAATAAATACATAGTGATAAATCCCACTGTGTTTTTAGCAAAATTACAGGCTGCTAGATTACTCGTACTTAAATAAATTTTGACAGAGTGAATTACAGAGTCTTTAGGCGTCTCGCACTTGATTCGATTTCGAACTACTGCTTTTTGCTCTGTAATAGGCCTACTTGGAGCCGTAGAAATGGTCTAACCAAGGAATCATTTGTTATGGGTCGATTAAAATCGATTCTTTTCAAGGGGCGAATTCCTATAAAAATGCATGGACTTACATTTTTATTTTTTCTTGGGCGATTCACACCAAGTTCCGATAATTGTAGTAATTATCTCAGACACGGAATGTTCTCAATGCCATGGCTCTGGGAGCAGAATGTATCATCCATGTGGTTTTAAGAACATCCTTCTCATCTCCATTCCCTTTCAGTCCTAACTCTTATGTCACCCCAGCTGCACATTTGCGATTAACACAGCCAGCCCACGCGAGCAAACTCGGGCTAACGCTCTCGAAAGCGGCATGTCCTATGTTATCAAAGATCACGATTGCAGTGCACCCCCGGTCGGCTAATGATAGTGTTCGCATAGAAAGTGATCTCGCATTGAACGCGGTTCTGAGAAGCGAGTGGGATGTGGGGTTGGTCAATACGCTCCACGTACAACTGGGTGGAAATCTGTGTGTATGAAACTTGATAATGTGACTTAATAATAAACGGTTTAAGGGTACTAGAAATCCCTTTTTGCTGGGTCTAAATACGTAATGCTTATTGCCTATTTGTTGTTATTTAGTTCAATCATTCGTTCGTTTAGCACGTCCACTGCTGGACAAAGGTCTTCCCCAAGGATTTCCATAACGACCGTAGTATTTAGTTTTTTTATTTTATTTGGGTTCTTCTTGTGTTTCGTTTTTTGATCTTCTCTCATTTCTTTCGGCATTTTGGTCATTTCATTTTCAAATTCTTTTCATAATAAAGTTGGCTCGTGGTTAACTCTATTAACTATTGTCCCTTTCTTTTGCTGCTTTATTATTCTCTGTTGTATATTATTATCCATGATTAGTATTTTTCAGATTCTTAAATGCGTATTTAGCTCTGTAGCTTATGCCAGCTTTTACTTGGATTTATACATAATTGAAGCCCTTTATTAATTTGGAATAGGAATTGAATAATTCATTGGGATAGTTGGAATGAATTTGAAAATGTCAATTGGAGGATTTCTTTTTATTAAAACGTAGAAACTTAATGATTTGAAAGCAATATTAGATATTACTCATAAAACGATATTATTCATTTATTATTAGTATTATTAAAATACTAGATATCATTGCATCGGTAGCGGCTCTCTATCTTTTATAACGACGATATTCTTTATAGTTTTGTTTTGTCGTAGATTTTAAAAATTTTGTGTACTTTGCGTCTCTACGTAATGGTAATTTGAACTGTTTGTTGAACAGTGGAAAGTTAAGAATTTAGTGACTACTGCTACTTATGGATCTAGCTCATTACCTATTTTGTTTTCTATTTTTTCTAGGAGCGGTAGCTTACAAAGTTTAATTTCAGCACACAGGAATGAGGTCCATTAATTTTTAACGAATGTAAAAACATACTGAAACAAATTAAATTAGATTAGTGTTGGGTGTCTATTTAATTTTGATCCATATTGTACATTATGATTTCTACATTTTCTTTGGATAGGAAATGGAGTTCTCATTTCTCAGCCCTCTGGGCCAACTTGATCTTTATTCAGATTCAATTGGAATCATTGCATTAATCATTAAAATAGTGTATTTCCCAATAACATGAAAGAGAAACTATCATAAATAATTTTAGAAAAAGTAAAAGTATCAAGTGACTTTTTTTCTATAGTTTTGTAAATACATTTAACAAGCAGGCCTTTACAAGTTCTTATGAATATTACTATCAAATAAATCAGGAGAACGAATAAGACGATGCACCGAAAATACATCCACGTAGGCTGTTATTACCGTGTAAAATACGACGAACATAAAAACAAACATGGGCACAAACATTTCCCAATCCGCACTTACGAGGTTCCATGTTATTTTTCAAAAAAACAAAAGATCTGTCAAAAAGTTTTTATAAAGTAACAAACGCCTACGTACATTACATAGGGTTGTCGACAATATTATGATCTGACTAATTTCTGACCGTAGCTTCGGTCGCTTGGATTTCGGTTGAACGAGTAGTGGTCTTTATTTCTTACGTATCATGTAGTTAATCAAAAAACAATACCTAAAACGTTAACTGTTCAGGATTATTCTTACAAACTTTTATTCCCTTTTTCACCGTTTCATGTTCTTTTGCGCTAAAAACTAGCCTGTTTCAGTCTCCAACTCTCCAGTCTTCCTTTATAACTTCTGAAAATTTTAAAATCTGCTATAATGCTTACGACCCATGACAGTCCGCGAGACCTGTCATTGGCCTATGATCGCGCTGACGCTATGGCGATCTGCACACGTTGGAGTGGTTGAAATTTAACTCCTTAGATTTGAGGTTCAGGATCAGGATTCTGGCAGCCCTACGCGATACATCCGCGTTTGTAACATGCAATAAAAATGTGATCATTCGTCAAAACCCACGCCCGATGCCTCCTTGGGCTTTTGATTAAGGCATACTGTCTGAATGCATTCTCGCTGATGTAGGATGAAACAATTAAGTTGTAACTTATTTCAGTGATGGTAAGGTCGCATTTGAATTGTTAAAAGATTGAGGAATTTCTGATTATTTTGTGTATTTAGAATCTTTAAATATATCATGCAGGAGTCTGAAGGACATACCTACTGGTAGTTACGCATCTCCATATTTTGTTACAAAGACTATGAGCGGACATTAGTGACTGAGTTTCTTGCGCTGCTTCTCAGCACTGGCCCATTTATTGTCCTGAAGCAGTCGGTAGGGTTAATACTGGGACACGGGCATACTTGCATAAACAAATGAGCTTTATGGGTTTTATTGGAAGGTCTTCCCAATCGGTCAGGCCAGCGTTGGCCTAATCCTCCATTTGCAGGGTCGTCTCTTACTCTTGCATCATTGAAATCCTCTACGGCTACGGGTCTATGTCATTTAATTCTGATACCTCGTAAAATCTGCATATTGTATTGGTAGGTTTTTTCCAGGTGTGTTTTTATTTTTAACCTGTGAGAATTTTTCCAAGTTCAACACTTTTATTTATAGAAAATACTTTCTCTCAGCTCAGGTGTTAATAATGGCCGCTTCTAGCCTGTATCTAAATTCAATTAACGCAAACCTGTTGCTAATGCGTTTTTTATAGAAATCGTCAGCAAAATACGACATTCGTCTGATAGTTGTGATGTTGTAAATGCGAATAAATCTCGACATTTTAAGAATATAAATCAGTTGCGATATATTATCGATAAAACGGGTGAATCAGCAAATTATTTTGAGAGTGAGCAAAACTCTATTGTTATGGATATTTGTGATATTTGTTATGGATATTTGTGATGTACTCGTAATTTTGTATAGTGTCTAGGACATGCAGAATTTGGTAGTACGTTAATTTTTAACAAGTTTTATTATAGTTAACTATAGTTAAACAAGTAGATACATCTTTTTCATTAATATCATTGTTTATTTGTGTGATTCCGAATACTTTTTAATGAAATCCAGAAGATGGACTAATGATTTGGTCACCGTCGCGGAAAGCTCTTGGATGCAGACAGCGCACGACCGGTCCTTGTGGTAATCCTTGGGGAGGCCTTTGTCCAGCAGTAGACGTCACTGAAACAAACGAACATCTAAAATTAACTCAAGTACTAATAAGGCGAGTGCACACAAGTTCATAACCTTGCTGCACTGTCGAAACGTGCGTGGGCGCATGATTGATCGGCTTGCGTCACATTTGTTTATGTCGGGCTCGTGTTAGTCAAACTAACATCGTTATAAACTCGGAAATAACTCGGTGATTTTTATGACGTGAAATTGTGACAATGTGGATTGTAACCTTTACGTTTCTTGGATTGAAAGCCTAAGAAATCATGTACCTACCTATGTGTGTTCAAGGCCTAGAGAATATAAACTTCTCAGTTACGTTGTTCCAAAGCAAAGTAGCTAAATTAAACGTTGGGTACACCTTATGACGATTAATAATGTAGATCCTGATATGCAACTTGACCCCTGTCCCCTACACAGGACGCAGTTCCCCTTTTTTAGCCGACTTCTACAAAATTTTTGTTGGTATTTTTTATATTTCAAATTTTAAATGCCCTCTCCTCTCTGGGTTGTCTGGAAGATATTGCTTTCTAACGAGACAAACCCCCTTATTAAGGGGTAACTGATTAGTACCGATCGAACTTTTCAACAGAGAACTTTATTTTATTTTTATAACAGAATGTTCACACACTTTGCTGTTATCATAGTAATTTATGCAATCTTTATTCTACCATCATTTTCTCATACAGTTTATGCCATTACTTTACCGGACAGAACGCAATATCGAGTGCTCCAAATGCGCGTCACCGGGCACTAAATCACTGTTACCGCCGTAACAGTAGTAACGTGCACGGGTATCGGGTTACCACCTGTTCTTTCTAGGGTTGCTGCTTGTAATAAAAGGATAGTAGATAGGAAGTCACAAAATATACTTCTTTTTTTATGCTAGACAAGGCAGGTATTTGACCGCAATCGCACCTGGTGTTAAGTGAGATGCAGTCTAGATACTTTTTTGTATGTTAGGCGTGGTTTATAAGTAAAATATCGCTAGTTAATAAAAAGGTACATGGTAGCAATCCCGTAAATAATAATTATTCTAAAATATCACGACTCACATCTCAATCATTTCACATGCAAAAGTAACTGCTAGTTCTTATCGTATCGTTTTAGGTGACTTTTTTGTGCATAAAAAGGCAGGTATTTGACCGCAATCGCACCTGGTGTTAAGTGAAATGCAGTCTAGCACTTTATACCCCACATAAAATACGAAATCCTACCTACTAATTTTATAAATGCGAAAGTTTGTATGGATGTTTATTACTCTTTCATGTAAAAACTACTGAACGGATTTTGATGAAACTTTACAGGATTATTGTTTATAACTCAGAATAACATATAGGCTATAATTTATGACGATGTGTGACAAACTAAATTTCACGCGGGTGAAGCCGCGGGCAACAGCTATAAGGGGCCATCCATAAAGTACGTCACACGAATTTCATGATTTTTTGACCCCCCCTCCGTCCTTGTCACAGGTGGTCACATTTCTGAGACCCCCCCCTCCCTAATGTGACGTCACATGTTCTGCAATTTCACATCGAAAAATTATTAAATTAACAGCAGTTCCGAAATTAGTTTTATTTCCATTTAAATTAAGTACTTTTTTTTTATGAAATCAACATTATATAAAATATTTGAAACAATTGAAATGTGATGTCACGAAACTTAAGACCCCTCCCACCCCTTGTCACACCATGTCACACTTTGTCAACCCCCTCCCCCCCTCTTTACGTGTGACGTACTTTATGGATGACCCCTAAGTGAATATTTACTCCTACGTACAGTTATTACATCGATATATGATTAGCAGCTCTATTATGAAATAACTATAAGTAACTGAGTATAAAATAAAATGGATAAAAGTAAAAACGGCCATATATCAAATGAATGATTGACTGAAGGCTACTTTCATTACTTAACAGAATACGTAATATAATTAATATCATAATTGCAATGCGAAATTACGCAAGTCTTTCACTTGAATAATGTAATTTCGTATACAATTCTGAATTCTGATGTTTCTATACGCTTGGCCTCTTATATGATTTTTTATTATCACAGGCACACAATATTTTTTTATCATCATCATCATTTCAGCCGTAGGCCTCCCCAATGCTTTCCATGTTGATCGATTGGTACCGGCCTGCGTCCAGCGCTTCCCTGCTACCTTTACGATATCGTCGGTCCCCCTTGTGGATTGTGGACGTCCCACGCTGCGTTTTCCGGTACGCGGCCTCTATTTTTTTTATGCAGAACTAAAAAGGTATTTGACTGCAATCACAACTTATGTGAAATGCAGTCTAGGGTGGTACATATCTGCCCAGTAAATCTCACTCCTTCACTCTCTCCTTGAAGGTCGTCGTAATCTAGTTTTGCTGTAACCTTGTTGGTGATTTTAAAATAATAATATGAAAGCATGTTGTGGCAACCCTGAGTGGCCTAGACTGGACCTGTTAACACACGACACTTGTACTTGAGGTGGATAGTGTTGCCAACTGTCCCGATATGCTCAGGACATCCCGATTTAGGCTTCCAGATACATATTTGCGAGACGTCCCATTTCATCCTTAAAAGGGTTGTTAAATGTCCCGAATTTTCACTGACGTCTTTGGTCTTTCCTTTTTACACAAAAAAATCTAGGTAAACTCTTGTTCGTTCCGTTCATTCAGCCAACTGACGTCCACTGCTGGACAAAGCTTACCCCCCAAGGATTTCCATAACCATCACCGGTCCTGCTCTTGACTTTTACAATAGATTTCGCTTAAAACCAAATTACAGTTAATTTTGCTTTTCATTGTCATACTTCAAGTCAATGTCAAGTCATGCATTTAGGTCATAGCTTCATACATTTGATATGTTTAAAGAATATGCGACTCTATCATTCACTTGATGTTTGTTGTCTTTGGTATTGAGAGATTAGGTGATAGGAAAATTGTTTTATGGTCCGTTGTGTCTTTTGTTAAAGATAAAATGTATTAGATAAGATTTACGTAAACGCTTTAATTAAACAACGTTATCGTGCAGGTAATTAAAGATGTTAAAAGGTAAGCTATAGTATCATTAATTATTATGTATTAAGGATAATCTACCCGTGATATCTTCTACACTCAGTGTATGTCCTTATTCCAATCTCATTAATCAAATTAATCAAAAAATAGTTCAGAGGTGATTTGAAAAGGGGCGTGCGTAATTTTTTTATGAATAAATCATTGCTTAACCCTATCTTTTTTATGATAACTCAAATAAAAACTTATTTAAGTTTTTAGAAACTATATTAACAGCATGTTTTTAAAGATCATGCAAATTAATTTAGTACATTCTATATCATATGGACTTATTTCTAATTTATTCTTGCATGCATTAATTTTATACTACTTACCAGATCAGGAGGTAGCCTCTTCATCATTTTTTACCAATCACTCGCAATTCTCGCATAAGAATTCTCTCTCTCGACTTTCGAACGAGTGTCTGTAATTGGTTGGATGGACTGGCCGTGGCTAGGATGGGATAGTTCAGCCGTGGTTATGGACATGAGCGGAGCGGGAAGCGGAGAAAATTATCCAGTTCATAAAAACACCTAAAGATTATGTGTCTTTAATGTTGTCGCCTTTGACTGTAACATGCGAACTTATTTCAACTTCGACTTCGCTAAATACGCTATCTTTATAACCCCATTAAAGTTGTCAGTTTACAAGAGAGATAGGTACGCGATAATCTGTGTTCGTGCGTTTCAGTAAAATGACGTCAATGTGTACACTTAATTATGTAATTTTATGTGAATTAACTAGAACAAAGTTACATTAAAAAGAACCTGAGGTAAACGCAGGTTTTGGTCTACACCCCTTACGTTTGCCAGCCGGGTTGAGGAGGCCTGACGTTTTCATATTTTTAAACTTAACATAAGGTCAATATTGAATGTGACCCGACAGCTTTAAGATGTCTACAATATTTAAATACAGCCTGGTAGCTCTCAGATGTCAACAGATGGCGCTAAACCCTAGATTCTCCTCCAATCCGCTCCGATCTCCGCTGATCCATAAACGCGTCCTTATTGTTTTTGTCGCCGTGCGCAGGCGCAGCGGGGCGCTGAGAGATGCCACTACTATACGCTGCCGGGAAAAAATGTTGCCAGTCGCAAGGCTAGGGCGTGGTAATAGCTACGGCTTCCTGTTTACCCCTGTTTTGAAAAGATTGAAAATAAAGCATTTTTATACGTCTACTGTAGTCTGGAGTCTGGACTCATTTTTATACGTCTACTGTAGTCTGGAGTCTGGACTACAGAATTTTTGTCATAGTTCTAGGTTCGGTCAGTTGATTGTTGATTAGAATATTGCAGACTTCTGTCAACATTAGGACTTTTTAAGACTTTGACTGCCGTGACACTAGACATAATAGTTTTGTTCGAGGCTCACCGGTGAGCCGCGTGGCGTCCAACGTATAAAATGTATTAGAATTCTTTTAGCTCTCCCTAACCAACGCGACGTGGCCTGGGGATTGGAACCAAATCCTCCATATGTCTGTAATAAATTAAGAAGTGTTCCTACAAATCAAATGACCTGCCGATGGTGATATGGGACCCAGCTGATTTGATTCGACTCAAGTATTCGATTTATCCATCACAGATTTTCAATCTTTCTTCACTTCACTTCAGTAATTTGTGTTCTTTTATTTATTTACGTTAAAAGCGGAAGACAAACCGCACCTGCCTTGTTTGTTTAAATTTCATTCAGTAACTTCAGTTACAGGATATTGTTAGATTTCTTGACTTGTTATTTCCGTTTCGTTATTTATTGTATAGTTTTTTACTGTTTTAAAACTTTAACTAATCAAAAGAAATGCGAGGCAATAAATTACTTACCACACCGATTACACAGTCCCAAAATTAATAGCTTGTACTATTATGATTAAGACTTATAAAAATAAATGAATAAACATCATAATATTAACGTCTGAACCTGATTGTAAATGCTTGTGCTTATCACACAGGTAGGGTGGAATTTTGTAATGCCAATAAAATAATTCGCAAAATTCGTACGTAAAATTTTAACCATTATTACAAACTTCCACCCTATATTCTAAGCTGCAACTACAACTGGCGTTTGACTTTATTTAAAATCTGTGAGCGTGCCTATCACATCTCCCTCATGCAATTGCCTTTCTTTAACGATTCTTTCTTCACTAATTATAAGAGTTTAAAGTTCACATTTTTTTCATTCATCATTAATTAACTTCGCCTTAGAAAATATAATAATTGGCTCATTAAGACACGATGCAATCAGACGTCATTAAATATTCTGTCTCCTTGAAGTAATGATGATACAGAGAACACTTTAAGCTATGTTGTGGTATCTTATGTCGTCTGAAATAGGTGTTATTTTGCAAGAAAAAACTTATAGTTTGAACAAAATGGCAGCATCAATCTAAGTAAATACTGGGGTTTTCTCAGCACCAGTGTTCCTTGTGCAAAGTAACCTGTTGTTCTTAGTGATTAACTACTGATTTGTTAATTTACTATTAAATAACAGTAATTGGTAGAGCTAGAGATTACACGAATTTATGGTATTTTAAAGCTGGGTTGCACCATCTTACTTGAGCTTTAACAATCGTCAAAAATCTGTTGAACTCCATTCAAAAACACCGGTTATCGTAATAGTTACGTACTGTTAAAATTTGATGGTGCAACTCAGCCTAATTTTTCACCTTCTCTGCTATAGGCTGCTTTCAGAAACATTGCTTGAAGAAAATGTATACCCACCCCCCTTTAAAATCCCAGATAACTTTTCTTCTTTAACACATTCAATTAGGATGTTAATTACCCGTATGAGTCCTTATTTACATTTTAATAAAAACTGAGTATCATTATCGTTAAATACAATGCTTTGTCTTATTGTAGGTACTGATTCACGAAAGCGATTCTTATTAGTTTTTGTTTAACCATTCTTTTTATTTACTTGTCTTTGACAAACCAATCTGACACCAACTCCTTACATAATAAGATGTATTTTCAAGTTAGTTTTCCTTTGGCTTTCTTGTGTTATCGCGGTGAGAAATCTGTGGCTGTACGAGTATCTACTAATTGCTAGGTTCTGATCTGTCTGATAATGGTTGTATAAATTGCTAAAATTGCGTCTGTGACCGCGGTAATGTTAGGTTTACTAGTCATGAATAACTGCTGAGTTACGTAAATAGTTGACAACTAGTTGAGAATGGAAATTCTAATTCTAGTTTTATGTGGACTTGCACGTGACTAGTTTTGATAGTGTTTTGTGAAAGAAAACACGACATTTGTAAGCATGCTGTGTCTAGTTTGTGTTTTTCCACCCATAAAAACTTGGAATCTAGGACCTGGGTTTAAGAATCTAGGAACCAGACTGGAAAATTACCTGGCAGTCAGTGTATTCTTTTAATTAGACCAATATTTATTTAAAATTTAGTTTGATAAGCGACTCTATTCGGTAAGAAATTTTAATAACGAATGTTTCATATGTTTAGATTAAATAGTAAAGTAATTTAACATCTCACTTTGATATACGTAAACGTATTACTTGTTATTGTTTACACCAAAACTAGAGTACTAGTAACTAGTTATCTAAAATCATTACAATGGGGATGTTGCCTGGGTCAAAAAGCAAGAGTTTTAATTAGTCCGTCAGTTAACTTATCAAAAAATACTCTACACGTATTTTTCACTTTTTCAAACTAATGAAAATTTAAAGAGATAAAGCGCCCCAAAGTTCATAAGAAGAGGCCCGTGACGTCAACGCTTGCTTAAAAATGCCGCACGTTGTGACGTCGTGCGCAACTTCAACGCACCATAACTATGTAATTATTTGTTAGATTGACAAATAAAAATATATGTGTCCAATATTTTTTGATATTAAACATTACGGACTAAAAAAATTTTTTTAGGCAACTAGCCTATTAAGAGCAGCCATTCAGACGTTTGTTATCGAGATCATTTCCAGACAACCTTCGAGTTTATTTTAATTTCAACATAGCTATATCTTTCAAAGAATTTCTTTTATATTCTGTCAGTAAAGTCGTGCTAAGTTTTATCGATATCGTGTGATTCAGACACGTTACTCACAGGATATTACTGTCACTAATAAAATCACAATTTTAAACAGAACTGATATTTAGATTGGTTGGTGTCTTGTATTTCAAATAAAGACTTGATGTTTTCAAAATACTCATTTATGAAATTATTTTTGCATTATTTGTAGTTGTTTGTTGTATTGTAATAGTGAGAAGGTGGAAAAATACAAAATACACCACGTAACATAAAAAACGCACAGTTCCAATATTCTACAAATCGCGGAAAATTCTTTAAACATTAGCGCAGTATTGTTTTTCGTGCAAACCATCACGCTGCTACCGTATGTTACGTGTACATGTATGTTTATTACCATCACTTCTTTTTCTTAAAATTTTTTCAATTCTCTATGAAATGTTAACGACAATCGTTATTATCGAATAGTTTTGAACCCATGATTGGTCTAGATCTCTGCTCGCATTTAAATCAAGTATTGCCTCGATTTCTAATAAAGTCAAAGTCAAAGTCAAAGTCAAAATTTCTTTATTTGTTTGGACTAATAAATAGTTCTTACAAATCGTCATTTTGCTCTTAAGGAGCCTCTACATGTCTCATAATCTTTTTACCCTACCAGCGCTTCGAGACCAACATTTGGCAAGTGCTGAGAAGAAGCGCCGCAACAAACTCAGTCACCACTGTCTGCCGGTTAATATAAATAAATAGAAATAGTAGTAGTAGGTACATTCGATTCAGGAGCAGTTCACTGAATTTACCATGCATTCTTGTATGGTGTATCTTATAAGAATGGGTATACAAGATTGCGTGGTATATTAAACAAGGTAGTGACGTGCTAATTTCTAGACTTACATATTAAGATACTAGTAGAAATCACTCGCATACATAAATTTGAATAACTTGGATTGACCAGTCCCCGAAAGCAGCGCCTGTTCACAGACATGACGAGTGAACCAGCCATCGCTTCACTCGACCATATTAGAGGGAATGTAACGACCCGCCTCACTACGCCACCACCCCAGAGACATTTTAGTGAGAATGACAATTCCAAGTTATCTTTTAAAAAAAAAACTAATAATAAAGCTAAGTAACAGTCCAGATTGAGAAGCATGACACTATAACATTTGAGAAATTATTATTAGTTTATACATTACTTTTCATTTTAATTCTTTTTAGTGCGAGCATGAGAGGACCATAATCCTACTCCCAGGATGACTTATCATTAAGAAAATCTCGAGTTGTATAATAGGCTTTTTTAAGCATGTGATCTTTAACTATATCTTTAAATTTATTATACGGTAGCTCTTTATATTTATCAGGGACTTTGTTATAAAAATGGATACCTTGTCCCATAAAAGTAGCAAACACTTTATTAAGTCTAAAAGCGGGTATAGCCAATTTATTTTTATTTCTAGTGTTAATTTGGTGAATATCACTTTTCTTTTTGAATTCAGTAATATTTTTTTGAATAAATAGAATACAGTTTAAGATGTATTGTGAAGCGGCCGTGAGAATGCCAATTTCTTTAAACAATTCTCTAAGGGATGCTCTTGCTTTCATTTTATACAAGTATCTTATCGCACGTTTTTGCAAAATAAATATTGTTTCAAAATCTGCAGCTTTGCCCCATAGCATGATTCCATATGACATTAGGCTATGAAAGTAGCTAAAGTAGACTAAGCGAGCTGTTGAAACATCGGTTAATGACCGTATCCTTTTTATTGCAAAAGCCGCTGAGCTGAGCTTTCCCGCCAGAGTTTCTATATGGGGGCCCCACTGGAGTTTTGAATCCAGGGTAATTCCCAGAAATACAGTAGAGTCTACCAGATCGATTGCATTATTATTAAGTTCTATTTGTGTACTAACTGTTTTTACGTTAGGCAAAGAGAATTTTATACATTTTGTTTTCTTTGCATTGAGTTGTAAATTATTTGTAGTGAACCAACTTAAAACTCTTGTTAGTGCATTATTTACATCGTCAAAGTTATTTTTACTTCTATCGATATTAAAAATCAAAGATGTGTCATCAGCAAATAACACGATTTCGCAAGAGTCCTTAACAAAATATGGTAGATCATTAATGTATATAAGAAACAAGAATGGACCCAGAATGGACCCCTGCGGAACTCCCATTTTCACAGGTGACCCAGAAGACAAAACACCATTTATGTCAACTTTTTGAACTCTAAAGTTTAAATAGGATTGTATTAAATCCAAAGCCGAGTCCTTTACCCCATAATAGTGCAGTTTGCGAATTAGCGTTTGATGTTCTACGCAGTCAAAAGCTTTTGAGAGATCACAGAAGACCCCTAGTGCATTTTGAGAATTCTCCCAAGCCTCGAAGATATGTTTAAGTAGTGCAACCCCTGCATCGGTGGTGGAACGACCCTTGGTGAAACCATATTGTTCACTATGAAACAGTTTATTAGAGCCAAAGTGAATCATAAGTTGCTCCTGTATGATTTTTTCAAAAATCTTGCTCAGAGCGGGCAAGATAGAAATGGGTCTATAATTGCCAGGGTCGGTTTTGCTACCAGACTTAAATAATGGCATTAGTCTACTATGTTTCATGAGGTCGGGGAAGATTCCCTTCTCTATGCAATTATTGAATATTATCGCTAACTGTGGGGAAATTATATCAATAATGTGTTTGACTATCTTGACAGAGATGCCCCAGATATCAGTTGTACTCTTTACGTTTAAAAGATTAAAAGTTTTAGTGATATCTAATGGAGTAATATGTTTAAAAGAGAAGTGCGAGTCACAGGGTGTCACGTGGGTTTTCAATATTTCTTCGGCCTCGGAGGGAGATGACTTTAAGTTGGCAGTTGTTGCTGAAGCTATATTCCCAAAAAAATTGTCAAAAGCTTCCGCTACATCTTTATCTGCAGATATCAAATTATCGTGAACTTTGAGAGAAAAGTCATTATCTCTTGGTTTTAGTTTACCAGTCTCTCGGTTGATAACATTCCAAGTTTCTTTTATTTTATTACTGGCGTTCCCTATCTTGTCCCGAATATAAAAAGACTTAGCCATGAAGCAAACTTTCTTAAAAATTTTTGAATACTTTTTTACATGCTCAAGAAAAGATAAACTATTATTATACTTTTTCATGCCATAAAGTTCATATAACGTATTTCGACTTTTGTATATTCCCTTAGTAGCCCAGTCACTAAACTTTGATTTGGTATTTGGTTTTAATGGCTTTACCGTAAAAACTTTGTCATGTTCGGTTTTAATACATTCGAAAAGGTTATTGTAAAGAGCATCTGGGTCTCCCTGCACATACGGGACTAAATGCAATTTATTTTCAAGATTATTTTTAAAACGTTCTAGACGACTAATGGTTACAGGTCTACATACGGCATTTTTTTTACTTTTATTATTCAAATTATTACAAATAAATTCTACTTTAATACCACAGTGATCTGACGTAAGATTGTGTATGACAGCTTTATTGTCAGGGACACAGCTAGAGAAAATATTATCTAGACAAGTAGCTGTGGTTTCCGTAATTCTAGTTGCTTCCTTAAATTGACTAAACAAGTTAAATGACTGAAAAAGGGAAAGTAGTCTTACAGAATATGATGATGAGCTATCTAGTAAATTGACGTTAATATGGGTTTATAGTATTTTTCTTTCACAGCCATGGGTAATGCTTGTGCAAGCCTCGTCCATATGAGTAGCTCATATTGTGCAACTCCAAACCGTGATACATCACAAACGCAAAAATATCGGAATTCGATTATCCAACGAAATTCCTCGTCCCCCATTACCGTAGTAGGAATGCGCGCGATTCGTTTTTCGTGCAAAAATCCACGATCCGCGCGCTCGTGACGTTCGTACGTGCGCCCGCGCGGATTTTTGTTTCGTACTCACGTCCGTGATGGTTCGGGGGTTCACGGAAGGCCAATGAAAGCATTTTTCGCTTTTGGGAATTTTCTTTTTATTTCATTGGATTTACGGTTGAGAGAAATCGAGAAACTTATTTCAACCGGTGAGATCCAGTTATCTGGTTTTTGAATTTATTAGGTAACTATTTTGTCGCTACATTTTCAATACTTAGTCTTTTTTCAAGAATATCAACGTATTAGATTTAGTTACAAATCTTTTAATTGAATCGCTAGCTTAGTTACAATTATTGATTGCCTAAAGTGGAACTTTTCGATTCATTTTCAGGGCGACTGTTTTTACTACTGAGAAATGTATAGAGACATTGTTTTTCCTTTTAAATATTTTGAAGTGTTTTGAAATTATAAATGTGGGCAATGTGTAATAGCTATAGGATGTAAGTTTATATTTTAATAGGCAGTTTTTCATAAGCTATGACTAAAAATTATACTAAAAGTGAAGTATTAAAAGTTGTCTTGTAACATTTACTTTCAGCATATTTGGCGTCACAGCAGCGTGTTTATAACCGCTTCAATAAGTAACGTTCCCACGTCGCATTTGTTACTTTGCGTGTTGCGAAACGTATGAGAACGTCTCGAAACAACAGCCAACAGCCTGTGTCAAACAAATCACGTTTCATTATTATACATTCATTATACTTTATACACCTAATGATATAAACATTACAATTATTAGATTAACGCGAATTGCATCACTGTCGTTTGTTATTGGAGTTACCAATTTTTCTGTTAATTTAAGCATCATATTCATACTTTCTTTTGTTTTATATGCAGTTTGATTTCTTTTTCTTGTTTCGTGGTGTTTGAGGTTACCAGAAGTCTGGTGTCAGGTGATATGAGCAGACATAGAGTCATTGGATGATCAAGTCGATCTAATCAGAGCCTATTTTTGTTTAATTGAACCATTCGGAATCGAATTTATCGTCACGTAGACTATACTCTGATTCAAGTTTTACAATTCAGTAGCATCTGCCATTTCCTTTGCTTTCATTACTCATAATATTTAGAACGATTCTTGTACAGAGTCACATGATTATAGTCCTCAAAGAATACAGGCTTTCCACAGGCGCTACAACTGTGTCCTATCTTTGATTTAAAGAGAAGCATTTCATGGTCCACTATGTGATATATTCATAGAAAAGCTAGTCTTGAAAGCATTTGGTTCACTAAACCAGTAGCAGTTTACCATCTTTCTAGGCAACATTTAAACGACGTACTCGTATGTCGAATTGCGCAATGAACACGTTAAAAACATTTGCGGACGCCAACACTCTCGTCATACAAATCAAGGCGCGTTGAGCTTGACGCGTCATATTTATAACCGGCCCCAATGTGTCCGGCACACTGCCCTTAATGTGGTCACTATGATAGAGATGGAGACGGTAGCCTCTCTTGTGCATCATTTTCAGTTAATTTTAAGTAAATGCTTGCTTTTGCACGAGTCTCTCCGAATTACTAGAGTCTACGCTCCCCGTATAGCGACCGGTCCTGCGCTGTCCGCATCCAATTACTTCCTGCGACCTTCACCAGATCGTCAGTCCACCTAATAGGGGTCCCTGTTGTTATGGAAAGCCTTTGTCCAGCAGTGGACGTCATTTGACTGAAACGAACGAACACTCCCCACGCTGGCCAGGCGGAAGGCTCATTATTTCTGCAGTACCTAAGGCAGATCATCAGCATTATGCACTTAAACTAAAAGAAATGCAAAATTAGGAAAGGTAGAATTGGCGGGACCCTTTTACCGACGAAGCTTACACTTGGTCAAGGAAATATATATATAGTGTGATATTCATAATCATTATCTTCAGAGGAATTGCCAATTCGTTGGCTGCCTTTTTTGAAAGCCAGCAGTGTCGTCATACAGAAAAATTTTTGAAGAAACGAAACGCGCTATGTTTTGAGTACACAGTTGAACAGACTTGGACCTACAGAGAGTCTACTGCGTTCGTCTACAATGGCCCCAACCATTCCGAATGCATCAGTGCAACAATTACGCTAAACTGTAATGGTGATGACATTTTCTTATGGCATTCCGTGGAAGCTGGTATGAAGACCGCTAGGAAACTATACTATACTTATGTGAGGTATATAATAATAAAAATTTATTCTTCTGTATATTTTAAACCGCCAATTGCTTTATGTCTACAATAATTGAGATTTTTGGACAACTTTTTCTTTTTGGCCTGAATAAAATTAACAACGTAGGACAAGGTGGACCGACGACCTCATAAATGTAGCAGGAAGGCGCTGGATGCAGGCCGCCGCTACCAACCGGGCGAAGCCTGTGTTCAGTAGTGGACGTCCTGTGGCTGAAATCATGATGATGATGATGAAAATCAACAATATAACATTCCAAGTTCTTGCTAATAAAGGACCTACACAATACAAGAAGACTGACATTCTTACTAATAGTCGTAAGCATTCCAGAGCAGCCAATTAACCTATACGTGTCATCTGACCAAGATGAATCAACAGAAACCTATCTGATTCATCAAGAATTCAAGATCCTCATTTCAAGCATTCCAAAACCAGCAGCATTTGAGCAATTCAAATTGCATAAGTCCGCCTTGAGGGCATTTCCTTGGATACCGTACCCCCATCATTAAGGCATCTCCCTGAGGATTGGCGCTGACGTGATTTGGTGCGTGCAGTTACGCCAATTTGGCGGACTCGTGTGCATTTGATTTGCAAATGTATTGGAAAAGAGTATTTGTTATTTGATATGCTCATGCGAGGAGCTTGGAGCTTAATTGAGTTTTAATGATATAGAGATTTCCAAATATGTATTGCCATGAGGTGATGTTAAATGAGACAATACACTTCTAGAATAAACGTATTGAGGATTATGCAGTGTTGGGAATTACCTAGATTAGGGTGGGTACTCACTTTCATGTTACTAAATGAAATAAGGTAATATCTGGTTACTTCTGTCGAATGGTCGAATATTACTGTCAATTTTCTGCTTGCGCGATTGTCATTCCTCAGACAATATTAAAATAGATCTTGTTCAATCGCGTGTCTGTCTCTCTACTCTAGAGTCTAGACCTTGACGCTTTGACTTGTTTTCTCTCATGTCGGATAAGGTTTTCTTCTATCTTCCGACGCCTACGTTTAAACACTAAACCCAGCACTTTCATAGTAGACAAAGTTTTCTAATCATGTTACATGGTCATTGTCAAATTAAATCTCGCAAGTTAAATGTTCAGTGAAACGGCACATGACACGTACTTTCTATGAAAGTGTCCGAACTGGATAACTTGGAACTTGATCTTCGTGCTTGGATAGAGACTTGGTTATGGAAGTTTGGAATTTTGATGGAATAAGATAAGTAGTGTGGGCCGGCCCCTCACTAGGTGGACCGACGATCTGGTGAGGGTTGCAGGCGGCACAGGACCGGTCGTTGTAGAAATCCTTGGGCGAGGCCTTTGTCCAGCAGTAGACGTCTTTTGGCTGAAACGAACTAAGATTTCATAAGATGGTAACTATAATTCGCGATAATCTAGGAGGTTGCTCATCAAGCTAAATACAATCTTATGTAGTTATATTATGTGGTAATTTTCTACAAAAATGTATATTAGACTAATGTGCTGACGCTGACACTGACAGTATACAATGTATTGTTGGTAAGTATGTCAGTTTTAGTTCCGTCGACTTCAGTTGATATGCCCATGGAAATGTAAGCAATTCTATACAATAACAACTAACATTTTTCTTGTCACGTGAAACTAAATAAAATTTTCATGCCATAATTTGCTGAAAAGCGCAATACGCAAGGGCTTTAAGATTCTTTTTATATGTATATTAATGACGCACATAATTTACAGACTTAGTTCTAAAGATATTTTTACATATTATAAGCATACGATGACATTTTGCCAAAATTAACTAACATCATCTTTTTCTATCTCTGTAAATGAATCGCTCTATGTAATTAGCAATCAGATTCATCTTCAACTTTTTGTAGTTATTTTTGGAAATCTATTATCAAACTCCCTACCACTAATCGCTAGGCGTATAATGCCGATTTTGTGACTTTCTATTCATATGTCCGATGCGGCGAAAGTGCGCACGCGCGGACATGTTTTATTTTGACTAGTTTTCACTTTTCATCTGCTTATATCATCGGATAATGTTATTCATATGGTACGTTTTGTAACATGACATTCACCTTGAAAGCCCGTTTTATACAGGGTGATTGGATATTGATAGCTCACCACGCCTCGGTCTGTGGACCGGTTTTGTGAATGATTATAATGTAATACAGGGCGTTTGTCATCGTGAACTCTCGTTTAACATTTATACTCAAGTTTTGTGAGAGTGGCCGGTGACTTTTCTTTGGAACTTGTTTTTGACTTTAATTAAATTTTGTTTCAAATTACGCTATATTCATGCTTGTTTACTCTCATTGCAAGATGGGTAGCCGTAAAAAGAAGTCTAAAAGAAAAAAAAAACAACCTGTTATACGTAACGTATGAAGCGGACAATAAAGTAAAATGCAGCCGTTTTTAGATACAACACCCTTGTCACTCATTCCCATTAGCGAGGATACGTTGGTGTAAATATTTATTGAATCCCCGAATAACCTCTACTACACTCTGTATCTTCATTAATTATGTGAACCATAAAACGTGCGACGTAAATATCAAAGCTCTAAAGCCAGCTCATTTTGTTAATTTAATCAAGACCATATAAGTTACTTTAATTTTATTACCCCAGCTAGTTGTTAGTTGTCGTTCACCTTAGAATTTGACCTTAATCACCCTGTATATCGGCTATATCGGCAAATATATCTAAATTCGCGATATACATATTGGAACTCGCCCTCGTGTTACTGTTTCGATAAAAATCTAAAGTTTTATCTACAGCTTCATCTTGATACCATAAATTAACTATCAATTGGTAGTCTATGTTAATATCACAATGTCCAAGATATTATAACGGGTGAAACACTATTAACGTCTTTAATATATTTTAATTAAGTGTTTATATGTAAAGCGATTTCCAATGTGTTTGGAAATACAATTTATTGGCAGTAGGTAGGTATTTTACAAACCAAATGTTGTAGAATTGGACCGAATTATGTTGTTTCGATTCGAAATCGCATTAATTGACACGTGTTTTTGCACTCGATTGACAGAATCAGAATTCCTTATACTCCACCTTTAAACCAAATTAAAATTATACACAAATAAAAATAGGTAAATGTATTTCAATTTATCTCACCAATCAGGTAGGGGTCGCTTCTGAGGCACTAGAGAACCCGAACTAATCATAGGTTGTATGTAACCTATCTAGTACAGCATGAAACGAGGTTTCGATTTACCTATTCTTAAGATTAATATACTTAATATTGATTCAAGTGTCATTGGTAAATATTTCACATATTGTGTAATCGCTCTTAAACGTTTTATTATATCGTCATCAGATTTAGGTTAATATTTTTTGATGGATGTATCTGTTAATGACTTTAATTTTAATTCAACTGTTTTTGAATCCAAAGGAAGTCCATTTCATTTCGATGTCCGACTGGCCTAGTGGTTTGAGTATCGGATTACTATGCTAGAGGTCGCGGGTTGATTGCCGCACAGTATCACCTTTTGGAATTAGATGACGCAGTGTAAAAACGTCCAAGGATTTATTCAATCACTATTTTATTTCGGTACCCAATAAAAATAAATCAGCCTAATATAAAATACAACGTAACGCAACCCAGGTACAACTCACAGCCGTACAAACATACAGAATGACGCACACTGACTAAATCGTCAAATATAGGCGCTGACCGGTGACTGCGCATCTAGGAATAGGTCTGGAGCATTTTTGTATAGTGATTCAATGCATGCAACACTTAAAGATAAACACTGTCGGTTTCCTTTGCGATGGTGTTATGTCAATAGCAGTAATACTTATTACAAGGACTTGGTACTTATACGTACATTTGTTTAAAAAATAAAATAAACATTTTCCTAAACAGAAATTTCTACATACGTATTTTCCACAAAAATTTAGTCTGATGTGGTATGGGATTAATCATATCTCTATTTCCCACCACTTCCACTCCTGTTAAGTGTATAGCCGGGATCTACAGTTTGGCCTCCAATGTAACCCAACCAGTAAAGGTTGAGTAGTTCCTGGAATAGCTGTCTTGGAACTTTTAATGAATTAAATCAGAAAAAATATAAGAGCAAACGTTTACGGTCAAAAACTGGAACCAAAGTATAGTCTGATGTTCTGTCACCTGATTTAAAATGACAGTATTTCAAATAACTAACAAACAACTCTTTTGTTCCCAGAGCTGGCCGTAGAAGGAAGAACCACCTGCCTCTCTACACAGACGACGATGGCCACGACCTGAGCGACCTGGGGATCGGCACCTCCAGCACTAAGAGCAGCCTGAGCGAGGACTGCGACACGCACAGCTTGGCCGTAAGTAACTTCTAAAAGTCTTTATATAATAAGATTATTTACTTTTTTTATAAAGTTTTATGTACAGTAGAATCTCGATTATCCGGATATCCGATTATCCGGACTCATTCTTCACGATTCTAATTACCGATTTAGGGTCTGGACCCATAAAAACGGCAAGGCGCCGTCACCCTAACACGGTACAGACGTTGTCTTGGTTAATTGTTACAAGAAATGGATTCATCCAATGGTCTAAAATGATGTATTGAAAACCCTTTCTACTGTAAAAAGTTAATTATTGTTTGATTTTACTTTGAAATCGATTATCAGGATTTTCGATTATCCGAAACATCCCTGGTTTTAATTGATCCGGATACTCGAGATTCTACTGTACCCAAAATGTACCTTAAACCAGTCCACGAAAGACCAAAATTTGGGTAAGACGAAGTAAAGCTAATAATAATGACATCATTAGCTGTAGTCTGAACACAAACGGCTTGTGAAGTCAATATTTACTTTGCACATTATCTTAAATTCTTAACACGTAACTGTTACAGCTAATATTAGTCACAGAGTAACTGAACTAAAAATGAGTGTCAAATCATTCAGAGTACCGTGTTCTGTTTCCAGAGCGACGGTATCGACCTGGATAAGAACCATTCAGACGTCGACAACCTTTCCAACTGCGACAACAATCGCAAGCTTGGCTCGAGCGCCAATGAATACGACACCTGCACCACGACCACTATCAGCTCCCCAGAACCAGAGGAGTACACGTACGAGGGAGCCATCGAAGGTTACAAATCCAGGATAATATCACAAACTAACAGCAGCATCGTCAAAACCGTTGTCAACAACAACTTCAAAGAAAAGTCCCCTGACAAAGTCAACGGCGACTTAAACCGAATCAGAACCAACGTAAGCAACAAGATTGAGGAAAAACTCTCATCTTTCCAACAGGAAAGATCTAATGACGTAAAAAACAACAATCAGAAGAAGGACTTACCAAAAGTCGATATACATAAAAGAAGAGAACAATTTGAGAGAGAGAATTCGCAAGAGTCACAAATTAACAAACCAAAACTACCTGATATTGCTAACAAAAAGTCAATTAAAGAAAGACTGTCTAGTTTAGAAAAGTTCACAGAAGAAACACACGTACAGAAGTCTACGAGTGACCTGACAAAGTTACCTACTGAAGTGAAACCCCTAAAAGAGCGTCTCTCGTCACTTGAGAAAGTCAAATCTGCTTCAGTTGAACCAGATAGAGCAAAAAGGCTTTCTAATGGCGATCTAAGTAACGCCAAATCTTTGAGAGAACGTCTTTCCAGCCTCAAGTCTCAAACATCTGAAGAAGAGGTTAAAGTAACGAAAACTGAAGTCAAAGAAGTTTCAATGAGCTTGAAAGAAAGATTATCTTGTCTTGACGCAGCTAAAAACAAAGATATTCCCAAAATCTCTGTAGAAGAAGAACTTACACATAAAGATAAGGTTGAAACCAAAGCAGATATTGATTCTCAGGACAAAATGTCAGACAGCTCATTGAAGAATAGTTTGTCTGGCATAGAAAGCCAAATGCAGAGTTTTTGTCGTTCCTTGGATAGTTTGGATATTAACGGACAGTCTTCTCCAAATTCCTTTGAAAGAGTTCAAAGTTTGGAGGACTTTGATTGCGCTGAAATGCAGAATAATACAGTTCCAAGTGATATCGAAACTGAAGACAGTGGTATACATACTGCAAGAGATTCCTGCGTGCCACCTGATGACATTGCAGACTTGACTCAAGTAGCTTCTCCTATAGGAGAACCTATGGTTGAAGTTTCAGAATATGAGTCGTCCAATGAGGACAGTGGAATGCCCTTAGAGCCTACTAAGCTTGAAGAGCCAATGGAACAGAAAGTTCCCGAAACTATACAAACTATAATTCAGGATATCATTATTGAGGAAATTGAGGAGCAAGACAGCAAAGCTGAGGATACTGACAGTGGAAGTAACTACATTCAAGCTGTCTCACAGCCAGAAGAACTGAGTGTCACTGAAGAAGTGACCGAAATACAGCTGGACAAAGAAGACGAAGATACTCTTAAGAGTTTGGACAATCAAGATACTAGTGTAAGTTTGAATGAGCCTGTCTCGACTGCATCGGAAGGCGACACGGTGGTGTTTGAGGGGAAAATGACTATACACTTAAACTTGAATGAAATTTGCAACAATATGAAAGCTGGTGCTGGGAACAACTCTAACTGTAATGAAACTAGCACTACTAATGATACTAACAAGAGCATGCCAATGGTAACTGTCTCTAATATTATAACTACTACTAACATTTCGCCAAAAAATTCCATTAAATCGCTAAAAACATTAACCGATAGCCATATCTCGCTTATTAACCAACATGCTGATGTAACATCTGAATGTACTACTGAAAATAACATTCGTGATTCATGTAATCAAATCACAGTCAGTAATAATCGCGTAATTACATCTAACAATCAAAGTAATGAAACTGCCAATCAGACCACGAATGCCGTGACAACAAACGGCGACGTATCGGTAAGTAGCTCACAAGATTCTAATCCATTTTGGCAGAAACGAACTAAGCGTCGCATTGAACCAAATAGACGAAAAACTATACTATTCATTAACAATAAAGTAACGACAAAGCAAACTATAACTAATACAAGTACTCTAAGTGCCAAAGATACCACACAAGCATAAATAGAAAAGCTTAGGGGTAAACCTTTAAACATCTTTCTAGCTCTAGTCTATTCTTTTCTCATACATTGCTGTTAGACAGCAAGATAGATGAGAGAACTTGATAATGGACGTAATTTCTAGGATTTTTATGATCTCTTGATCTCACCTACGAATTTTCTGTAACCACAACCACACATAATACCGTATCTGCGCCAGATAAACACTTATTTAATTACCCTTCCACGTAAATGACCACCTAGAAACTACTAATTAACTGTTATGTCCGTCAGTAACAATTCGATGTAGATTTTTTAAACCAAATTCATCGTTTACTAAATCATTTTAACGTGCTAAAATATTTATTATACTCATTAAAGTCCTAGCACTTAGCGAATCATAAGTATTCGTAACATTACATTCATTCAATACTTAGTCGACTATAGTAATTAGACTTATTTCAACAGGGTTATGAACTGTAGTATCCGTATAATTATCGTCACATGTATAATATATCCTATTTATATACTTACGTAGTCCAGGTTATATCTAGCTGTAGACCCTATCATTTTAGACCATTTATTCAGAAACGTGATATTTGTAAATTCATTTTATCAAAATATATGTTACACTGTTATGTGCGAGTTTTATTTATGTATTTATATCAACCTATATCTGTATCATTAATTATAGTTCAGGTGGCATTAATCAGTGTCGGCTTATAAATTTTAATGATAGGAAAATCTAAGTGAAGTACTCGAGCTATAGATAATACGTTATCTGGAGTATCACGTATGTTATTCAAATACATTTTATCTTGTGAATGCGACCACTAAGTCAGTAAGATAAAGTATTAGCCAGCGTAGGCCTCTTTGAAACTGCTGCGCTCTGAATATTGAATATTAAACTGTAATAACTTATAGATAAACGCTAGGTTTACGTCAGCTTTGGTGATGGGTAATGTAAGGTAAGATATGGACATTTTGCGTAGTTTCGCTTCATTTAACCTTCATTTGCGCCGCATGTCGTGTTGTGCTAAAAGTGTCGTCTCGCTCGAATGGTTTTCGCATGTTTACTACTTTTATTTCTAATCTGAATTCTCCTGTTACTTTAAGTGAGTTTTATGTTGTTATTTTGTGTTTTTGGTTTTAGCTTTTTACGATTTTATTTGTGATTTAAATTCAATTTTATTGTATCGCAGCTCAAACCAAAAAATGGTATTAATTATTCAATAAAATTCGCAGGTAATTGACGCTCTTGAGTTGGCATTCCAAGAACTAGATTCTGAGGACAGTATGGACGAAAGCAAAGCCATGGATGACTCCAAAGTTAGTGCAAGTGAGACTAAAACTGAGTCTGTCGACTCTAAAGTGGAGACTCTTATTGATTTTGGCACTGAAAGTAAAATACCTGAACCAGTGCCACCGTTGTACGAGAACATTGACATCTTTTATCAGAACAGCTCGGATGGGGCTGGAGCTTTTCCACTAGATATGCCAACTAATGTCTTGGAGCCACCAAAAGAGAAGCCTCCGCCACCGCCGACTGATGATGGTCAGGAGGACGAACTACTTGGAAATGTGAGTGTTTTATTTATTCTCATTTTACCAGTCTTTTTATCTTTAAGGTTAAAGTAATTTTCCACAATTAATTAGTGTTGTCAATCGATTTATAGTTCAATTAAATACATGTTGTGAATAACCCTTAACCTAACTGACTTAGATAATGTAAACCAGACTTGTGCGTTTCTAACATTTTCTAGGAAATCCTAGTTATATTAATTTAATACTAAGTACTTTGATAAAATAGCGCCAATGTTGAGAAACAACAAAACCATGACATGATCTTATGTGTCCTTCCTGTTAGTTTTGAAGTAGACACGTTTCTCACAATGAAGTCATTCAGTGAAAGGATTCCATTTCAAAAACAATGGTAACCTATGCCCATCCATAGATCCCATGATATATTCCTAGTCCGCATCCAATCCTGCAACCTTCACCGGGTCGTCGGTCCACTAAACGCGCCTCCTCACATCTTCCGATAACAGTACAGAAGTCCAGATTTATTTATGTCAAATTATTTTCCAATTCCAGGGCAACTTCAAACACACAAGCTCAGCGCGCCGCATCAAGAAAGAGATCCGCAACAAGCGCACCAGTTTCCTCGGCATTGAGGGTCAAGTAGACGACAGCTATCTGGACGCTGACCTGACCCTCGCTCCACGTCCTGATATCACCTCCTTCCTTCAAGAGGAGACAAAGATCGAGAAACTTCTGTACAAGAAAACCCTGTCCCACGATATGGACGCCAAGTTGAGGGAGAGCAGGGATTCGGGAGTGGACGTGGATAGAGGACCATCAGCTGAGGCCTGGTATAAAGGGCAGTCGTCGCCAGAAACCTCCAGCCCGCATAGCAGACAGAATAGTGAGGTACATTTTGTTTTTAATTTGAGTAAATATTTCTCACATTATATAAATACCTATTGCTGTGTGTCACATGTTTGTGGTTTCTCACGATCTTGTACAAATTTTGCTTACCACATAGCAATGTGAATTAGGGTGTCCCGTCGTTGTATGGGAAAAATTTTTTTTTAAGCTACGGTTACGCAAGAGGTCCCAAAAGTTGCGTTTTGACATATAGATTACGATTAGCATTAAATTTAATGAGATATCAGTCATCTTGAGGCCTCTACCTGTCCTTAAAAAAAAATTAAATTGCTATTTTAGGGGTTCCTAACATAAACTATTAATATTACAAAAATAGCGTTTTTATGAAATTTGAGGGTACACAATGAGTCACAGCAACGTTTAAAATAGTTTAAAAACCAATAAATCCATAAATATTTTCAAAACAGAATTGGCTTTTTGACCAGAATTAGGCATTTACGCGCGCGATTTTAATGTATTCCTAATTAATCCATGGGTCAGCCAAGATATCGATTTAATTTGAGGATACTCAATTCCCTTCTCACAGCAGGTTAATAATTTTATTACGCTATTATAAAACAATGATTGGCATCTCTAAGTGGAAGCTAACAAAAATGGCAGTCAATTTTAGAAAATCAACCATAACTTGAAAACCATTTGTCCGATTTCATTACTTTTTTATTTAAATGATAGCTCTACGTGTGCGCTTGATATTATGTGGTATGCATTGTATCGAGAAAATCAACCTTTAGTTAGTAATTAAATGAAAATTGAATTTTTTTACATTGTTGTGATACTACTTTTTAAATCATTTTTTCACAAAATGTCTTATACTCTACTAAAAGTTTTACACGAGCCAAAGAAGTGTATTAAATTGTCTTTAATTTGATATATAACATGTATGCGTTTCATAACTAAAAATATATTTTTACTTCCGTTGAAGTTCACCATTGATAAAAAACTGCGTAGACAACAAAAACTTCAGCTAGAAAGTGTATGTAACGTACATAAATGTTATTTATATTTAATAGTATGCTAAAACTATTTAACATGTCAATTAGTATTCTGTTTAAATATAATATTATAAAGATTTTTGGCTAGGTAGTTTTTACCTGAAAAAAATCAAAAAGTATATTACTGCCATATATTGCTAAATTTTTGTTAAATTTATGCTAAAATTATGTAATATTATAACAAAAAAGTGCGGTGCGATACCTTACAGCAATAAAACCTCAACAGAAATAATACCAACAGCCTCGCCGAAGGAGTAGAAAATTTGAGAAAAACAAGTCAAAATATGAATTCTGCTAGTTCGAACCAAACCTACTCCTCACTGGAAACAGTCTGTCATTGCCTGCAAATCATATCTTAGGGTTCAACTGCCACTGTTATTACAAAATAAAATGAAATAATTGTGAAAAAAATATAATAGATGACAAACAGTGAAGGGCTGATTAAGTGATTTTTTGAGACATAAAAATGCCGGTAGAGCCCTTGAGACATTATTTTATATTTTTTTAATTATTTTTACGGTAATCTACATCTTATGACGCAACTTTTGAGGGGTCTTGTGTAGCGAAAATATAAAAAAAGATATTTCGGGACACCCTAATGTGAATGTACCTTAATTATAATTTTATTTTGTTGTGTTTGTGTGTGGAGTTTTTTTTACTGTCCTTATATAAAATAATCGTTTTATTATCAACTTAGATCAATAATCTACGTAAAGATTAAGATAGAAGATTATTCAGAAGAGCCCTACACAATTTTGTAAAATAAATTAAAATTTCATTTATTTACACATTCCGTGACTTGATCATTATCAAAAGTCTTATAACAATTGTATTAAACTTTTCAGCCGTACACACAAATGACAGTAACATCTGACGAGGAGGAGTCAACGAAGAAACAGAAAGAGCAGACCTTCACCAACAACCTAAATACAAAGCTGACAGAACTGACAGAGTCCCCACAAACAGATGACAAAATAGACACGTTGGACAAAAAAATACAGCAGCAACAGGTAACGCCGCAATGAATACGCTTCCTCAATCCTGCTATGAACTTTAGACGGTGAATTTTTCGGGTTCTCGCAAGGTTCCATTTTAGGTCCACAGTTTTATAGGGTAGTTTGAATGGAAAATTAGTTTTCTACTTATTTAATTTACATATTATTATACGCCCTTATTCATGAAAAAAAAACAACTCAAGAACCGTTTTAACTTTGTCTTCTTCTGCCAAATGTAGATTTTGCTGTGATAAAAAGAGACTAAGTTATAGTTGAAACGATGTCTTCAAATTTTATGAATAGGGGGTAAATGATTTCAATTTACTTGCTTTAAACTTTAAGGGTAATTCAATTCGGGTTGCTAGGCTATTTAATGTTGTTAAACATTATCACAAACCAAGTAGATCTCGTAGAGTAGTTTTAGCGTCGTATGGTGATGATTATATTATTATATTCTCGAATCATAATTGGCTGTTACTGATAGCACTGATCACTGTTATGCACTTATGTCAACTGCTAGAATTTATTTTTATTATATTGGGTATGGTTAATGCACTGTAAATGCTTTGAAAGCACTTTAGTTGTAATTATTATTTACGTAAGGATTTATTTTGTATCCAATTTTCAGCATCATACATTGAGTAAAAGTTGCATTATGTATTTATTTCTAATTTCGATACTTTCCAATTTATGATGTTAAAATCGTCATTTCTATGTAATGCTGCGTTATTAACAATAATTCTAATCCTGCTTTCTAATGCTTTTCTGTATTGTAAGATTTCTAAATTTATTAAAATACACCAAAAATATTTTTTGATTAATATTATTATTCTAAGTTCTGAGATTTAGTTATTTTATTTTGAGTATGCTATATACAATGAGTAGTTTTGGTTAGATTATTATTATGTATGTTAAAATTTCTTTCCAAATAAATATTATTTATAGTAGTCAGTCCTGCCTTTTATTTCCTTGCACTTATTGCGTAGAATTTAATGCACGTGCATGCATTGCACTATTCTTATAATTTTGCATTTTTCAAAATCATTTTTTTCTTTCAATTTTTTTTTACATATATTTATTACTCATGAATTGAAAAATATCAAAACTTTATTTTTAAATAATTAAAGTTATAACTATAAACTGATAATCAATACCTATGTACGAAAGAACAATAATTCATTGTATGCAATTTCCATCGCTAATTTATTTATCTAATTTTCTATTATAATTCAATAATTTAATCTTAATCTATACTATAGGAATAAATGAAAGCTTTGTTCTAAAAATCGTTGGAAACTGCATTCCATTCAATAACCTCATCCGCCATTTTGTGTGTGTAAATAACATTAAACAAGATGGCCGCCCGTGTACTTGCAGGCGTGTCGCACTAACGAGGATTGGCCTGACGGGCACGTTGACGATGCTCATACCAAGGTGATTGACTCATTTTACACTTTAACAAGGCTTTACACAAACGAACCCTATCTCTGAGCCGTAAAGTATAAATTGGTTCAAAGATTGTGAGATTTGGTCGCTTGTGAATCGCCTTTTGTTTACATTAACGGTTTACATGGTTAAACATGTAAATATTAACAAATGACTATCACACCCACACCACGTGAACCGATGCGTCGACTTAACGATCATTGTGCTAAACACGCTAGCTTCAGCATTGCACCAAAATTGCCTAACACTAACGCCAACTCCGTGAACTAACCACACTAAAATCGTACCTATACCAATTTACTGACGTCTCATAATCCAACGTAGGAAGTGCTGCGATTCGAAAGAGAACTGCTGCAGTTGGAACAAGAAGAACTGAGAAGGCAGAGGGAAAACCTTCTTAGAGATCAGAACAGGATCATCCAGAAGTCTGTCCAGGATATATCTACAGTTCCAAATACGCCAGAGAAGCCGCCTCTCCAAAGACCTGGGAAGTCGACCAACCAGAACTACAGACACTCGATGCCAAATCTTTTGATTAACGAGAGTTATACTCCTGTGGTGCCAGCTATTCCTGAAAGGCCAGCGTTTGATGAGAACATGAAGAGGAAGCCTTTTGTGTCAGAGGAGCACATACAGAGGCATTTTGGTGTTGAGGAGAGCAGGAAGGTTCTGTATGAGGACCGCAAGATTGGAGAGGCGGTGAGGAGACAGGTGCCGAGCGTGAGGCCGCCTCAACCGGTGCTGCCTCCAAAACCGAAGACCCGGGAGTCTATTGAGAGAGAGATTACTATGAGGTAAGTTCTTAAGCTAACTTATATGCTAGTTTCTTCATCATCATTTCAGCCACAGAATGAACATAGATGATATGATTGATGATTTCCATACTGACTGGTTTGTAGTGACCTACATCCAGCGCCTTCCTGCTACCTTTATGAGGTACCGTCTTGCTTGTTTCTTAGAAAATTATTATTCAGGTAGGTAGAACATGACTGTAATCAAAATCATTGGAGAAATTAGTAATTGTATAGTAGATGGACCAGTAGGCGATACCTCAGTCGTGATATAATATTTTGAAAGCATACTATCTCTGTTAGTAATATTGCACAATGCTGGTAGATTAAGTACTCGTTAAAAATAAATTGGGTAAAGAAAGATAATTTATGCCAGTCTTGTTCGAAAAAGTACTATCGTTCTTCATCATCGTAATAAAACTTACTGTGCTTCCTGTTTTTATTGATAGATGCTATCGTTATAATGCTAAATACCGAAGAATGTCAATTAAGTATGAATTAATGAATCAACACTGATTATCTAGCTCGCTCGTAATAATTTGATGATAATAGGCAATACTTGGTTTAATACCTATTTATAACACAATTAAGTATGAGCTTTGCCTCGAGAACAAAATGTTGATGTACTTACTATACCAGCTATTTTAAGTTCATCAACATCATCATTTCAGCTATAGGACGTCCACTGCTGAACATAGGCCTCCCTCAATGATTTCCACAATGGCCGGTTGTGGCGGCCTGCATCCAGCGCCTTTCTGCTACCTTTATGATGTCGTCGGTCCACCTTGTGGGTGGACGTCCCACGTTGAGATTCTGGTACGCGGCCTCTACTCCAGAACCTTGCTGCCCTATCGGCTGCGTACTATATGCCCTGCCCATTACCATTTCAGGTTGCTAATCCGTCGGGCTATGTCAGCGTCTTTAGTTCGATTATGATGATCCTCATTTCTGATTCGATCTCGTAAAGAAACGAAACGAAATTTTACGTTATCCCCTCAATATTTCAGGAGCAGTCGTGTGCCTTCAGCCGTGGAGTACGTCAACGTGGACCGGACAGCAGTCCAGCTGCGCCAGAAGCCAGTGGCCAATGGAAACAGCGCGCAGTACCACCCGATGACCAGGCATACGCTGCAGGTGGGTGTTTGATTCTACTGCAGAATGAAGTAAAAGTGTAATTCTAACTCAAGTGCAGAACAACGTTTGATTATGGTGCAGTCTGTACTGAAAAGCAAACAAGACCTGTTGGTTCTGTTTGTGAGTGCTGTAATAGCTTTAAATTGTCACCGCCTTAATACTAAGGCTTTGAGACGAACACGGCAAATGCTGAAAAAAATCTATCGTAATCAAATATGATTATTTTGGACAATATAGTCCGAAAAAAAAAACAATTATATTCATATTCCGTGGAGTTAACACAATGGTTTTTTCTTTATTGAGAACACATAGTTTAGCTCATAGTTGAAGTCTGCAAAATTGCAACCATATTTCATACTAATAAATAAATACTACCAGGTACATTTACGGTTGGGTTTTTTTTATTGGCGGTCCAAGCTTTAAATCCCGGGTACACAGGAGTTGCAGCGGTAGAAACGAGAGCTGGGAAAAGTCTTGTTTACGATAAAAAAAGAAGACAGCGTATACATAATTATGAATCTTTCTTTTTACTATATGACTCTATTAAACGATAAGTTTTTACCAGGCGCATAAAGGTCTAACATAAATAAACGTTATTGTTGCAGGCTCTCAGCGCGGCGCCGACGCCGAAGCTGATCTCGAACGCGGACTGGATGCAGGCGCGCCAGCCGCCGCGCAAGCCCGCTGCCTACAACTACAACCAGCACTGGCTCATACAGGTACGTACAAATATATGAATATGACCCTTCGTGGAGAAGAATCCATCTTTGCTTCACTTGAGTGAGTGTCAGGTCAGTGGCCTAATTCACGTTATAATTTTGACAGTCAAGATCTCGCTGACGTTCAGAAGTCGTCCCATTGAAAAACAGTTCTAAATCCGTATTCACAAGGGGCATTTTGCATAGAACGATAACTTGAAAGAATCACAACTCAGTGTTTTGTTGTCGTTGAAATCTTGTCACGTGAATAAGGCTACTGGACAAAACCGCACTCAATGGTCTACTCCACACAAGAAAGACTGCAGTGCGTGAGGCTTGCCACCGGATCAGGTGTGACGACCACGATCACTCTGGCAAACACGACGAAGAATAAGAAGTTAGGTCCGTAAAAAGACAGGTTTGACGCAGACCATCCCATTCGCATTTTGTCATAAAAAAATGTTCCCATTAGCACTCGAATCCGAATTTGACCATTTTTGAATTAGAAGACAAAACTATTCAATCTTAGTTATAGACTCATTCCAGTGTATTTACACTCTAAATCTACTCTCACTCTAGTCTAAATATTGAAATTCAACTGACCAGAAGTCTCAAAATAATGAATCGACTCTGAAGCTTCGTTCTCACACCTTACTGTATGTCGTGTAGAGGCAACATGGAAAGAAAATTTGAACATCAGTCATCCATCCTCCATTTGCCTCTGATAAATTAGAGATTCCTCCTGCAGTGGAAACTTAATTCCCTGATAATGATGCCATTTTTTGTCTAAACTGTACAACCCGGTGGAGTTAACTGCGCATATAGCGACCATGACGTCACATCAATGCTCTGTGTGCCTACCATGAGTTTACGTTAGGTGTGCTCGCTAGCGACTGCGTAAAAAAATGACATTTAAATGTATGACATATTGTGCAGCGCCCCTAGCGGCTACTTTCAAGAAATAAAATCTTCATATAATTTTTTGACGTATTCGCTAGCGAGCTCACCTAACGTAAACTCATGGTAGGCACACAGATATGGACGAGGCAAACGTAGGATAGTGAGGTGCGCAGGTAGCTCGATCGAGTTGTTATTTTTTTTTTTTTTTTATTTTATTTAGGAACCAACGGCGTTACAATGAATAAATCTTAAAGTAACTTAACTATAAGTATGGCTAATTATAGGTTTCCCTGGAATATCCTTAAAGTAAATCTACCGTTCGGATTACCGAGACGCAAACTCCAAAAGATGAAAACTAGAACATTACAAATAACTTACTTACATAATATTATTATGAGAATACATTTTGACACCCTATAAAGTTGAGCCACATTTGACGACTAAATTAAAGTTAATTAACTTAAAATGTAATTAATTTAAATTACTTAAACCACAGATAATATAATCTTAAACTAAGGTTTATAGTTTGACAGACAAATAGATATCAGATACCCGAACAAAATTAAATAATCACTCACCCCACAGACAACCCAAAAAAGATGTAGGTCAATTTAATAATAACTAGATTTTACCCGCGGCTTCGCTCACGTGAGATTAAACTTATTACGGATCATAACATTATTTATTAAGCATATGTATTTGGATGCATAAACAACTATGCAGCTTTTGCCCGCAGCTTCACCCGCGTTACTTTAAAAGTATTGATTATATTGTTATGATCTGTTCTCTCCAGGAGGCTGAGCAGCGTAGGATAGAGGAGTCCCGAAGCAAGCTGCGAGCCGGCCAGCGACACTCCTACCACCAGGACATGCCGGCACCGCAGCTGCAAACTATGCTGCCTCTTAGCACCAGGTAACTTCTAAATTAAGGATCTTCGCGTAGCATAAGGCTATGTTTACATGTAACGCGCGTTAACGCAGGTCAACGCGGAATTTTTATAAAAAGTATATGACAAGCGCTAACGCGCCTTGCGAGGAGCTCGTCAGTCTGTTTCGATAGAGTTTAGAAAATGGACGTGGAAGAAGCTATTGCGATGGAAGCGCGCGCTCATCTGCCCCACTAGATAAAACGCACTTTTTGATCGAATCTAAAATCGAATCCGTCAAAACTCGATACAAAAAGGGGCTTTTCGACCACTTTTCGAGTGGTTTGCGATTATAATTTGCACTTTGTCTAGACCCACTGAACAGTCAACGAACGTTACATAGCTGTCAAAGCGCGCGTCAACGCGCGATCGCCTGCGTCTAGAGACTTTTTCTCTGAGCGCCGCGTCAACCCTCGCTGACGTGCGTTAACGCTCGCTCATGTGATCGATCGTGGGACACTATTTAAGTTGTGAGCCTAACTATGAAAACAAAGTAGTATATTATTAAAATGGTATTGCTTGCGTTTATTGGTATTGTCTTTCATGATTTATGTACTTTTTAATGTGTCCGAAACACTTTTCATAGCATTTTTTCCACTCAGCTTGAGGCACCTCCAAAGCATGGTTTTTGACCGCACCGACAGTTGCTTCTGGCTACATAAATCGCTGTTCACGCATTTAATTTTAATATAATGAGGACCAAAAGAAGTGTTTAGATTCCAAGCAAGAATTTTGTAGCGTTGGATCTGTTTATTTCATATTTTGAGTGTTCAAATAGTCAGTTGTTTGACGAGACGTGTAAAAGCTCACATTTTCGTCACGAATGACGATTCGACTATGCTGGCCAGTTTCCCTTATTAAACTGAAGACTTTTGAAAAAAATGTGGCTGTTTACTATTAAAAATTAACCATTCTAAATTTATTTAGTAACGTTTCTGTCATATAATCAGATATTTCGGAAAAATATGCGACCGTAAGTTTCAAAGTGTTCCGAGCGCATGGGACTTTTGTTGGAATTGGTTCATCTTAAAACACCTCCATATTCGATAGCTGTTTATTTTCAGGATCATTATGCATAGATCCTTAATTCGTCAACTGTCACAATTTTAAAAACGGCTTTTAAAGCTTTTTGAACGTATTTATCAAACCTTTCCAAGGACTAAACGACACAAGTGTCCTATTGAGCGTTTGAAAAATTGTGTGACATCCAGCGAGAAAAAAACGTATTAACCATAATATGGTCAAACAATATTTTGTTACTGCTAGTGGAATTAATGCCTATGATTATCTCAATCCTACGATATATCACATGACGAGGTTTCTCTTCCAGTTTTCTGACAACATCAATGTTTTCCGCCACTATTAGTAATTTTGGACGACTTTCGCAAAGTTCACTGGTGAGCCAATGACATACAATATTATACTTCTTAAACTAGCGTTTTACAATGGTAAAGGACAGATCTTTATCACCAAAAGTGAAATTTAGCTGACCGCTTCAGTTTTGTATTGATTAACCACGTCGAAAGTCATAATAAATCTTCGCGCGAAAATTTCCGCAAGTCAATTCCAGGTTTTTGTAGTCAAGATAATTTTCAATTCAATGTTAATAATACAAAACGTGCTCAAATGATAAAAAGTTTTGAATAAGGTTGTAGTCAAAAATGTCAAACTTTTCATTAAAAGTATTAGATGTCGTCTAACAACACGTTATGTTGTCGAGGCTCACAACTTAAATAGTGCCCTAGTATGTGAATACTACGATGTCTAGTCGCACGGTTTAAAAACGTGCGTCAAAATTTTGCCATCTAAACATAGCCTAACTGAGTCCACAATGGTCCTACTAAGTCCACCATGGTCCTACTGAGTCCACCATGGTCCTACTGAGTCCACCATATAATTACTTACCGTATTAAGTTAGAGCATTGGTTCCCAAACCTATTTGAGACACGCCCCTTTTCGACCATAAAAATTCCGCGCCCCCCCTCCTCCAGTCAAGATTATTTATTGGTCGTAGTATCGAAAAGTCTGGAATGAATTATCTCAGCGGTCGCAGGTTTTTTATACTTAAGTGCACCGATGGCCTGCTCCCCCCTTTAAAGGTCTTTGCGCCTCCCCTGGGGGGCGCGCCCTCCATTTTGGGAACCAATGAGTTAGAGCATAACTTTGTAATGCATTTAAATGCGGTTTTTATAAAAAGTGTAGATCAAATTCTCCATTTGCTTCTCTGGTCTTTAGCGGGCATAGAGTTCGATCATCATCATTTTCAGCCATAGGACGTCAGCTGAAAATAGGCTTCCTACAATGATTTCCACAATGGCCGGAGAGTTAGATCAATCACTAATATTTTTTTTCATCTGCCCCGTGATCTTAAAACTCGTACCTCAGACTATTCTGTTACATTAACTCATAAAAATCTCATTTATTTCTGTAAATAGGCTTAAAAAAAGCACTTTTACACGTCCCAGTATTAACCCAACCACTAACCTTATGTCGTATCATTCCAGCCAACAGCACCTCCCCACAGAGTTCAAGCGACCGCTCCGTTCGGAGGTCCGACCCGACCCGCCACGAGACCGACCCGAGCCGCGAGACCGACCCGACCCGCCGCGAGACCGACCCGAGCAGAGGCCCGAGAGAGAGGACAAGATGCTTAGCGTCAGCGGGAGGAGGAAATGCTCGCATTGCGGGGAGGAGTTAGGTAAGTTCTTTAAATAACAACTGTCTACAGCATTTTTGCGCACGGGTTATGCATAGCTTATTTTTATTGTTTTATGACCTAGAAATAAGAATAACAACAAAAAATTGTTCTGAATTTGCTTTTATATGTAAAAAATAGAAAAATTCATATCAATGAATGTATGAAACATGAACATAGAGATGATTCAATTAGTTGCCAAATATTTTATTTTCTTTCTTTCTTTCATTCTTTCTAATTATTAAAACATACCAAACATCCATTGAAGATTTATTCTCACAAGAGAAAATTTAAAATAGAGTCCAAATATTTATTAAAAATGAGAAGTTCTAATTTCCTGTCATGTTCCATAGAAGATTTTTCTCATAAAAATCTAACTCTATCATGCTTTCAGTATACTGGCCTTGGTAACGTCGTCTCTCAAATCGCACTATATTTTGATGAAAGCGTGCCCTTTGTTCTTGCGAATAAGCCCCCATAATTATCTTTAAATATATCCCAATGAGAATGTGACGTGCATCTTTAGAGACATTCTACTATGAAGATGGAAAATTCAAATCGCTATAACTTCTTATAAAGCAAATATTTTCGATTTGTAATCGTACTTTTTTATATAAATTTGCTTATATAATCAGAATATAATAAGTAAAATCCATGCGCAAAAAAAAAAATTTTTTTTGTCGACCGGTGTAATCTGTTAAAAACGTGTGTAATTTCATGCCGTAATGTTATTCGGTAGGCATTTCTATTGACAGTAATGGTTGAGCCTAAATGATTGAGACATGTGTAAAGATTTCCTTGGGATATGGCCTAAATAATGTAGAGTCAAGTTTCTAACTCTCTATAATGCATTTATCGTTCTAGTCTAAGGGAATCCAAGCCTCACACCTTAAAAAAATCGCTTAGTAGGCTGTTACGTAAGAGTGACGTAGACACAGATTTATATTAAAAAGTAATTCAGTAACTATACCTAACCGAATTTTTATTATAATTATCAAAGTAAAGACACAAATTTGTATTCTTGTAACAATCAATCTAGACGCCACATAAACACTTTTTTACTCTCAGTACTTGCCAAATGTTTGTCTCGAAGCACTGATAGCCACATACCAGAAAACGCAGCGTGAGACCAGAGTAAATCATCTTCATAGAAACGCCCGAGCGCGGTTTGTATGTGAGCGCACCAATACGTATGCGGCGCGCACGCACACACTGACAAAATTTAGCGGGGATTAGCGGTGAGGTGCTCCTTCTGAAGGCGCTGCTACCAACCGGCCTTTGTGGAAATCTTTGGGGGAGTCCTATGTTCAGTAGTGGACGTCCTGTGGCTGAAATGATGACGATGTCTGTTAGAGCAAAGAAATAATGAGACATGTCAAATGAAGGGTACAGGGGCAAAACAAGGAATGTCCCTAAATTTCAAAAGTATATTTTTGATTTCAATATTTTCGTTTCCCCGCGTATTTTTATTTGAAATTATAAAAAAAGCGTAAAAACAAGTAATAGTCATATGTATTCCTATTAGTAGTTTATAATTTTAAGCGACACATAAAAATGTTTTAAACTTTAAAAAATTTAAATGTCCATTACATAACTTTTTGTTTTTGTGACATTTCTTATTTTGCCCCTGTATTCTTCAAATATATTCTACTCTGCCGTCACCACACGGCTCACCAACCCCTACTCTTCCCGCGGGTGTCGTAAGAGGCGACTTAGGGACTACACATCAAACAGAGAATGGGCAGCAGCGCTCTCTGAAAAACATCAATCTTTTAAACTGCGATCTCCAACTCGCCTGCCAAGCGTGGAGATTATGGCAAAACCCTCCACTATAGTGGAGGAGGCTCATAGTCCAGCAGTGGACTGTAAAGGGCTGTTGATGATGATGATGATGATCCTTCAAATATAATATTTCATTTGATATATTTGTTCCAGGTCGCGGCGCCGCCATGATAATCGAGTCGCTGTCGCTGTGCTACCACGTGTGGTGCTTCACTTGCGCGGTCTGCGGCGCGCGGCTCGGCGACGGCCGCGCGGGCGCAGACGTGCGCGTGCGAGCCAACCGCTTGCACTGCTACCATTGTTATTCTGGAGACGATGGGAGGAAGTACTCTAGGGTTTAAGGAATAAGGGCGAGAATGGAATGGCGTGGGGAAAAACATCGATAACCCGAAGCACTTGAGATAAGGCTGAGATTGCAACAACAGATATTAGGGCGCAGACGTGCGCGTGCAAGCCAACCGTCTGCACTGCTACCATTGTTACTCAGGGGACGATGGGAGAAAGTACTCTAGGGTTTAGGGAATAAGGGCGAGATTGGAATGGCGCGGGTAAAAGTTGGCTGCCGAAACTTGTGACCGCACTGTAGCTGCTGTATCGATAGTCCCAAGTACTCTAGAGTCTAGAACGTAAGGCTGAGATTGCAACAGTGTTGTAATATTGCTATTATTCTTAACTTGCGCGGGCGCAGACGTGCGCGTGCGAGCCAACCGCTTGCATTGCTACCATTGTTACTCAGGAGATGATGGGAGAAAGTACTCTAGAGTTTAGGGAATAAGGATGAAAGTGGAAGTGCGCGGGTAAAAGTTGGCTGCCGAAACTTGTCACCGTTAGTGTTGCTCCTCCGCCATCAACAGCAGTGGCATTGACAGAGGTACTCTAGAGTCTTGACCGTAAGGCTGAGATTGCTACAGCAGGTTGTAAGTATCGTAATATTGCTATTATTCTTAACTTGCGCGGGCGCAGACGTGCGCGTGCGAACCAACCGTCTGCACTGCTACCATTGCTACTCAGGAGACGATGGGAGAAAGTACTCTAGGGTTTAGGGAATAAGGGCGAGATTGGAATGGGCGTGGGGAAAAACATCGATAACCTGAAGCACTTGAGATAAGGCTGAGATTGCAACAACCGCTTGCACTGCTACCATTGTTACTCAGGGGACGATGGGAGAAAGTACTCTAGGGTGTAGGCTCTAGAGACGAGAATGCAATGGCACAGATCATTTTGTAAATGCGAAACTTGTGACTGCTGCTTTTGGAGAATGGATCTGTACTTTAGAATCTAGGTCTTAAAGCCGAGCTTGCATTGAAGCGGACAATTATTAACTGTTGCGACCTGTGGTCGCTACTGTTGCTACTGAGGAAAAAGCAGACTATGGGCTTAGGATATTACGCCAAAGTTTCAACAAAGCAAGGCGCTTTCTTGTTGTTACTTGTTACTCTAGGTTGATTGCGATAGAGTATCAAAACTCATTGATCTATTGCTAGCTAGGTATCTTTGTCCAGCAATCTCCTGCTATTTTTATGTGCATACGCTACGTTGCCTAAAACGCTGTTTCTGTTCAAAAACATGTCGATCCCATCGATGCTTAAAGTTTATAAGTTAAAATAAATCTTCATGTTTTGAAAACGAAAGTGGAACCTTGTTGAGAATAATATTAATAAAAATCAGAAAATGATCATGATTATCTATAATATTGATGTCAACAAAATAAAGTGCTATACAGAACGATTGTTCAATTTAAAGTAAGCACTTAAGATCTGAGGAAAGATCTAAATATTAGTTCATAAACCAATTTAATAATCTTAAGTTTACTCGGACATGACCTCGACTCTGACCTTTCTAGAATGATCTAGAAGTAGACAAACCGCGATAGTAAATTATTTACTACCGTGCTATTGTCGTATACCACTCCACGTCTCGGCGACTCAGCCTGATCTGAGTCCGCCTTTGCACGATCTACATAACAATTTTTGTAGATATTTTTATACAAACAAACATACAAAAATATCTAAAAAGATTGTATATTTTTGGTCACCACACTAAATACCTTATTCTTTTGTTTAGACTACATATTTGTTATAACGACTTGCTGATTTAGGTCGGAAGCGTTACTCAAAGCGCCATCTTGTTTTTTCAACTAAGTTTGTCATTTCGTTGTAACGTCTATTGTAGTTGCATTGCACGAAGAAGCAAGATTACTTGGACTCAGCTCCTAGACTATTATTTACTACTTTTTTTTGTGATTTATAAACATTTGTCGTATTTTGGAATTCAATCTTGTTTTAACGTTTGAGTTATGAAGTTATTGATCCTTAACGTAATGGAGTAAGGTTGCTAACAGTTCTAAACGTGATTACTGGCAACTTTGAATTCCAGAGTATTTTTTTTTGTTATTTTGATGTCATCTGTATTGGGGACTTAAATAAGTGACGGTGTTAGTTTTAAATATCACGTTACTGTTCATCTGTCATGTAGTTTGTCACAGTATTAGAACCCACTTTCTGTTTCTGACTATTTTGTGCCATGTCATATAACATTCTTCATTATATTTTAACGAGAAGTACACACATCTGATTGTTTTAAATTAAATTGTTTATATTAGGATACACGTCTTTATTTTATGCGTCAAGTATATTAAGGCAGTTTTTATTCAAATGTGTATTGATATAAAAATGTCTAATAAAAATGTATGCTTGTAGCATTAAAATCTATTTTCTTAGACAATGCACAGTGTATTTTATCGTATAATAAATATTCGAATAAACTGTAATATTTTGTAAATAGTTTTAATTTATATTTAGTGTGTTTAACGGTTAGCTTTAATAGTTAGTACTGTAGTTTAAAACATTTAATCCAAAAACGTATATTGAACATAATTTCTATGTATAATACTTACTTGAGAAAAATATTTTATATTTTTACATCACTATAGAGTAATTTTGTATCGATCATTTTATCGGAACGTATGTACCTAACGTAAAACATAATAATATATGTTATTTGTGATTCTTGCGAAGACGGCTCTACCCTCTGACTTGTTGTAATTATGTTAGAATTCTTATGTACATTGTATATGTAAGTCCTGGATTGTGTAACAATAAACATTACAAATCATTATACTTGTTTGAATTGTTCCCAATTTACAAAAATATAAATAAAAATGAATTGATGTTCGTTAGTCTGATTAAAACTCGAGAACGGCTGGGCCGATTGAGCTGATTTTGGTTTTAAAATGTTTGTCGTAGTCCAGGGTAGGTCTAAACGGTGAGCAAATACGCGCGCGATATTGTTTTTCTGTGACAGACAAAATTCCACGCGGGCGAAGCCGCGGGCGGAAAGCTAGTCAGTAATAAAAAAAAAACCCCAATAACCAACATTACCAAAGGAAAAGTTCTTTAAAAACACATTTTAATGAAAACACATTTTTAATAGCTTTAAAATCAATGTTATTTGGTCAATTGAATTGGTGACAAAACGATGTCATAGATCCTTATCTGCTTGCCTAAAAAAAATAAAAGAATCGCGTTTTGACAGATCTTAAAAAGTATGTGGGTAGTATGTCATTCACTTGTTGTGATAACTAGTTAACCAATTGACTGCAAGTGGTGTGAAATCGCATTTGCGTCGTAATTTTTTGTTTGTTTTAATTTACAAATTACGACATTCTGTGCAGTTGTCATTTTTTTCAAAATCCTTCAAGTACCTATAAAACTACGCTTGGACTTACTAGCAACATGTTTGTGCAACTACCCACACGAATTCCAGTAATGCAATAGCATAATTCTCTCTATTCCTGCGATGCAGGTAATCCGCTAACTGAAGATATCCTTACGAAGCGTCAATGGCCGCGTCCGGTTCCTTGGTATCCTGATGCCTCATTAGATGGCTTTGATCGTGTCACGTGGATACCAACGTTTTGTTTTGCACTAATCATTAAGGGTAAGCGCGCACGAGTGACTTTGTCTCCGTGACAGTAGGTATATCTGTTTCTTTTACGACTCTCACAAAGAGAAAAACAAAGACGTTACGAGTCACGGTGACAAAGTTTGTTGATAGCGGGTACACGTTTTATTTTGAGACGGGTACTTAAGGCAACTACATAACACTTCCAAATCATAAACCATAGATTTTGTCATTAATGAGTGGCGTAGGTGGAGGCGTTAGTATGATGAGCGAATAAGTGTGGATCTTTGTTTAATAATTCGTCAATGATTACCATTATAAAAATTACTACTTACCTACATGCCAGACATTCAATTTACGTTGGATGTTACGAAGGTTACTTATTATGTATGTAAATAAGTAAGATACAGAAGTTTACATATTACAGAATAAGAATGGATAATTCATTTTTGGATCATCCATTGAAATGACCTATTTGTGGATTTTATATGTGAACTTTGATCGATATTGTTTGATTCTAGGGTGACCAACAAATCTAAGGAATAAAGTATTCTGAAGTCCCTGAAGAACGAACAAGAAACACCACAACGAGAGAGAAAATTACATAAAGTATCCTTTTGAAACATAACTAGTCCTATGTAGGTCCTGGTTTGTCCTCCCATTGAATTGGTATGTGATTCGATATGTTTTTTTAAATCATAATATCTTGGTAGGGACCAAGGGTCAGCCCCTGGTGTCAGATGGCTCAATCGGACTAATACGTATCCTTTGCTCATATCACAATCTCCAATTTGCGTATCCTATCTGGGAATGAAAACGGATCCAGACACCCCCCATTCTTGAAAGCACTTCAGTTGCAGAGGCGTTCGTGATCTTTATTATGTGAGTATTTCTCAAAAAAAATGTACGTAACGAAACGGTAGTAACGAAATAGTAAGGCCATAAGGCTTGTTATACATTGGCGAAATATTGTGAATGCTCTTCATTTATTCAATTCGAAATATTTGTAAGTATGCACCCAAATACGGGGTAATATTAAGGGGAATTTTATTAGAAATAAAATAAGGGAGTAATCATTCATACTATTTTAATAAAATTATTTTTGTTCCATCATGTTTATCCATTTTGAGTCGTTCTCTGTAAGCGTTTTGCCTTTCGGCATTGGTTTTTGGCGGCATTCCTAAAAAAACAAAAGAAGTAATCACATAAAAACGTAATCTAAATGATTTGATAATTTTTTGCTGGTGGCACTTCTGTAAAGCAGATAGTATCCAATCCTTTTGTTATTAACGCTCTATATTTTTTGAAATAAATTAAGTAGTGAATATTACTATGCTTAGTCAGGTAATAACAGTATACACTCAGCATTATGTTGTACTTTTTCGTAACGTAACGAAATTCGTAAAAAACGTAACGAAATATTAGACAAAATGAGATCAGAAACAAGTATTTTTTTGATAAAATTTGTTACAGCAAATATAAAAGCTTACTAAATGTTCGTACCACACGTATTACAAAAAATGGTTAAATGAAGACTTACCGTTCTATATAAAATCGCTGATTTTACTGCCTGTTACGAAAAAGTAATCCCACAAAACACACACGTTTTCACTAATTTTCGCGATAGATGTTATGGCGGAGACGTCAGGCCAACAGCCATTCAGAGTGCAGCTATTGTTGTCCGTGTAAAATAAATACGGAATTGTTCAGAAACCATGGGAAAGTAGAAATAAATCGTAACTAAAGAGTAAATAACGAAATAGTAAATGAGAGCGACTCATTTTGTTTTTTTGCTTTAAATTGCCAATTCATTATGACACCCCATAGAAAATCAATTTGATACAGAAACTGCGATTACTGTAGAACGATAATACAAAGAAATTTACAATAATTTAGTTACGTATCGCATTTTATGAAACAAAAATACATGAAAAAGCTAGGGTGGCAAACAGGTTTTTGTATGAAAGGTAAAAAAGGACTATTTTTAAAATATCTAAATATTTGGTAATAAGTAGGATTATAGCTATAATTCTTCGTTATCTTAAAGATTAATATTCATCCTTCAAAATTGTGTGTGTGTTTTTTTTGTGTGATGATTTATAAATATAAAACTTTTGAACTGTTTCAAAGCACACTTTTTTTTTTCAAAATGTACATTTTTTTTGAGAAATACTCATGTGTTAGTTCTTCCTTATGGGTTCACCCATGTTGCGCCTTGTGGTATGAGGATTTCACTCCAGAACCTCCAAAACCTTGCTATCCCATCGGACAGCTGCAATGCCACTTCAAAGTCAAAGTCAAAATTTCTTTATTTGTTTAGACTAATAAATAGTTCTTACAAATCGTCATTTTGCTTTTAAGGAGCCTCTACATGTCTCATAATCTTTTTACCCTACCAGCGCTTCGAGACCAACATTTGGCAAGTGCTGAGAAGAAGCGCCGCAACAAACTCAGTAACCACTGTCTGCTTCGTAATCTATATATATAAAAGAAAGTCGTGTTAGTTACTTCGCTTATAACTCAAGAACGGCTGAACTGATTTAGCTGAAAATTGTCAGGGAGGTAGTTTAGAGCCAGGAGAAGGACATAGGATACTTTTTTTCCCGTTCGAAACAAAAAAAAAGTCTGCTTATTTATTGCCATTAAGGCGGAACAAAGTTCGCCGGGTCAGCTAGTTCTTAATAAATACAATAGTAATGAGATTCAATACCTATAGTGTTTCTACATGGTCACCCCACCGTCAATACTCCCATGCCCTTGTCACATGGACGCGACCGCGGAATCAATTCGTCCAGCGCCCAATTAGAGCGACTCCGGCGCATTTTAATCCACTCGGCCGTGCTTCCGTTATTGGAACTAAGCATTGTGTGCCCGTGATTATCTACTTACCGTCTGTATTACTAGAAATTTCGATGGCATGATTAGAAATTGCAAATTGAGGCATTTAGATGACGCATGCATCGCCTAGAAGTTTAAAACGTGACAGTTTTAGTTCCCTCTGTGATGCGGTTTGGAAATTAAAGTTGTCACGAGTTTTACTTTGTTGAGGAGGGGCTTGTATCTGTTGTTCACATGAGTCACTGCTTGAAAACAACAAGCTGTTTATGTCGATGGCTTAGTGGATCGCGTACCAGACTAACGTTAGATTAGGTTGCGGGTTTACTAATTACTGCCCGAGCCCAAAAAAATATTAAAAGTAGGTAAGTAGTACCTTGAGTAGTTGTTTCCTGGTTAATTTCATGTTGGTAAGCCTTTTTGTATGGGTCACAAAAAAGCGTCCTTATTAAAGTGCTATTTATAATAAATTTCCAAAAACACCTAGGCAGAAATATCTAATGAGACAAATAATAATAGTGTATCATACAGTATGATTCATAAATCTGTGATCATAACATCTATTATGATCATGCGATGTTCTTTGGAAAAAAACTTGATAAAAAATATTGTAAGACAGTTTCAGAAATTCGCATCGGTGAGGCAGGCCAAAAGAACCGATTAATATTTTGTCCTTTTATTTACTTATGTGAAGAATGAAGACAAAGGCGATTATCACACTGCGCCGCGCTCCGCCGCGGTACGCGGGGTAAGTACCTCAGTTTGTAACTATAGAAAACACGCGCGGCGCAACACACTGATTTCATATGTGCCACTTGTGGTCTAAACTGAATAAATATTTTTGATTTTGATTTTGACAACGCGTCGGCGCGCGGGATTTTTTATATGAAATCACGCGGACCGCGGCGCAGTGTAATAATCACCAAACTCATATTAATGATCACTTCCGCGTGATAACAAACACATTATGGCCATTATGACATTCACGGTCATTCAGTTCATTTCATGATAGGCAGTTGGACATTTCAATGATTAACTAGCAAAACACAGTGTGACAAGCATTAACATGCGTCTTTGCACCCACTCTTAGGGTCCTTTTGCCAAGCCTATAGTATAGGCCAGTGTTTTTCAACCTATGGGTCTTGCAAAGGGGTCGCGGGAGGTCGTAAAAACTACCTCAGTAAAAAAAAAGCAATAAAAATATAAAATAGATTTTTATCCGAAACCTAATTATGCAAAAAAAATGTTGTTTGGATTGAAGTATTCGGTCTCTACAACATCTTTGTAACATTATAAAATGCATGAAAAAAAAAAGCGAACGGTCGGGGGGTCGCAAAATATTTTTTCATACTAGGGGGTCGTGTCATGAAAAAGGTTGAAAAACACTGGTATAGGCTATGCATACGCATGCACCGCCCACTCTTGATGCCTAGTTAGGTCCTTAATTAACGTTGGTTAGATTGTAGATAGCTCGATTTACATTCAATTAAACCTGACCTGACCTAGTCTATGATTCTTAAGTAGCTGCGAAAAATTACTCAGATACCTGCCTAGTAAGCAAGTTATTCATTTCCAAAATTTATTGCATTATAATTTGTGTAAGTTAGAACTGTTAGAAGCCACAATTTCTCCATTCCTTAAATTTTAATAATCAAAGAATCTCAGTTCTTCTACCTATATTTGAATGCAGATGCAACTCAAATATGTAACTAAGTAAGTTAGGTATTTTTATGTAAACTATAAAGATAACATTTATAAGAATATCGTCATATTCTGTACTAGCTGCGCCCGCGACTTCGTACGCGTGAAAACCCGTTTTTGCATCATTTTTCATTGTTGCTCTGCACCTATTACTCGTATCGTGATGGTATATAGCCTATAGCCTTCCTCGATAAATGAGCTTTCTAACACTGAAATAATTTTTCAAATCGGACCAGTAGTTCCTCCAAACAAACAAACTCTTCAGCTTTATAATAATAATTTATAAGATGTTATTGTTGCACTAGGTAAGGTATGGTAGGTATGTTGGACAAAGTGATAAGACCTATCTTGAAACGTGTCTAAGAGCCAGTGTCATCATACGAAATGTCATAGGGCGTGTGCTGAACTGTAGGTTTTCCCCAGTGAATATTTTCATGTAGGTATCCTTTGTTTGTTAATTATTTACTAGGTATTTCCCAAGTAAATTACTCGTGTACCAGTTAACGTTCTTGAAAATCTCATTAACTACGGTCTCGTCTGAGATCTCGTGAGATACCAAGTCCATAATAACAATGATATCACCGCGAATGTGTTAGTAAATACGCGCTATACAACCGTATACACCATTGTTAAAACAAGTACTCTCACAGTTTCAATGACAATTAAAAAACATCAGCAAAAAGTTACTCGTGGAAAAATTTAAGCGTAGAAAATGTTTTGGAATTAAAAAACGAAGTCAAGTGTAGATAGAGCTTTAGGCGTAAGGTGCGCGTGAGTGGTTCCGGCGTCCCGCCGGGCGCCGGTCAGCGCGGCCGCCAGTCAGCGTCCAGCCGCCCGCCCGGATGCCCACGACGCGCCGTCTGCTCACCGCGCGGTGGTTCCGCGCCCGCCGCTTGCCCAACCCCGAGGAGCTCGATGACATCCGACCCCGGACCCTCCCCCGAACCGACATGGATCGCCGCCCTCGTGTGTCCCGGGTCCTCAGCTCACCGCCTCGCACGCAGCACCAAGCCAACCCGCCCCTCGATGAGGAATCGCTCGAAAGGGCCTACCCCTCCATGGGACACCTCGAGTACGTCCTCGCCGGGTCCTCCCCGCCAGCCGAGAGCGCCCCCAACATGTACGACAGCTTCGAGGAGCCACCCCTAGACCTAACTGCGCACATATGCGCCGACTCGCTCCGGCAGAGCGCCCACGAACAGATGCGAGCTGTCGGCGGACGCCTTCGACTGCTCGACGAACTCGAAACCGGAGTGATCACCATCGAAACAGCCGCCAGCACCTTCGCCACCGCTTCGGAAGCCGAGAAAAATGTGTGCCTGTTCTGGGCAGCGTTTCTCAAACTTGCCAATTTGCTGCCGCATCTGGTCGACGCCGGCGCCGACCCGCTCTACTATGACGCGCTGGGGCTGTCGCCGCTACACGTTGCGGCGTTCAGCGGATCCACGGAATGTGCGAGCTATTTGCTCTCTTGTGGAAGCGACCCAAATTACATGCCGAGATGCTTCGCTCCACTTCATTGTGCCGCTTTCGGGAATTCAGTGCAAGTGGCTAATTTGCTAATCAGTCACGGTGCCTCGGTACATGCCGCAGTGAAATACGTGAATTGTGAAGGTGGGCTGCTCCATTGCGCCGTTCGAGCCAACTCAGTGGAGTGTATGAAACTGTTCATATCGCATGGAGTGGACGTCAATCAGATTGAACCAGGTGGCACCAACGCTATCCATCTCGCTGCTGATTTGGGAATGACACAGTGTCTCACGATCCTGCTGGAGACACCAGGCGCTGATGCGAACGTGAGAACGAGAGTCGGGGACAGAGAATCTACCGCCCTGCACTTGGCCGCTGATGGAGGATTTGTGGACTGTGTGGATCTGCTTTTATCGAAAGGTGCTGATGCAACTTTGAAGAACCATCGGGGATTTACCGCATTGCACCTTGCGGCCCGCGCGGCAAGTTTGGAATGCGTCGAGTCCCTGCTCAGGAAAGGGAACGCGGAGCCTAACGCTATGGACTTTGATATGCGCACGCCCCTGCACGCTGCTATAGGAAAATCCGATTCAGCGTGCGATATAATAGAGACACTGATCAGTTGGGGCGCAAACGTGAACCAGAAAGACGAATACGGCTTTACCCCACTGCACTTGGCTGCACTTGACGGGCTGTCTGCGTGTGTAGAGACATTAATCTATCACGGCGCTGACGTAACGACAAGGTCTAAAAAAGGAAATTCGGCTCTTAACGTAATTGCTCGCAAAACGCCTGCGTCGCTTGCAATGATAACAAGAAAATTGGACTGTGCGATCACGCTGCATCACTCGCAAACGAGCAATCGCGAAGTTGAACTCGAACTCGATTTTCGCAGTATACTTCAACATTGTTATCCACGTGAAATAAGTTACCTAAACACTTTTGTCGACGAAGGTCAAAAGGAAGTCCTATTACATCCACTTTGCTCCGCTTTTCTCTACATAAAGTGGGAGAAAATCCGTAAATATTATGTTGCACGCCTCTTCCTGAGTTTTATATTTGTATTATGTCTTACATTGTATGTTTTAACGGCCCTTGCACATAATTGCTATAACGGAAGCAAAGATATGGAAGAAACAATTCAAGAGCAAGAGCTCTGTCAGAAACAGTCTATACTCGGAGATTTGTTACGGAAAAATCCATTCGTAATCGAAATGCAGTGGTGGGTGCTCGCAGGGATAACAATATTTGAAATATTCAGGAAAGTTTATGGTATAGCTGGTTATTCTACAGTGAAGCAATATCTTATGCAATCTGAAAACATTATCGAATGGTTCGTGATTGTGAGCGTTTTCCTAATTTCCTACATTTACACAAACATCACGTATACGTGGCAAAATCACGTCGGAGCATTCGCAGTGCTCGCTGGATGGACCAACCTGATGATGATGATCGGCCAGCTCCCTGTCTTCGGCACCTACGTGGCTATGTACCAGAAAGTCCAGAAAGAGTTCGCCAAACTACTCATGGCCTATTCCTGCATCCTTATTGGCTTCACAATAAGTTTCTGTGTAATATTTCCCGACTCGTCATCCTTTGCAAATCCATTCATGGGCTTCATAACTGTATTAACTATGATGATAGGGGAGCTAAATTTAGATTTACTATTGAACGAGCCAGACGGGAACGATCCACCTGTCCTGTTGGAATTTTCGGCACAAATCACTTATGTATTGTTTCTGATGTTTGTCACAGTTGTACTGATGAACCTACTTGTGGGTATAGCGGTCCATGATATACAGGGCTTACGAAAAACGGCAGGGCTGTCCAAACTAGTGCGACAAACTAAACTGATATCGTATATGGAGCTGGCCTTATTCAACGGATATCTCCCGAAATGTTTGTTGAAAATTCTCCACTCATCGGCTTTGGTTTCGCCGCAAGCGTATCGAGTGGTTTTGAGCGTGAAACCCCTTAATCCATCAGAGAAAAGGCTACCGAGAGACATAATGATGGCCGCTTATGACATAGCAAAAATGAGGAAGCAGTATGGGCATACCATTTCATCAAGTGGGTCGACTACTGGTGCGTACTCGTGCTTCAAGAAATATGAGAACAATAATGACTCTGGGTACCGAGAGTACGGTTACTCATCAGGGTTGGGGAGTGTCCAGGCAAGGCTAGACGAGACTTCGGAGAACGTGCGCCAACTGACTCAGGAAGTGAAGGAGTTAAAGAAGCTTATAAGTGCCCAGCAGCTAGTCATCCAGCAAGCGCTGGCCGGCTCGATGGACAGCCGTTGATGATATAATGGCTGGTCCAGTCATTTAGTTTCAATGCCAACCGTACACAAGTCAATAAACTATAGCGAGCGTGCATTGTCGTACATTTATACTCGTTTAGGACCTATTGTGGTTGTAGCGGACTTAAATTCTGAGCGGTGATATTTTTTGCTGTAGTTATAAGACGGTAGTTTGTAAGTGTGACGTATTTTTGGACATTTTTAGTCGCGCAGGACGTACTGGATACTGTGATTGTAGAATACACTTTGTATTGTTATAACTTGTGATATGAATAAACATTACAGTAAATACTTTTGCAACAGAGTAGAATGTTTTTTTGCGCAGTGCGCTGGCGCTGCGGTCATAAAGGACACACACAAAGGCAGTAGTTTCGGTAACCTTTCATATTTGAAATAGGATCTAGTTAACCCAGATACTCCTGAAACTTTTTATCCTTGTCAATTTTTATAAATTTTTAGTATGTTTCTAAATAGAGGTCAAGTATCCACAGAAAAATTTTAGAAAAATTCTTGGTCAACTGGAAAAGCCGGAAAATGGGTGGTGTTTTAACACCTGGTCGGAGAATGGACTACTACTACGTGAAAAAATTATACTATGATTTTGTTAGGTTTAAGAGTTAAAAACGAGTTGTAAGTTATACACATTTATTTAAAAAATACCAAAATCTTATTCAGAGGAGGTAGGAGGATGGTGGAGACATAAATCATAACCCAGGATACTTTAGTACGTGGCGCATTTTTTACACCAAATTGATTTTTTCTTGCAAATTTTACATGTCAGTTGCATGTAGTACTCGTAAGTAAAGTAGTATGTACTCGTCTACGGGTCTACCGGGTCTACGGAGCTTACATCCCTATGTATGTACATAGGGATCTAAGCTCCGTAGACCCTGGTTGTGGCGCCATTCTTCATAAATATTGTTTGGCACAAACTTTAACAGAAGGTACTTGCACTATATTGCATTGTTGTAATAATTGTGATTGCGGTAGGTACTTTCATGGCAGAAGAACTAGCTGCATTGGAGGCATCATTAGATTCATTTCGTCTTACTTTAAAAAATTCAGAAAGCGGGATGTTATCCTCTTTGTCTGAAGAAGACTTGTCGTACTGTACTTCTGCCTCGGCTCTAAGTTGAGAACCTGGTAATTCACGAAAAATAGTAATAGAAAACTTACACGCTATAAGTAACTATAGTTAGATAAACGGAAGTAGGCTAACCTGGAAGATTTTGTAAGGTAACGTGGTCTTCTTCACCAGAATCTTCATCTGTTGCTTCTGCATTAGCATTTTCTGGTGGTAAAATTGCTATGTAATTCGGTATCTGATCATTGTCGTCAATGTTTTCTAATGTTTCCACTGTTTCGTGAAGTCTCAGCGGTCTTTTATATCGTGGCCTAAACTTTTAATGAATATACAAGTTAGACGTCGATTATGCGACCAGGTGTTAAAACACCGATCGTAATTTTGTCATAAAAAGTCTCAAAAATGTAAAGCTTTTCAAAAACATAAGTTTATAGTTTTGTAGCTAACAGTAGTACCTAAAATAATAACTAGTATAATCTGAGGTATTACTAGCAAGTTTATGAAATATCTTAGCTTTTATATGACGTTTTTGCACAAAACTAAATAACAGAATTCAAAATAGTAAAATACTAACAAAATAAAGCAAATATGCGATATCGAACATACTCAATTACAGCTTGATTCGTAATGAAGAGAAAATACAAGGAACAGTAAATAAATTCTCGATATTTTTATAATTTATCTGAGGATATTCCGAACTACTTTTTAGCGGTGTTATAACACCTGGTAGGAGTAAGTGGGTTAAAAAGAAGGTATGAATCTTCTTGATTTTATCTATAACTATGTATTAACCTTGTGCCTTCAGACCCCCTCATTCTGATCATCTAAAAACTTAACTAAGTCGTAAGATGAAATTAGCGCTATGTGCTGGTTTTCTATTGATGATACTTACAAAAGTATAGTTTTTAGAATCGGACAGATAGTTGGGTAGCTTTTAAAGATTATCCCTTACAAACACTTCATATACCTAGTACCCATTTAAAATAATTTAATTAGGTACCTTGTAGTAAGTCATTTCGGCTCTATTATTACAACGTCAATATTTTCTATAAAATTAATTAATGACTTAGAAAATTAGCGATAATTTTAAAGAATATTTCCTCAAGAGGCGAGCCTTCTTTATAAAACTGTATTAGGCAGCAATTTAAATAAATAAAGAGTAAGGCGTGACGCGTGGAGGGCTGCTCTTACAGCCGACAGCGAATATATTGAGAACAATCATACAATTCATGCTTCATTAATCTACAATCTCCTAAGGTACGTACATAAGACATCTGACTAACGCATCAAGCAAGTAGGATGGTAAGTTTGCAATCACGGAACAAAAAAACAACACAAAGCTTTAAAAAAATGGGGAAGAAGACTTCTATGACTCAAGATAAATCAAGTTGACATACAATAAAAAATAATGTAGTCTCGGTTTCAATTCCCCACTAGGTCTGTGATCTTGACATAGCCAATCAAATAAGCCAATGACCCCTTTATGGAACGAAGTTAGAATACCTAGATAGGTCAGAAGACATACGTCTAATAGGCTCAGGGAATAATGCCTTGGGATTTTTAGCCTTATGATTAAAAATACAAATAAGTAATCCTATCCTAAATCCTAGGCAAGATCTAACTTTAATAGGTAGTTACTAATTCCATAAGTATTAAACTAATTCGTCGATCAAAACGAAAGAAACGTTATAGTACGAATCGCAAAATGGCTTAAACTTTTTAGCTTCCCGCCAAACTCAGAGGATAGCAAATGTCACTTCCGCCTGTACAATTTGACGTTTGGCAAATATTGATGATAGGCTTTTATTCATGTTTTTAAAACGAAAAAATAAGTTACAATTAATAAAACCAATAAAAATTACCTATTTTTTCTTCATAATCACAATTAAATCATTCATCATGAATTTTATAGATGACAGAGGCTGCATAAAATGAGATTCCTTTGCCGAACCTCGACTGAAAACTAGCGGATGTGACGTTTTCCTTTGACATCTTGACATTTCAAAGTTTTGCAGCCTCATACCTGCGCGCGCTTACTGAAAACGAAAAAAACAAGGTATCCAGACGGATCAATAGCCTGAAGAGATAGGAAAATCTAGACTCAGGTCTCATCTCTTTCGGCGCGGGTCATTTGTGGTGTGGAAGCTGGGATTGCGTATCGATTAGTGCCGTTCATGTTAGCTGCGAATCTAGTCCGGGCAAATGCAGGGGAGCTTCAAGATTCAGCTCATAAACATGGGCACACGGGCGGCTGCCTGTAAGCATTCATTTTAATACTCTCGCTTAAGCATTCAATTCATTTGTGGACCTATCTGAATTAGTTTATCGGGAGCAATTGATTGCGCGATAATATTGCGCTTTTATGTCTGTTGAGGACACTTTGAAAAGTTTCAATTTCTTTTTTTATGGACTAATTTAAAAACTTTTAAACGTTAGTACCTAGCTCTTACATTTAAAATATTATTTACCTAATTTAGAACAATTTAATGTTAACTATGCCTACTTATTTTAGTATTTAAATAATTTCCAAATTTATTTAAAACTGACATGTCAAAATAAAATATTTTTTTAAAACCAATCACATTTATGAAAAATTTCCAAGCATAGAATTGAATTATTTCCATATATTTCCATATTAGTACAGCGATAAACTCATTCCGATCAGGTCCAAAAGCTTGCATGCACATTAACGCGTTTATTTTTCAGAGGCGTCTGAACAGGGGGCCCTCATTGCGTAGAAAGCTTTTTGTGTGTACTAATGCTGCCCCCGCAGGCTGATAACATGCAGTATGTGTCGGAGCCACTCAGCCAGAAAGGTGAGCGCGGTCGGTCGGTCGTGTAGTTGTTGCACCTGGTGTGGATTGTCGGACCCGTGGCACGACTGCTTACTCTCGTTCCGTTGGGGTTGCCATCTGGCCTCTAGGTCTTCGGTTTTTATGGAGATTGGTTAAATTAATTTTATACATGGGGTTTTGATTTGAATAACTTGATTGGTATACAATGTAAATAATAGTTTCAACATATTTAATTTTGAACTGATTTTTTATATAAATTATTTTTGGTGTTCAAATTCTCATATAAAATAGTCACATCACACAAAGAAAATATTTTAAACTTTTTTACGGGGTCAACTTTGGAGTTCTTATATCTAGAAATCATTATCTTGTATGTACATACAAGATTATCTCTGATTTAGAATTTAAATGAATACTACAGCTTTTTATTACCTATCTACCTACTATAAATTAGTGTATGATTCAATCCCTTCACAATGCTGTTTCTTTCAGTTAACTGAAGTGTAAATTCTTCATGAGCATTGTAAATATACATTTTATAATGTTCTTTCAAATTGTCTATTAAAGTAGGTATCTCAGAGTAATATAATTTATTGCCTGCATACTTATTCCTAGATTAAAAAATAATATTTTATAGCATAGAATGTATGTAGATGGCAACCCTATATTTAGGCCCTACACTGCATTTTCCCTTCTTAGGTCTCTTGTGTAGTTGTCTCGATCCTGGGTTTAGTGTGGGTTGAACGAAAATCATATTTATTCCTTTGTGATATGATATACCTAGTACAGTCGGCATCAAATAATTCGTGACACCCAAGGTGGCCAAAAACCTTATTCCAATGATGGTTTTCGCGTATGAAAAATCCGCCAGATGGTAATACGTAGACGCGAGGTCCAAATGCTGCATGATTGGTTATTTTTGACATGACATTGACAGATGTCAAAATCCACCAATCACGCAGCAGTCAGACCCCACATCCACGTCCCGCCATCTAGCGGATCTTTCATTCGCGAAAACCCTTATTTATTGTAACAAAGACGTGTTGCGAACTTTTTGGCTACTTGGGTGTCCCTATTTGACGCTGACTGTACCTAGTTACCTACAAATTGTACTATTAATAGATATTAAGATATTGGATGCTGGGGTGGATTGATATTGATTTCGTCTGGGGCGAGAGAGCATGCGCGAAACTACCCCCGTCTAGACGCATATACTGGGGGTACATATCTATGGATTCTGTCTGGAAACTGTATTCAGTGGGCATTCAGTTTTAGATCTTATCAGTGTAACGTAAAACATAATTTTGCTGCTACAATTCTTAAGAGCGGCGGCTGGAGTTATAAAATGTTGAAGGAACTGCGGTATCACAAAGGAATAAAGGTATTTTTTGTTTGAAGAACCTCACTGCTCGTTTGGAACTGTCCCATTGCTGTTTGGTGTCCCTTGTTCCGTATTGTCAGATGTCCCGGCTGCACGTTGGTCCGTTAATGTTGGTATGTTGTCCCTTCTGTCTATAAGCGGCTACTTTTAGCGCCTTGTCACTTAAGTACTAATAAAAAAAAACTAAACTATACGCACCAGCGTTAATGTTTAATATCTGTCTATCAATATTTTTAATACTTTACCTACAGATTTTTTTGGTTTTTTTTTTACTGTAACTTCGTAATCCACCCATAATTCTGATCAATAAACTGAGTATTTGATAGTTTTTGAAATATCAGATAGAACTATGGACCTGAAAATTTTGGGCACAATGTCCAAGAAACAGGAGACGCACAACTTGAGGCCCTCGTAAAGGTTGCGACATTTCAACCTGTTGATTTCGGTGTCTAAAAAAGGCTTTGGGTGCTCTGAAAAAGGTCGTACAGCTTTTATTAGCTACTAGCTTTCCGGCCGGGGTTTTCCCGGATATTATTCGATTTTTTTTTCGTAAAAACCATCCTTGGACTTCAACTGCTTCAACGAACATTAAAAAAAATGGTAGTTGGTCCAGGCGTTGTTAAGTTATACGCTTACCAACACATTTTGCGATTCATTTTTATACCAATAGGAATATACTTATGTGACCTGGTACTTTAAGTGCTGCTGTCTGTACTTCTGTGATGTGTAGCGTCAGCAGGACACGCCAGTGTTTGTGCTCGTTTCTGCTGTGTGGCTCACCTTTCTTTCAGGTTAGGCTGATCCGTTCTACCCGCTACTGCTTCTTAGTTAGTTTAAAGCTGGAGTCTTTGTGTTGAGTTGTGTGGCACGATCGTAATTTAAAGTATAAGGACATTAAATGTGTTGAGAAAAGTTGCTCAATGTCGCGTGACTAGGCTCCTGTTTTTCTCTAGAATATAAAAGAACTTTAAGGTCTTCTTGCACAAATTTCTTTGGATTATACCTTCTTATAAGTTACGGGAATATAATAGAGCTTCATAAGCATGACGAGTGTCAATTTTCGTCTAGATTTATGATGTTGAATTTTCGCTGGAAGACCTCTAAAAGTAGAGGGTGATTTTTTGGAACTTATTTTGATCTGATCTTTGTTCATAGAAAGTTCCTTAAAATTTAACCAGTTATTTTTGGATGGATTTCGTTATTGCTACACAACTTCGACACAGCAAATTCTAGCTTAATCATTTTATAACAACGTCTTGAAGGGCAAGACTGAGTTAGTTATAATGTATGTTCTGTTAGAACTAACTATACCTAATTTTATGTTGTTTGTTACCTCTCATCTTCAACGTTATTGAGAAAACATAGTGCGTGTTGACACCAAGACGAAACTAAATTACCAGTTCTGCCTCTTCCTTAAAAGTATAATAGACGGAGTGCTCCTGCATACGAAGCCGCCGCCGCGCCGCCTCCGCGCCTTTGCACTGTTTATACGCACCGCGTGAAGCCCGCTGCCGCGCCGCCGCCGCGCCGTCAAAGCCGGACCGGTGAAATTATGCTTTGACGGCGTGGTGGCGGCGCGTATGAACAGTGTAGGGGCGCGCGGTCGGCGCGGCGGCGGCGTCGTGTGCAGGAGCGCTTAAGTCTCCAAATTGAGCTCTCAAAGTGGATACCTGCTCTTAATCGAGCTCTATTAGCTGATTAAATACCCTATTTCGGTGTGAACGCGCACTAGAATCACCTACGAGCTCCCCCATAAAGTGTGGTTCGTCTGCAGTCACGGCGAAGATACGCAGCCTGTATGACTGCCAGCTGCGGCTGATGCACAACATCCAGCCGCTGCCGTCGGGCATTGACATCGCGAACACCGTCAAGTACTTCTCACAGACGCTGCTCAGTAAGTCCACTGCTCAATTCAGACTTCATAGGTTTCCAATAGGATCTCCAACCCGCTTTCCAAGCGTGGGGATTATGGAAAAACCCTCCACAGTGGAGGAGGCTCTAGTCCAGCAGTGGACTGTAAAGGGCTGTTGATGATGATGATGATGAGGTTTCCAATGAGAAAAATGCATAAGGTTGCGCAACATAACGTTACCCTTTATGGGTTTTTAGTTAGAGGAATACATCAGGTTACCCACAGACGCTGCTCAGTAAGTCCACTATTTAGTCCACCCTTCATAGGTTTCCAGAGAGAAAGGCTTGTCTGAATTAAGTGTTACTTTTTCAAAGCGCCGCGATTTCCCAATCGATTCTGTTTGAATCAGAATTGAGGAGGAACTAAAGTCGCTGACTATCCCTGAAGTGGCAATGGGCAGGGTACATAGTACGCATAACTGACGGCCGATGGGGCTGCAAGGTTCTGGAGTAGCGGCTGGAGTACCAGAAACGCAGCGTGGGACGTCCACTCATACCCATAAGGTGGATTGACAACTTCACCAAGGTAGCAAGAAGGCGCTGGATGCAGGCCGCTACAACCGTGCAATTTGGAGATCATTGGGGGAGGCCTTTGTTCAGCAGTGGACGTCCTGTGGCTAAAATGATGATTAAGACTAAACTCACGATCTGCCTTCCCAGGCGTCCTCAAAGATGTGCCCCGTTCTCCCCTGGAGATGCTGCGCGACGCGGACAACGATCCCGACCGGATGACGCTGTACCCCAACCTCAATTAAAAACTCCATCAGTTTATTAACACTAAAATCCCTCTGCCTTCCCAGGCGTACCTACTTAAAGATGTCGCCCGCTCTCGTGAACTGCGATTTTGACAAGAGGACGCTATACTGGCTATACCCCAAACACGATTACGAGTACAAACTCCATCACCTTATTAACATCACTCTGCCTCCCCAGGCGTCCTCAAAGATGTGCCCCGCTCTCCCCTGGAGATGCTGCGCGACGCGGACAACGATCCCGACCGGATGATACTCTATCCCAACCTCGACTACAAGGGGTTGTTCAACGCTATATCCCAGCTGGTCGATGCTGCTCCACATCTGCAGTATGGGATACAGGGTAAGTGGGTAATATTCGTATTTAAAGTAAACAGGTATAGGTACTTATTTAAAGGTACGTCGTTGTGTGTATTTTGCTCAATAATAAATGCGGTATGCACATTATTTAATCGAAATCATAAGTCAACAGCCAGCCAGTGTCATACACTGTACTTAATGGTTCAGACTGAAACATAGGCTAATTAGTCCAGAGGCAGTCGAGTGCTGGTTGGGAGCCTTCCTAAGAAAGGAAATAAGCACAAAATCTAAGAAATAAGGTCTGGTAAAATATACAAAGAATTTCGTTTTAGGTTGATCTAACAGACACTAAATCTCTATTAGTTCAGATGTAGCATGAGCAGTGTAGACGAATTCTCCATTTTTCTCTTAATTCCGATAAATTGGAGAGGGACGTGTTCCTGCAGTGTAGACTAAACGATCTGATGATTCTAATCGTTTATTCCAGCATTTGGCCAAGCAGTTCTCCAGTGCCTGGGCTGTCTCCTCCCATTCCTGGAGTACGACATGATCGACAACTTGCCTTACCTGGTGGCGTACTGCGTGGCTGTCTTCCCGGTGACGCTACACCAACAGATACTGCACCTGCTGTGCTATTACATACTGCCTTTTACTATCAGTGAGTAGAGTTCAAAATGCATTAAGGATTTGTCATACTGGATGACTAATGCGTTCTAAGGTCAGGACAAAGTGAAGCGCGCGCTTGTACGCTAAGACCTGACCCCAGCACGCATCTAGTCTTTAAACTGCATGGCTCTCCTGAATCTCTAATGTTTGTTTTTCAAAGTTTTCGACATTTACGTTTACAATATTCCTACAGCACGTCGCTATTCTGGCCTAGAAGAGGAAAGCCAGGCGTCTCAGTCTGTAGCAGCCATTGTCATGATGGTATTCCAGCATTCTAGCAACCCAGGTAAGAGATTATTTGTTGTCTACTATGATCAGTTTAAAAAAGACCTTAATTTGTTAATAAGAGAAGGATTTATAATAATTATAAAGTTTTTCTAAAAAGAAGTGCCAATTAGCTGTCAAACATCATTTTCATTTACATTTTTGTTCTTCTCAGAGTTCTTAAGACCTACCTATTTACTTTCTTAATAATCTCCCTACCTACCACAGCCTATCGCCATGTCTCTGCCTTTATGATAAAATCAAATTAAGTCCAACCAGTGAAGTTTGGAATGGAGTCGGGTGGGTGTAGGCACGGTAATAATATTATTGTAACTTCATATAAACGGACGAAACGCGAGCTTTCCTTCGAAATTCAAATCTCGGTATGCGCTCGACATGCAAAAGTCGGGGGTGTCGCGAATGTGCCACAGTAATAAACGGACGATGTGTTGTTTTTTAAACAGTAAGTGTTTTTTTTATAAAAATAATTACAAGTAGGTACCTATTTATACAAGGTGTTAGGTAAATGGATTTATAAGCCGACACTAGCCCATGTTAACATTTATGCATGTAGATGGTATGATGAAGTCACTGATATCATTTTTTTAAATTTTAATAAAAACAAAATTTATAAAATCAGATTTGTATCCAAATTAAAATTATTAAAATGATGATATCAATTTTCTGACTTCAGATTATAACATGCGATAGGGACAGCCCTATCGCATGTTGTCATACGGTGACGTACTGCGCGGCTGTTGACATTTATTTCAAAAATATGGTCGAGTTGGAATACTGTATAGATAGTATTACCGTGGTGTAGGTTCACCGCAATAAAGTTTTTGCAACGTCTTCACTGGGCGTCACATGTACAAAATTACCTATGTTCTATCAACCCTTCCTAACATGCAATAAATAATTTGAATTTGACAACAGTCCATCGCTCGGCGAGGATCGAACCAGCATTCCTTGAATCTCAAATCGGCAGTACCACACTGACACAGTTAGCCTATTGTCACCAATGTTTACTAGGATTAACTATTTTCTCCAGCCCACCACTGCCAACTCCTGGAATGCCTCATGTCCATGAAGCAGACAGTCGTCAAAGACATCCTCTGCGTCATCGCTTACGGAACCTGGGGCGCGAGGCTGTCAGCCGCCAAACTGCTGTTCTACTACTGGCCCCCGTTTGACGCCAAGCTGTTCGACAGGAAAGGCCTGCTGTGCAAGTTTTCAAGTGAGTTTTATACTTATCTATCGTTCTAGCGCTTACCAGTTAGCGCCACTGAAGAGTAAGGTCCTGTCACTTGCAAGTAGCGAAGACAGTGGCACCAACTGGTGAGCACTAAAGTGGTAGGAGGACTATCGTATTTGCACTCATTAAGATGGCGCCACTGTAGAGTAAGGTCCTGTCAATCGCCAGGGGTGCCAACTGTTAAGTATAAAAACGATAGCCCTCATTGAGTTAGTGGATGTGATGTATTTATGATTGAAACTCGGTTTCTCCGATACTCAGCGTTTATGACATAAAATAACGTATACAAATATTTGATGATCGCGGTAAGAGGAATGGAAGTCAAATGAGGGTGGCGCCGTGTGCGATCGCAACCGTTATCTGTCAGATTCGTAGTGTTGTGCGCGCTCGCTAGTGATGTCGTAATCGATTTCGGAACAGTTAGTTAAAAAGTGTTGATGCGAGTGCCCCTTTATGATATTATTGATATTAATACTATAATAGCCTACCGTCACACCACTAATCGATTGATACTTTCTATGATTTGACATAATATGACAATTATATGAAATGGTAAGTTTGTGAGTTGATATATTTAAAAGTCTCCAGAAAAGTATTGATAATTTTAAGTAACTTTCTATGATATCAAATTTTGTTGAAGTTAACATTTGTATCAGCGAAGCCGACACCTTTCGTCTAAAGTCCGGTCCCTGAGTACATATAATTTGGTCCAATGACCCCAAGCTACTCATCCTTATCGCTCGCGCGTAATGATATTGCTGTTGTGCTCGCTCACTCACTGCGGGCGCCCGTCGCACAGTCGCGACAGCAATATAATTACGCGCGAGCGATAAGGATAGGTAGCTTGGGGTCATTGGACAAAATTCTACGTGCTCCGCGACCAGACTTTACAAGACAACACAGTTTTCTCTTATATCAAACCAATTAAAATTATTAATTTAAAACTTTCGCGTTGCATAATTTAATTGAAATTCCATCGCCTCCCAGACGACCTCGTCCCATTCCTGTGCCAACGGGACATGTGTCCCAACGCGGGCACAGCGGAGGCGGCGAAGGTGTGCTACGACCACTGCATCAGCGTCACCTTCGCGTCCGACAGCCCGCCGCCGCTGTACCTGTGCATTGAATGCGCCAACGAGATCCACAGGTCAGTACCTGTGCTAGATACCTGTGCTCGTCTGTGACTGAAAGATACCTGTTACTGGCAGTTTGGCCAGCAATCCTTTTTTGATATTATTTATGGTTTTTTACTTTTTTTTAAATATTGTTTTTGGTTTTGAAGTTGCTTTTTTACTGTCTCTTGAGCGATCTAGTTTTATGTCTTGAGCAAATATACTGTTTTGGCCCTGTTTTGGTGTGTTCCCGTAAATTGCTTCTTGCATATTATAATTAAATTGTCCAAAGATTTATTATTTATTTATTTATACATTTTCTGCGAGTTTTCCATGCACGGGAGAGCATTTTTCTTATAACTAATTAAAATGTAAACAGGGCCCTTATGTGTTATTCTTTGAATATACCGCGCAGTGAGCAAGCGCTACAGTCGCTTTGAAAGAACTAAGTCTTTAATTTCACCGAAAAAATCTGACTTGCCCCATTAGGCTAGAAGCTGGGCATAACTGGCCCCCTTTAGGCCAGAAGCTGGGTATGAATTACCTCCCCTAGCCTAGAAGCTGGGTATGATTTGCCTCCCCTAGGGCAGAAACTGGGTATGACTTGCCTCCCCTAGCTTAGAAGCTGGGTATAACAGCTCCCCTTAGGCCAGAAGCTGGGTATGACTTGTCCCTAGGCCAGAAGCTGGGTACGCCCATGTGTGCAAGGTAATTGTGCAGGTATATGTATACCTGTGCTTGAAGAAGGCTCATCGAATACTGCCAAGATGTGCTACGACTACTGCATCAGTGTCACCTTCAGCGGAGGGCCATCGGAAGCGAAGGTTACGCATTATTGTATCAGCGTGGCGTTCGCTTCTGAAGGCCCTACGCTGTAACTTTGCATCGAGCGCTACAAGAAGATACATTGATTGTGAGTTCTGTACCTGTGGGTTTCTGTGCTAGAAACATGTGCCCAATTTGTACCTGTTTCGTTTCTGTACTAGAAACATGTGCCCAATTTGTACCTGTTTCGTTTTTTATACTAGAAACATGTGCCCAATTTGTACCTGTTTCGTTTCTGTACTAGAAACATGTGCCCAATTTTTACCTGTTTCGTTTCTGTACTAGAAACATGTGCCCAATTTGTACCTGTGCTTAAAATGTTGTTTATATGATTTTGTACTTATGTGTATTTTCCCAAGTACTGTAACATATTTTCCAGTGTTTTTAGGATCAAATTGTACTCGTATCTAATTGAAAAATTTCTTTCTTTTATAGAGAGCATCCGAATCAAAGATTCTTTGATATCCTGCATCCACAACAACAAGTGTCAATGGTCTGCGAGAATAAGGTATGTCTAAATCGTGTATATGTCACCGTAAAATTGTGAATTCCGTCAAAATATAATCTAACCTAACATAGGTTTACAATTTCACGCGTTATATTATAAAGTTACGACATATTATACAAATGAAATTGTTTTTCTTTCAGTGAGGGATTTTTTTTTTATTACAGAATTGCCGCTCTACAGATAAGGCGGCCTTCTCAATTTGCTTCTCGAACGAGTGTGCAAGTTATAATGGCAACCATCCTATCAGGTATTTCTTTTGTTTTTGTATTCTCTTATTTATTTTTTTAGTTATTTATTTTTGACCAGCTTTTTCCGGGAAAAGGCCTCATGTACGCATATATCTCCCATAGTAGCCTTTTACAACATCTACGGGATATAGGGTGGTCCCTTTACTTTGCCAGAACCACACAGCTATTATTGTTTTATACAGGGTGTTACTTTGCATTCTTGCCATATTTACAGAGGTTACTATATTACTGATACTGAACACAAATCCGCAATAAAATAATGCCCGAAAAATTTTTTTTTTAATCTTGAGTATTTTATTTTATCGACAATCTGTTAAACACATCACTAATTATCGTAACGCATGCACATCACTAGTTGGCGATGGCGATGAAGACTTTTTTACTTTTTATTGTATTTTTAAATATCTATTGCAATCTATTGTCTTTAAAATGTCTTTTTGACACTTGTAAAAAACTGAGAAATCCATCAATTACAAATCACGTTATAAATAATACAAAAATGTCTGAAGTGTATTCAAACAACGAATAATTTAATCAAAATGGTGCTTGGCGTGTCTGCAAGACGTCTTAGACGAAATGCTTGATGACGTACCCTTAGCGTTACACCAAATGCTCTACTACCAGCAGGATGGTGCTCCCCCACATTAAGGACGTCAAGTGCGCGAATAATACGTTTGGTGAACAGTGGATTGGACGAGTAGTCCAGTAGCTTGGCCACCACGATCCTCGGACCTGACACAAATGGATTTTTGGAGTGACTTGAAACGACTGGTATGCGCAGAAGAGATAAACAGTGTAAACGAGTTACAGTTAGTTAGTTAGTTAGTTTTGCAGGGCAATCGAATACCGCACTTAGCCTCATGATAGGGCCATTGTGCGCGATTTGTGGTTTATCTTCCTACTCCAACCACCCCAGATCCCCCCAGAAGGCGAGCAGCCCGTCCAGGCTGCTGCAGGCTTCCTGTAGCGACGACGGTGATCGAAGAAATTGAGCCCGTTGTTCTTCCACGCTACTGCACTCCATGAGCACATGCTGCGGTGTTTCCTCTGCCACCATGCACCCCCTGCATAGTGGGCTGTCTGTGACACCTATGTTGTATAGGTGCTTGTTTAGGCAGTACGTAAACTTTGTAAGTAGGAACTTATAAATAAATAATTAATTGTGAATAAGGCGATTTCATTTCATACTTAATTTATTAATTTGTAAAAATAGGGTACAATGTTAAAATTAATTAAAACCCTAATAATTATTACGTATTTTTGACGGTCCTAAGCCCGTAAAGTAGAAAGGAAAATCTGAAATCAACTGAAGAGTATTTTAAAATAATTATTATGACTGGATAAAAAGGCTGGTACCCAGAGCCATAAAACAACAGATTATTAAGAACTAGGCCACGCCCACTAGGTTTATTCCACTTGCACCTGTAGAACGTGCAAGACAAAATGGGTTTATTCCAATTTGTACTGAAAAACCAAATTTACTAAAATCTTAGTGTACTTTCTTTATGGGAGTCTCTTGTTTATCGTAAATAATAGGTGTTGTTCCCTACTTTTATCTCTGTGAATATGGCAAGAATGCAAAGTAACACGGTGTATTTTTCATGTTGTTTTATTTTAGTGTCAGTTCATATTTTTATTTATAACTAGCGGCCGCCCGCGACTTCGTACGCGTGGACTCGTTTTACCCCTTAGGCCCAGAACACACGGTGAAACGCAACAGCAACTTCTAGTTACTTTTGAGTTGCATCTAAGTTTCTGCCATAGATTCTATTGAGAGACCACACATGACGCGACCAGTTTGAAACTGGTCAAACTGGTCGCGTCATGACGTGTGGTCTCTCAACGGAATCGGAAACGGTTGAATTTTGCAAAATCCCGGTGAGCACCTAGCTACGTTCTAAAAGGAACCCGCATGCAAAATTTTGAGACTTTGTAGTATCTGAGATTTCGTGATGAGTGAGTCAGTCAGTCAGTGACCTTTCGCTTTTATAAATATAGATTTCATTCCTGGTTTCAGATACTGCCAACAGTGCCACGGCAACCGCCACAACAGCCGACGCGGTGGCGATCACGTGGTGCACACGCGACTGCCGCACGCGTGGCAGATGGATAGCGATATGCAGACCAACCTCGTGGAAGCCATCATGAGGTACGGGAAACAATGCTTTATACAGGACGTAGTTTTATAAAACAACGTCCATCTCAAGGGTGGTGGTCCACATGAAAGTAGTTACAAGAAAAATATTTGACTATTACTTTATTATAGTCTGGTCCGGGAGCACGTAGAATTTTGTCCAATGACCCCAAGCTACCCATCCTTATCGCTCGCGCGTAATTATGTTGCTATCGCGCTCGCACACTCACTGCGGGTGCCAGTCGCACAGTCGCGACAGCAATATAATTCCGCGCGAGCGATAAGGATGTGTAGCTTGGGGTCATTGGACAAAATTGTACGTGCTCCCGGACCTGACTATAGTAAAAAACCTTGTTCAAACGATTTGTTAGATGCGTTTTCTAATATTTTTATTTTCTTGTATAAAAAATTCCGATCGAGTTTTTTCACTGTAGAAAAATATCATGGAATATTTTATTTTCTTGTATAAAAAATTTGGAATGCCTTTTTTCTCTGTATTTATTTTTAACGCACGCAAAATTTCGTAGTCGTTCATTACCTTATTTCATTGTGGCTTAGAGGCGATAACAGCTCAACTTAAGAAAACTGCACGCCAGACCAACAAATAATATTGGACGTGGAAACCATCAAAGGCACGGCAATAATGACTTTATTTGCTCGGACTTAAAGGCGAGAATAGCCCAACAAAGAGACTGCACAATCGAGAAGAAGTCACGTCCAGTTAAACTCAAAAACTACTTTATTTGTCTGGGCTTAGAGGCGATAATAGCCCAACGGCTTAAAAAGACTGCACGCCAGACCAACGAATAATATTCGACGTGGAAACCATCAGAGGCACGGCAATAGACTTTATTTGCTCGGTCTTATAGGCGAGAATAGCCCAACAAGGAAGACTATACCTTCGAGACAAGGTCACTCAAAAAACGACTTTATTCATCTGGGCTTAGAGGCGATAATAGCCAAATGGCTTAAGAAGACTGCACGCCAGACCAACGAATAATATTCGACGTGCAAACCATCAGAGGCACGGCAATAATGACTTTATTTATATGCTCGGACTTAAAGGCGACAATAGCCCAACTAGGAAGACTGCACATTCGAGACAAGGTCACGTCCAGTCAAACTCAAAAAACGACTTTATTTATCTGGGATTAGAGGTGCTAATAGCCAAATAGCTTAAGAAGACTGCACGCCAGACCAACGAATAATATTCGACGTGGAAACCATCTGAAGCACGGCAATAATGACTTTATTAGCTCGGACTTAAAGGCGAGAATAGCCCAACAAGGAAGACTATACCTTCGAGACAAGGTCACTCAAAAAACGACTTTATTCATCTGGGCTTAGAGGCGATAATAGCCCAATGGCTAAAGAAGACTGCACGCCAGACCAACAAATAATATTCGACGTGGAAACCATCAGAGGCACGGCAATAATGACTTTATATGCTCGGACTTAAAGGTGATAATAGCCCAACAAAGAAGACTACACCTTCGAGACAAGGTCACTCAAAAAACGACTTTATTTGTCTGGGCATAGAGGCGACAATAGCCCAACCGACGACTGCACGCCACACCAAAGTCGTGGAGACCATCATGTGCCACGGCTGTAATGACCATTTGCCGTGGCGCATTATGGATTCTACGAGGTTGGTAGCGCAACTGGCGATGGAGTAAGCACAACGCCAAGTACTCTGTAATAGTAATAGCTTAGTAGCCTTGGAGCTCAGAACTTTCGAAGTTCAATAAAAACTGTGAGCACATTATTAGGTACCTACTTTAAACCAAAATCGAAAAAGTGCCGAAGACAAAAAGAAAATAGCTTGGTAGCTCAACAGCTCGGAAAAGCTGAGAAAGTGCGGAAGACCAGCGACTCAATGCTGAGGGGAAACCTTTTCATCATATTCACCTTTGTATCATTGTAACATAATATAAATGTAATTATGTTATTTACATTTATTTATTTTTAAATATTGTTGTATGTTAAGTCTAGGCGCAGACCACCGACTTTTTGATTTTTATAATATACTAGCTTTCCGCCCGCGGCTTCGCGCGCGTGGACTACATTATCTACATATTTTACGGAACCCTATTTATTTCCAAAATAAAATTTAGCCTATGTTACTCGTGGATAATGTAGCTTTCGAATGGTGAAAGAATTTTTAAAAACGGTCCAGTAGTTTTTGAGCCTATTTATTACAACCAAACAAACAAAGTTTCCTCTTTATAATATTAGTCTAGATTAGTGTAGATTAAACTATTATGTTGCATTTTTTACCATAAAATTATCACTTCACGTTGTTCAGTTGGATCGATTTCCAATTTGTATGAAGAATCGGCCGACACCAAATAGGTGTAATCTGCGCACTTTCATACTCTCCATAGTGATTAACAACCCGACTAAACTATCGGCCGACGAAAAATCGGTGGTCTGAGCCTAGGCTAAGTGTATTATTTATGATCTTCTTACTTCTTACTATATAATATTATAAATGCAAAAGTTTGGATGTCTGGATGTTTGTTACTCTTTCACGCAAAAACTACTGAACGGATTTTGATGAAACTTTGCAGTATTATTGTTTATAACCCAGAATAACATATAGGCTATAATTTATAACGATCTCTGAAAAACTAAATTTCACACGGGTGAAGCCGCGGGCAAAAGCTAGTACTGAATAAACATTCATTCTTACATCAAAAATCGTAAAAGCAAGTAACCCTGGTTTTCCTAAATAAATAATTAAACATCGTTACAGTTTAATGAAGGAAGCGAAACCGATCAGCCTGGAAGACCCTGACAACACCAGCCAGAGTGAGGTCATGAAGCCGCCGGTCTCAGCGAACTTTTCCGACCCCATCTCGGTGGAAGACCGACAGCTTTTGGGCAGGTAAGAAATTGGGTTTATAAACTAGATAACATCATTTCAGCCACAAGACGTTTTTTTACCCGGACTACGCCAGAAGAAGGTATAAAATAGTAAGACACGGGTCTTAACGCGACATTTATTAATGAGTCCGCGAGCCGCACTTTTTTAGTATTTTACTTACGAGCGAGTCTTACTATTTTAGTTGAAATAGAAGGAGGGTTATTAAATGTAATTCGTTGAGGAGGGGGGGCAAACCTTTAGAACCCTTTCTAAAGGTAAAGCTAGGGAGCTTGAGGGATTGCTATCGATAAAATTGTTATTAGATTAAGTACGCTCTTAAAGATTGACCCTATTTTCCCTGGCTAACTTTAAGTAGATACTTTGCATAGTAATAAAATTTAATATTATTTTAAGGTATGGAGTCTGGTTGATGGTAGGACTATGCACGCCAAATCCCGACACTCCAGACGAAGTCTTGGGCCGCTTGCTGTCGGTGCTATTCCACTGGTTTCACGTCACGTCCTTCTCTTATGTCGGTAAGTTTTTAATAAAGTATTTTTCAATTGTCCTAATTAGATGACACCCATTAATGATGAATGGAATTACTCTGAACAAGCTTGATTATTCCTCCGGTATTTCTGTTGCTATAATATATTTTTATTTATAACTAGCTGACCCGGCGAACTTTGTTCCGCCTTAATGGCAATAAATAAGCAGACTTTTTGTTTAATTTCGAACGGGATAAAAAGTATCCTATGTCCTTCTCCTGGCTCTAAACTACCTCCCTGACAATTTTCAGCTAAATCGGTTCAGCCGTTCTTGAGTTATAAGTGAAGTAACTAACACGACTTTCTTTTATATACAGTGTGAGTCACGTTAAAGTGTACATATGAAAATATATGAAACTAGACATATTTTTATCGATAAAAAAGAGGTCAAAAAATTTTTGAGATTTTTTTTTCTTCCAATTACTTATTGTAAAGAAAACGTAATAACTTTTAAACTAAGCGGTATATCCTGATAAAATAAAAACAGTAATAATGCTAAATAATAGGCAATACTAAAACAATACAAAAAATACACAAAAAATGACAAAAAATAATAAAAAATGATGCTTTTTGAAAAAAAATTGCTTAAAAATTCGTATTTTTTGGTTATTTGATAAATTTCTCAAAAAAATGCCCCTATAACAGATGGTTTTTATTACTTTTTATTATTCTCTATCGTATTACTTTTGTAAAACCAAAAATCGCATGTCTCTATCCCTATCACAACGTTTGCAATGATCGTTTGAACTAAGCCTCTCCGGGCGCGCCATTCAACGCTTCGTTAACAACGGAACTGAAAGTGACTCTAGATTTGTAATTTTTATAAAGACAAGTTAGATTTTAAATAAAAACAAAAGATTTCGAAGTAAAATAAGCATTTGAGTTAAAATTAAAATTGTCTCTACCTGTAGCGGAGAAAAATGTGGTGGCAGGCCTTTGTTCAAACGATCATAGCAAATGTTGTGATAGGGATAGAGACCATGTGATTTTTGATTTTACAAAAGTAATACGATAGAGAATAATAAAAAGTAATAAAAACCATCTGTTATAGGGGCATTTTTTGGAGAAATTTATCAAATAACCAAAAAAATACGAATTTTTAAGCAATTTTTTTTCAAAAAGCATCATATTTTATTATTTTTTGGCATTTTTTGTGTATTTTTTGTATTGTTTTAGTATTGCCTATTATTTAGCATTATTACTGTTTTTATTTTATCAGGATATACCGCTTAGTTTAAAAGTTATTACGTTTTCTTTACAATAAGTAATTGGAAGAAAAAAAATTCTATAAAAAATTTAAAAAAAATCTCAAAAAATTTTTGACCTCTTTTTTGTCGATAAAAATAGGTCTAGTTTCATCTATTTTCATATGTACACTTTAACGTGACTCACACTGTATATAGATATACATATTTACTCTCGACTTGGAGGCCTTCGGCTTAATGACGCCACTGAGGGGTGAGTGTGAGTTTACAACAAACGCGCTCACTAGAGAGCGCGTAAAAAATGACATTAAATGTATGACGGATTGTTCAGCGCCCATAGCGGAAACTTTCAAGAACTAAATTTTTCATACATTTTTAAACTCGCTCACTATAGTCTTTTTCACCTAAGATGATCCGTATGACGTTTCGAGTTTGAAAGATTTAGAGATGTCACATAACTAAACCATAGCGATTTATCTATCGATTTTTTTCGAAGAGGTAGTGAAACCTACTTTTAGAGAAATATTTTGTATAGGTGTTATTTAACAAAAAACATATTTTTTTTTAATTACAAATATTATTGTAACAATTTTTTATTGATAATATTCAAATTTCATGGTTCGTGTAAAAAAAAACGATTCCTAAAAAGTACTGGTTCTGTTTCTTTAAATTAAAAACTATAAATTTATTTTCAATGCGTTTATTAAAGTCAATAATCGAAAAATATAGTTGATTTTGTGATGTTTTTAGTAACTAAGTATTCACTGCAATCGATTAATGAACCGCGGAAATAATCGATTTTATTAAACAAGAAATACCCCAGCACTAAATCTATTCCGTTTCACACATTGCGTACATTAAATAAAAAATAATTTTACATCGTATTTAATTAAAATATAATCAATAGACTCAGATTTTACTATATATTTCAAGACAAGTAGTTAATTTTTTTTTTATTATATTGCTAATAAAATACAAATATTTTTTCAAAAATATTCTGCATATGTAGTATGCGTAATATGGATAACCTTGAAGTGTCATACGGATCATCTTACGTGAAAAAGACTATAGTGAGGACGTTTGATGCAATCTCACACTCAGCCCACAAGTCAATGAGGGCTATCGTTTTAGCGCTCACCAGTTAGCGCCACTGTAGAGTAAGGTCCTGTCACTTGCTAGTAGCGCAGACAGTGGCACCAACTGGTGAGCGCTAAAGTGGTAGGAGGACTATCGCATTTGCACTCATCAAGATGGCGCCACTGTAGAGTAAGGTCCTGTCAATCGCCAGGGGTGCCAACTGTTAAGTATAAAAACGATAGCCCTCATAGATTAAAGGTCCTGTCATTCACTAACGGCGAGTGCTCATATTCACTAGTTAGCGCCACTGGCGAATAGGGTTCTGTCAATCGATAGTGGTACCAACTGGTGGATAGCCTATGAGACTATCAATGTGGTGGTTCGCGTCACAATCGAGATAATTGACTCAGACTGGAGACCGCAACCCTTGACTTTAGGCTATGTCGAGTATCAGGTCGCGAGCGAGACTTCTGTCTCGGCTTATTCCCGTTGTCTCCACTAGGCTTGTCCCCACTGATGGGAATTTAGTTAAGTCGTCATTCCTCCGGTCGGTGGGGACGACGGGAATAAACCTCCGTCTCGCGTTTTTGTCTCGCATCGCAAACTGCCGCCTTAATAATCATTCCCATATCCAGGCGAGACAGCAACAACAGTAGAGAAACTCAAGATCGAGCATGCCTGCGGCCATAACCTCTTAATGATAGCGGATCGCGTCATGACCAAGTTAATGCGACGTTACTCGCGTCTCGCTTCTTTATCTTCTGTCTCTGTCACGCTCGCCAACTAATGCTTATTCTTGTTTTTTAAATTGCTGTCACTTACTAAATCTCTTATCCAGGTGAGACAGCAACAACAGTAGAGTAACTCAAGATCGAGCATGTCTGCGGCCATTGTCTTTAACTAATGATGGTGGATCTCGTCGCGAGTAGGACAAAGCGACCGCGACTCCTCTCTCGCTTTATATCCTGTCTCTGTCCCGCTCTTGTCTCTTTGTGAACTGTCGTCTTACGCCCGATTCCCATATTCAATCCTTGTCCAAATCCGGATTACAACTGTCAAATTGAATTCAGTTTTAGATTATATTTCCAAAATTTTCGATGGATTTACACTTTAATATTGTTTAAATAGTCTTATAAACAATATAAAAATGTAAAAACATCAAAAACCGCAGTTATTTTGGCCAAAAACATATTAAAATTTGACAGTTGACAATCCAAATCCGTATAATTTGGATTAGGATTGTATATAGAAATCCAGCATTAATAATCATTCCCATACCCAGGGGAGACAGCAACAACAGTAGAAGCTCAAGATCGAACACGTCTGTGGATGGCTACGCGGGCTCGCGGAGACGCACCGCGACCATGACGAAGCGACCGCGACTCCTCTCTCGCTTTAAATCCTGTCTCTGTCCCGCTCTTGTCTCTTTGTGAACCGCCGCCTTAATAATCATTCCCATACCCAGGGGAGACAGCAACAACAGTAGAGAAACTCAAGATCGAACACGTCTGTGGTTGGCTACGCGGCCTGGCAGAGACGCACCGCGACGTGCTCATCGCGTGCCTCAAGCCGCATCCGCCGCAATACACACGCGCCGCGGGTCACTGGGAGAACCTGGACTCCAAGACCATCCACCTCAAGGACGGGCTCAACAGGTACAGTCACAAAATATAACAGAAGACAAACTCCATACTAAACGCGCTCGAGCCACGCACACATAGACACCGCTCTAGCAAGACTGTCTTGGACGAATGCGAGCGCGACGTGGCGCGACAGACGTTCGCCACACGTTCGCTGTGGTTCGCTTGAGTCACGCGCCGGTCAACCGCCTGTGATATTATTTTGTTTTGCGAAATTGACAAAAATGAGTGAACAGAAAAAGTCGTATTATAATTGTTCGGTATTTGGTTGCTTAAACTCATCATTTAATACCGAATTTTCATTTTTTAAATTACCAGTTGATTCGGGGAGGTAAGTAAGTTATTTATTTGAATTTCAATTGAAATTGAAAGCCAACTCAATTATTAGGATTATCGAATTGTTTTAGAGAGGTTTTAGGAATTATTGGATAACTAGCTTATGCCCGCGGCTTCACCCGCGTGAAATTTAGTTTGTCACAGATCGTCATAACTTATAGCCTATATGTTATTCAGGGTTATAAACAATAATACTGTAAAGTTACATCAAAATCCGTTCAGTAGTTTTTGCGTGAAAGAGCAACAAACATCCAGACATCCAAACTTTCGCATTTATAATATTAGTTCGATAATAGTGTAAACCACTTAACTAAATAGTACTTCCTTCTCGTGTATTTGTTTGCAAACTATTACTATAATAACGTACTAAATATAAATAAGTATACCTGTTATTGTCTTTCTTGCATAGTATTAAGAGTACCTAACATTTTTCTATCATAACGAAATAAACGCAACACATGACAAGACAACCCTAGCGCGACGGCCGAGCGTGCGAGCGAGAGAGGTATGCAAAGCGAGGTACATACATGAGTTTACCTTCTGTTATATTTTGTGGTACAGTGAAGAAAGAAAGAAAGAAAGAACTCTAAGAAATAAAGAAAGAATGAATGTCAAAAATCACATGTCTCTTTCCCACCTCTCTCTCTCATCTTACTCCCACCTCTGTCTCCCACCTCTCTCTCGTCTGTCTCCCATCGCTCTCCCACCTCTGTCTCCCACCTCTCTCTCGTCTTTCTCCCATCGCTCTCCCACCTCTCTCTCTCATCTTACTCCCACCTCTGTCTCCCACCTCTCTCTCGTCTTTCTCCCATCGCTCTCCCACCTCTCTCTCTCATCTCACTCCCACCTCTCTCCCACCGCTCTTTCCCACCTCTCTCCCACCTCTCTCATCTTACTCCCACCTCTCTCTCTCATCTTACTCCCACCTCTCTCTCTCATCTTACTATCTTACTCCCACCTCTCTCTCCCACCTCTCTCCCACCTCTCTCTCTCATCTCACTCCCACCTCTCTCCCATCGCTCTCCCACCTCTCTCCCACCTCTCTCTCTCATCTTACTATCTTACTCCCACCTCTCTCTCCCACCTCTCTCCCACCTCTCTCCCACCTCTCTCCCACCTCTCTCCCACCTCTCTCCCACCTCTCTCTCTCATCTCCCCCCCTCCCTCCCCTCTCTCTCCCCTCTCCCTCATCTCCCCCCCCTCGCTCCCATCTCTCTCACCTCTCTCTCATCTTTCTCCCATCGCTCTCATCTCTCTCACCTCTCTCTCATCTTTCTCCCATCACTCTCATCTCTTTCACCTCTCTCTCATCTTTCTCCCATCACTCTCATCTCTCTCACCTCTCTCTCATCTTTCTCCCATCGCTCTCATCTCTCTCACCTCTCTCTCATCTTTCTCCCATCGCTCTCATCTTTCTCACCTCTCTCTCATCTCTCTCCCAATTATCTCTTTCCCAGGACCATCCACCTCAAGGACGGGCTCAACAGGTACAGTCTATCACACTTCTGTAGCGGATGTACAGCTAGGATCCACATACAGCAGACTGACCACTGGGACAACTCTTGTACAGCCAGGTTCTACAGACGGCAGGCTGATTACTGGGAGAACTTGGCCTCCAAGATCATCCAGCTCAAGGACGGGCTCAATAGGTATAATTTACAGGGCTAAACACTTCTTCAAGGACAATCAACTGGTAGAGTTATAATCCCACTCTTTTTCTCCTCACTGCAATTCCTGTATGGCCAGGATCCATATGACAGAGCGGCCACTGGGACAATGTGACTTCTAAGACTAAAACCAACCGCGCCACACTTTCCACTGCAAATCTTCATACGGGCCGAAGACCACTGGCATAACCTGGCCTCCAAGTGGCACCATATCAAGGCTGGTATAGTCACATCACTATCGCAGGAATCTACTCAGCTACGCATTATGCCTGCTATAAATGTACATAAATGTGTTCTATGGTGTTCTACTCAAACAAGTGTGTGAGTAAGTACTGTTAATTATTTACTTGAAACGGATCTCTTTTGGAAAAACAATAATATTTTTGCCGGGGAGCGTACACACGACAGCCACATCGAAAACGCGGTAAAACCCAACTGACAGCTCCGAGCTGTCAAGGTGACAGCTCGGACTAGTGGGTCTAGACAAAGTGCAAATTAGGCAGTTCGATTTTTTCAAGTTATTTATAATTTTCAAAGTGCAAATTATAATCGCAAACTGGTCGAAAAGCCCCTTTTTTGTATGGAGTTTTGACGGATTCGATTTTCGATTCGATCAAAAAGTGCGTTTTGTCTAGGGGGGTAGGTGTTATTTGAACGTCATGTCACAAGTTCATGATACAACAAAACACAATAGCCATAGAGGAGAAGAAGAATGTAACTGAAAAGGAGATGTCAGCTAACAGTACCTAATGTAGGTATGTGTGAAAATAAATGGTTGTTGTGACGTGACGTGCGTAAGGAGTTAAGAAAATTACGTCACTGACGTCATTTTCTTAACTCCTTACGCAACATACTTGTAATATCTAATTGATTTTGATCTACTTTTTTATATTTTGTATTTAGGTGAATTAATTGACGAAGGTAACTTGGTGTCAACAAAGTTCGCACAGCTGTTACAAAACTATATCGTTGTATGTTTTTGTTCCAGGTTATACTGCCTGATTCCTTACGGCATAGTCACGCAGTCTATTTGGGACATAATCATGCCGACTTGGATGGAATCCATATGCAACGAAGTACCAGAAAGGGTAACACTACAATTATCGTAGAGATATAAAATTAACGTTGTTTAAGATTAGTTAACATTTTAAAAAGATTTTATAAAGCACTTTTTCACGTCCTACTTCAACCCTATTACACTGCTTCGATCAGGCCTGTTCATCTTCGCGAGTTTACATCGAAAACAAAACACACACGATGGCCCACCTACAGGATACTATTCGACAAGGCCTCACATACGAGCGAACATTGACTCACGCACGCGTATTCTTGTGTATGATAGAAGAAAATAAAGAAAATGGTGTACTAATTACTGAGAAGTATTTAACTGCCTAAATAATAATAAAAAACACAGAATGTACTTTTTTAACACCTTCGCTGCCAGCCTAAAAATGGCACTGTTCCGTTCGGGCCATGGGGGACAATGATGGGCGACACTTTAACTTTCCGTTCGGGCCGCGTCGGACAATGATGACCGCGAGTCAGACCTATGTTTAAACCTCTGTATTGAGCCGATGGACAGCATTTCATCAATAATTCTCATATAAGCTGACCCGCGCGGCTCCCAAGATTAGTGTACATCACTTGGTTCTCAGGTAAAGCTCGGACTTAGAAAAAAAAATGTGGATAACGGTAGCGCAATGAAACATGGTAATTATACAATGCATTTTTGCAAATTTATCAACTTTTTAGCAAGATAATAACGGTTTATTAATTAAAACATATCGTTTACTTATTTTATATAATTTATAATATGCAGGACAATAAAAAAAAAAATGTTCCTGTATCGCTAGTAATAAATTAAATATCGTTTTCAGATCGAAATGAGTATTGTTTTGAAGACCGGGTTTGTGAGTGTTACAATATCAAATTCCAACCACAAACCGTATTTAAAGGAAAGTTGTTGGTATTGGGCTGGACAAGTCCGAGATGTAGAAGAATTAAGAAAAAAACAAGGGTAGAGTTCAATAATTCACGCTCTCATCATTAGGCAAACATCTGTGCACAACAACTACTGTGACTCATTTTTGTACTACCACGTTGTATAGTCTAGTTATTTCCAAATTGTAAACGGCTATTAAAACAGCCCTATCGAAATACAGTCCTCTCTTTTATTTAAGTTCCCAGTAGGACCCTTTTCATGCGATTAATTAATGATATTAAAATGTATTATGTAGAATCGCTTTGCCATTGACAGATACATCTGATGACAGAGCTTACATTATTTCTACTTTTGACCACCATGAGCGCTGCGATAGATTATGTTACCCCCACCTAGTACTTCGCACCCAGCGAATAGCTTCGGCGCAGTGCCGATCACTGTCATTTTTCAACAAAATGGTGCTTGACTCTTGAGACAGGCTAAATTACACCANCTTCGCACCCAGCGAATAGCTTCGGCGCAGTGCCGATCACTGACGTTTGTCAACAAAATGGTGCTTGACTCTTAAGACAGGCTAAATTACACCATATTGTTAATGACATTGAGCATACATTTTTTTAAATACCTTCGCGAAGTAAAACTTATGTACGTAGTACTTATTATTATTCTGTGCTTCGATACAATAAGGGGGATAATGTTAAGAAGGAGCAGCGCAAGAAACTCTTAGTAAAGATTTTTATCCGCGGCTTCGTCGGCGTCCATTTTGGTCTGTCATAGAAAGTTTTTTCACACGCGTGTTTCCGCTACAAAAGCCGGGATAAAACACATAACAAACTTTCTATTTAATTTAGATCGGTTCCTAGTGCTTTAAGCTTAATTGTCCGTCCAACCTATCAATAACGGAGACATTATAATAGGATGATATTTTAACGATGATGATTTACTATGATTTATTAATTGTTGCAGGAACTCCTAGACCTAAAAATACCTCTAGCAAAGATCCTAGAGCCAGACGGGACTATGGTGGGAGTAGAAGAGAAGAAACTATACAACTTCGCCATGATCAAGGTCACTGAAACTCCTACACCAGACACCGTGTTGCCCGTGCTGGAGTGGTTCCAGGTTCGAATCTGACACTTACTTTGATATGTAATAACGAAACAACATGAGCTGAACTTCTGTTCAGCTACAATAGCCGAATAGAAACGACAGTAGCAGAACAGTGAAGTTAGAACCCCGCTGCCACTGGACTCTTGTGGCGACCATGCAAAAAATCCCAACTAATATTATAAATGCGAAAGTAACTCTGTCTGTCTGTCTGTCTGTCTGTCTGTTACGCTTTCCCGCTTAAACCTCGTAACCGGTTTTGATGAAATTTGGCATAGAGATAGTTTAAGTCCCGGGAAAGAACACAGGATAGTTTTTATCCCGGTTTTTGAAACAGGGACGCGCGCGATAAAGTTTTTCTGTGACAGACAAAATTCCACGCGGGCGAAGCCGCGGGCGGAAAGCTAGTAAGAAATAAATAAGACGTTGACGAGTTAAATGAGACATGATGATGATGTTTGTGACAGTATAATTTCATAATCTTTAGGTTTGATTCCTGGTTAGGCTAACATTTTTTATAAATCTACTGATGTATTTTGAATTCTTGCGAAAGTAATTTTTGGCAGTATTCGTTTGGAAAAGCCGTCCTGTGTAATAATCAGTAATTTATTTGGTATTTTTGCAGACTATTTCAATGCTGGAAGTGAAGATACCCCTCAACCAACTGTTCGAAGTGTTCAGCCACTGCGTGGTCAACCTGCCTGAAAAGATATTCAAGCCAACTAAAGGTAAGCGTCTATCTAACTCACTATCCAAATAGAAAGAATGGGTTGAAAGCAACATTTATCTCTTTGTAACACTTTTTTGTAAACCCTATACAGGGTGTTGATTCCAATACTCGCCATATTTAGGGAGTTAATTAAGTAGCTTATTCTGATCACGAATCAGTAAAAAAATTCACTTCGAAAAAAATAATTAAGTAATAGTCAAAGAAAAATACCTATTTACACTATCTACTTTACGTGGCTTCCTTCAGTAGGTTATCCGACATGATAAGCGATCATGAGCGATCCGCGTAGCTCGATGGGTGCCGCAGTGTAAACTATTGCAGTATTGCTAGCTACAGTACAGTTGATTTTGCACGGAAAATATTCGCTAAAAATTCCACTTTCGGTTGTAATTTTTTTTTGGTGGATTTTGCGTTTATGTAAGTCATAATAGAACACCTAAATAAATATAGCGAGGATTGAAATCAACACCCTGTATATTGAAAAGAAAGAATTTGAATTTGAATGAATCTATGCTAATATTATCAATGCCAAAGTTTGTGCATGCTTGACGCAAAAAACAACTACACAGATTTTCTTGAAATTAACGCCCGTATTCGCAAACGATGCTTGCTGAAGAGAAGCAGCAAATCGAACGCACAGCGTTGAATAGAGCTCTGTGATTGGTTCGTGTGTCTCCGTGTGTTGTGCATCCACGCGCACTGTGAGACCTCATAGTAATGTTTGTGATTACGGACGTAAGTCTTGAATTAAATAAAATATTCACTTTTCAGATAACACAAAGATAGACAACAGTCCTCCCAACACTCGAGACAGGAACGGAAACGGGAACGGTAACGGGAATGGGAACGGTAACGGGAACGGAAACGGGAACGGGACAGAAAAAGAGAAAATAATAGAGAAGGATGATCATGGGAAACCGCAGAACTTGACCTGCTGCATATTGATGCTTGACATTCTGCTGAAACAGGTAACTATGAAGTTTATTACAGGACTTATAACTCAGTGCCTGACGTAGGGAGTGGCACGGGAGATTGTAGTGTGACGTCAAAGGTCAGCGAGACTTCAGCCCCCCTAAAGTACGGCCAACTAGGAGCGATACAAAAGGTCGATTCGACTGTCGAACTGACAATGGACTAAACTGTGGAATGGACTGTCGTCTGCGGTGTTTCCGGACAGATATGACCTGCAAGCTTTCAAGAAGAGAGCGTATCTTCACCTTAAAGGCCGGCAACGCACCTGTGACGCCCCTGGGTCTGCGGGTGTCTATGGGCGACGGTAATCACTTACCATCAGGTGATCCGTCTGCTCGTTTGCCTCCTGTCACATAAAAAAAAACTATTCTGTCTCTTCCCATCTTGTGTATTTGTCGTAATGTCTCGTTCTCCCGCCAAATTATGTCAAAGTCAAACCCCTGCTATTCCAAATGACCATGACATTGGGTTTGTTTACATTTGGTATCGCTTCTTGTTGGCCGTACTTTAGATAAATTGCACTTTTTGATCGAATCGAAAATCGAATCTGTCAAAACTCCATACAAAAAAGGCCTTTCGATCATTTTTCGACTGGTTTGCGATTATTTCCCACCTCTCGTTCCCACCACTGCAACTCCTGTGTAGCCAGGATCTACAGCTTGACCGCCACAAAAACCCAACCAATGAAGGTCAAGTTTGTCCCGGGGGAAAGTTAAAATGTCATTGGACCCGCAACGAAATTAATCAGAAGAACATAGGAGGAGTTCGAATCGAATCGAATGGTTTGCGATTATAATGTGCACTTTGTCTAGACCCACAGATGTGCTTCAGACTTGCTTTGATGCTTCGTCACATCATAAGTCACTTCAAATCTCAGGCGACTCATTTAATATGCTAGACCTGTAATTGATTATGAGCCTTATCGAACTAAGATAAAGTTTAATTTAGACTGATAAAGGTTCGTCGTTCTCTATTCCCGAGATGTAGTATGAAATCTTTATTTATTTGTTTTTAGATGGAGTTGCAGCAGCGTCGGATCAACATTCAAAACGTTAGCAGTGAGGCAACGAAGCTGCTTCGTCTTATGTTGAAATCTAATCAGCTGAACACTATCGAACATGGTAAGTCTTAACATGCGAAACGTACCTAATTGAATATCAATTATCAAATAATAAAAATATTTATTAGCTTCAATTCCATAATAAACACACCTACTTCTGAAATCGAAGCAAATTTTTGTACTGAAGGGTCAACAGGATTGTAGACTTCGCAACAAAAAAAATGAGTATCAAGTTCTCAGTTCTAAAGGATTTGTTACATTCGCAATCTGCAGTCAGGTCCAAGTAAATGCAGCCATCATAATGTATATTACTTTGACCTGGTCGCAGACCGCATTCAGTGTGGCAAATTCTTCAAAATTAAATGTCTAAAGGTGTTTTTCTAAACTGAAGAGTTTCTTTAAACACCAGTATATTAACGAAATGTTTTCCCCCAGCGGTGTGCCTTGCGGAAGGCGCCTGCTCCTACTGCGAGGCGGCGGCTCTATGGCACCAGCTAGCTGTTCTACTGGTTAGGGCTCTGGTGCCGGATCGGCCGAAGCCTCCGCCTGAGGTCAGTGGAACTAATATTATACACATCATCATTGCATCATCAGTGCTTCCTAGCACAAGTAACACTGTTGCTTAACAGGAAGCTCCAACAACTTTTAACTGAACTAGGCTAAGTTAAAGAAATAAACGAATTTGAATTTGAATCATTACCTTTTATGCCCGTTTTCACCATCAATCCCTAATTTTTAAGTGACCCCTATGGTAACACATAATATGAATTTTGTTGCCATAGGGGTCACTTAAAAATTAGGGATTGATGGTGAAAACGGGCATTAGTCTCCGTTGCAGGAGCACGTACGACCTTGTATATTTTACCAGACGCAAATTGAGCATTTGGCCAACACCCTTCGTTGCCAGACGGTTTGGAGAGGCCGGATATTTGTCACCTTTTACAAAGTATTTGGGAAAATCTGATAATTCCTACAAAACAAGATTTTTTACTATCGCTCTACATCACAACTGAAACTGGTTAGCTTGTTCTGCTTCCCGTGACCTCTATCAGATCGTCGATCTCCTAGTAGTGGGAGGCCTGCCCAAACTATGTCTCCACTTTAGTTGTCTGCCCCAATGTCCATCAAATCTACGAGCTATGTGCCTCGCCCACTGTCACTTCAGTTTGGCAATTTCTGTGGACTATGTCGGTTACTTTTTAGTGTTTGAGACCTGTAGCCTTATTCACGTAACAAAACTTCAATGACAACAAATCGCTGAATGCGATCCTATCGAGTAATCGTTCTATCGAAATGACCCTTATGAATACGGATTTAGAACTGTTTTTCAATGGGACGACGTAACAAAACGTCAATGACAACAAATCGGTGAGTTACGATCCTATCGAGTAATCGTTCTATAAAAATGACTTCGTATGAGAATGATCCGTAGGAGAACCAGAGTGACTGACATAGCCCGCAGAATCGCTAAAATCAAGTGGTAGTGGGCGGGACACATAGCTCGAAGAGCTGATGGCCGCTGGGGCAGGAAAGTTCTTGAGTGGCGACCACGAGCTGGAAGACGTAGCGTGGGCAGGCCTCCTACTAGATGGACCGTCGATCTGGCAAAAGTCGCGGGAAGAGCCTGGATGCGGGCAGCGCAGGACCGTTCATTATGGAAAACCTTGGGGGAGGCCTTTGTCCAGCAGTGGACGTCATTTGGCTGAAACGACGACGATACTTATCATGCGAAAAAATGTTGCGTTTGAGACTCCTCAATTCCAACATAATACAAATAACAACATTCTTCTTCCCCCAGCCACCCCTAGAAGACATGTGGTCCGACAAGAAGAACCAATCGGAAGACGAACGCAGCAAGTCAGGCGGCACGCCAGCCAGCTCGGTCGACGCGTTGCTATCTCTCGCACACGGAACGGGCGCGGATCGCAGTTCAGTGGGCGGAGTTCTGGTGCATATGCCGCATGTGCGTATGGAGATTGATAGCCGCCCGGGGAGGGTGGGGTGGGGGGCGCTTTGGGGGGTCTTAAAGGGGAGGGGGGTTAACTTGCTAGACCTTATACTCAAAGGACGGCGGAGATAGACTAATACTAGTCTTCAAGTATAAAATAAAATGAACACAAAAAAAGATGGATTATTAATTAAAATTATGTAAAGGCTACTGGGACGTCCACCTACAAGGTGGACCGACGACATCGTAAAGGTAGCAGGGAAGCGCTGGACGCAGGCCGCTACTAATCGATCAACGTGGAAAGCATTGGGGGAGGCCTATGTTCAGCAGTGGACGTCCTATGGCTGAAATGATGATGATGATGAAAGGCTACTTCAAATTCAAGTTCAGGATTCAGGAAGAAGAAGAAAGACATCATAAAAACGGTTTACTCTAGAAAATATAAATCAAAGAAGAACAGATAAATACATAGGTGCGCACAGTAGAGGTGTATTATGTAAGCCGCCCCAAAGATGGCGCTGTTTATTATTTTACAAGTAAATTGTGATTGTGGGTTTTGCCACTTGCTAAATATTATTCCGTGACTATTTCGTGTAACTACTACCTACTGAAACTTCTTAATATAATTTTTACGGTGTAGCGTCTCCATGTTTTATTTACTATACGACTAAAAAAAAAATAGATTTTTGTTACGATGTCATAAAAGGAAAAAAAGCAAAAATCCATATTTGACAACAAAAAGACAAAGAAACAAGAATTAAAAAAAATAAACAGCTAAATAATACGGTGGTTCACTAACCATAGATCAAACAGATAAGAAATACCATTTCCCACTCACAACCACCACAGCGCGCCCTACCAACCAACCCCCGGGCGGGGTCGCGGGGCGGACGCGCGGGCCGCTTGCTCATGTCTGTCGTAGTCTCTGGTCTGGATGTTACGGATGTCGGAACTCTGTGTGCTGGCTGGTCTACGCTGCGATGTGGCGTTGTAGGGTAGATGACTGATTTGTAATTTTGTATATCACCTGCAAAACCAGGTATTCCATAGCGGTCTTAAATTTTTGTTCTATATCAAACACATTTGTACCAAACTCAAGTCCCCAAAAGATAGGACTACCTAGTTTGGGGACTACTAGTAAGTCACCTGAAATCCTATTAGTATAATTTGTAAAGTTATGTAACTAAAGTGCATTTTTCCGGAAATAAATTAATTCTTATTCTTATTTATATTGATATACGACTATGTTAATTAAAAAAACAATAACTGAAATGATAACCTCCTCCTTTTGTTGAAGTCTGTTAAAAAGTAATCCGAAGTCATATCTATTCTCATTTTTTCACGAAATTGATCGAGATATTATCAATATTGTAAAGCAATGTGATACATGACAATGTGTGGACATGGCAAACCTTTAACCGATGACGTGCGGTCTCACAGACCGCTCCGGTTTTTGAAATTTCTGGATTGCAATGTTCTACTTACTCCCATGTCCCGAGCGTCTCAGTACCTTCGAGTTTAATTGCCCAAACGCCATTACAGGTTGTGGTTACATCGATGAGGGCGGTTTTAATAAGATAATCGATTTAAAGTTCAACAGCGGTCTGTGGGACCGCACGTCGCAGACTACGTGACATTTTTGTACCATACTAAAACTTGCGTTTTTGTTTTAGGCCACTCATTTTTCGTAAAAATTATGGATCCTGGGTCACCACAACCTAGGAAAAGACATTTCCTAATGATATTATTGATATTTGGACATAATATTATGTAAAATATGGTAGTCTGTAAAAAAAATACCCCGAAACGGGTGGTAAAGCAAACAGTGACATGTATTCTAGGTTCTGACGTGCCAAATCAGCCAGATGTCATTGTACCAGCTGCAAAAAAGACGTACATTTTAGTGCACCTAAATTGAAAACGAAATTATCTTACAGGTGTTACCTATGTATAATACCGGAATTGCTTGGAATGCAGTAAAAAAAATGTCTTGATTGTGCCTAATGTTTACCCTACGTCAATTTTTTTTTGTGCATGTAATGTACGTGTCATTTATTTTTATTTTATTCATAATGTTCACTATATTTAGGAAGGAGTATAGTTTTTCTTGCTTTGATTAAAATTTACAAGTTATATAGGTATTATTGAGCTCTAGTGTTATTTCAATGAAATTAAGCGTCAAAAACGTTTTAGCCATATTTAAATAAATAATTTACATTGATTCTTCACAAATTATACGTATGTTTATTTGTAATACTATAATGTTCTCAAAAAATATAAAATCAATATACTTTTATACAAAAAATGATTACTTTTTGAGTAAACAGTATAGCGGTCCCACAGACCGCACGTCGCAGACGGCGTGACAAAAAAAACACGTCGTCGGTTAAAGGTAAATTAGAGAATATTGGATATTATATTCCAGGAACTTCTCCATCGTTTATAAACTTTTTTATGCTAAGTATTGGTAATGAAACAATCCTATTCCTAATCATTTAATTCTATAATAAAGTTTTAAAATTTATAAAAATCTTCCCTTACGAAGATCGAACCTAATCCCTAATCGCATGCCAAACCATTCTTAAAATGTGTGTTGTCAACTACCCTACATTTGAAGTTGTGACTAAATTATTAAAAAATACGTTTGCCTAACGTGGCAGATTCTGACCGTAGCTCTTCAGACAAATCGCAGCGTTGACCAGAATTTAATTTTAAATACAAAAAAGTCCTTGTAGCATCTTTGTCGTAGATAAATGTCGCTTTGATTTACGATTTCCATCCTATCATTTCAACCTTGTTAAATTTTAGATTGGTTTAAAACAAATAGTTAAAAACTTCTTAAATTGATTTTACAAATTACTAATCTAATTGATAAAAGTTTCATATTTTTTAGATAATTTATTTACGCCCGTGGATATTTAGTGTATGGATTGAACAAAAGTACAGTCACTCTCAAAAGTCCATGATTAATTCCAGTGACAGTTTTATTCATGTAACAAACATGGAACATTTAAAAATTTAACATTTCGAGTGTTATTTCTAAGTATTTAAGGTCTATTTTATTCAGTCCATGCATTATTATCACTCGTGTCCGCCCGCCAGCGACTCGGTCCCTTTTCACTAGAGTACTTCGTATCTATATAATAGATGTATAGTTTGTTCATTTCATGCAACTCTCACTTATAAGCGACGTCGCTACGGACCCCCCACTGACTAAACCGTATGACACCGGTGACGGTGACACACAAACCGGTGACACGCAAGTATGTCCGTTCTATCTCTTTCTTACTTCCTTGCTTCTTCACGTGTTTGTTTGTCTGCATTTTAGTGTTAGATGTTCGCTTGGAGTCGAAATTGGAAACGATTAACTTAACACTTTTGTGTGTGATTGTACTTTATTTGAAGTGTTGGACGGTGTTTGTTTCTGATTTCGGCTCTTGTAATGTGTAGTGTGTTCAGACTTTATTGAATCGTTAGGGAAAGTCGTATAATGATGAAGATTAATTTGGTTATTAATATCTATTACCAACTTCTAAATAATATCTATCTCCTACTAATGATAAACAGTAATATTTCATTCCAATCTACTCTTTCATTAGAAAAAAAGTCAATTTTCTTTCAAAGAAATAATTTTTCTCCAAAAATGAAATGAGCATTGACTAGACCTTTTCGGGTTATCTATTTTAATTAGATCACTATCAGGTAAGTTTAGATTCAATAAAGTCTATCAAAATAGTTTTGTATTAGCTCAGTTATTTTTTGTCATAAATAATCTAGTTCAGAAATATAACTCACAAGTAAAAACTTCAAAATATTGAGCCTCAGTTTTTTAGAATGCTTATTAAATATATATGATTTTTAAAATCAGTAACATTTGGAATTTTTAACGAAAATGCATTTTAGAAAACGGAGGAAAGTAGTCATTTGGTTTGCATTACACTTCAAATTATGGTAAATTAGTTACTTTCATCCCATTGTAATGTTAGGCAGTAGCAAATCTTTCCTAATAGAGTAACAAATAACAAAAAAAAATACGTAGAATAACTAAAAATACAGTGAATATAGTCAATTGGAAATAAAGAACAACAGATAGCGAATATTATTGGCAGAAAACAAGAAATATGTATACATACAAATAGCACACAGAAAATATTTTATTTAAACTATAATATCTAGTGGTTTTGAAAAATGGCACAAAAATGTGTAAATGATAAAATACTAAGCTTCTATCTAGCTTCATCGTAGTTAAAAATAATATTTAAGTTGTTCTCAGAATCAAATGTTGCAGAATTCTTATATTGTATTGATAATCACCGAGTTGAATCAAAACACGTGTAGAGCATGTGTGACACAAATCATCGCTCTTTGATTATTTACTACCAATCAATGCCATCGTATCAGTTAGTCAGAATTGTAGCCCTGTAGACTTCGTCAGTTTGATTTGTGAACTGTTTTCTGGTGCATTTGTTATAGTAACTTTAAACTAACAGTGATAATTATTTTGAGATTTCATGCGACCATAAAATCTAACGGAATTGGCATCGGACTGTCGATTGGTTTATTCCACTTTGATCACCCGGATTCGATCACCCAGGTAATCAAAGTGGACTCCAGTCGAAACTGGGTGTCATTTGAACACCTATGAATAAGATTACCTAGGTGATCGAAGTGGACTTCTTATCCATGGGCGAGCAAAGGACACCAAAGTATCCCCTGGAGTCCACTTTAATCATCTGGGTGACCAAATCCAAGTGATCAAAGCGTAATAGACTTGCAGATTCGATCCCGGTCGACCCCTTGGACTATTGTGATGAAGTCACACCTAACGCAAACATAGTATTTAGCGTTCTTGAATGGGTTTACAATAATTTACTAAATTATTATATATTTTTTTAAGAAAATACTTCATGTAGGTCAGAAATGTAAAATAAGCCCCAAAACAGTTCTCAAATTGAATTTGATCGATTTGTCACAATCGATCATAATAGTACGTGGATACGGTTTGTGTGTGCGCAGATCATGACAGCGACGGTGGAGACGATCACTGAACAGCTGGACATGGCTGCCGCGCTGCCGCCCGCTGACCAGCCGCCGATGGCTACTGCTCACACAATCACGCTAACGGATACTGACGTAGCCACTGCCACTGCTGACGTAAGTCACATAAATACATCTGTCATCGCACCAGATTTGAATCATTGGCGTATCTAGGGTTAGTTTTCAGGAGGGGCTTGGCCCCTGAAATTCCATGTAGCCGATGGATACCTACTCATAGATGGAAGGTTCAGGTGTAAAAATCTTTAAGGTTGTGTATAAAAACCTACCTTTTCTTACATCGAAAAACGCTGTCTAAAGGCGCCTAAGTAATCCGTTTGAGATTTATAAAAGCAGTAATTCCACAATGCACCCGTGCGGTGCTGGGGTGGTGGGTCGCTAAAACATAATAAAATAATAAGGCTCTAGCTAGAGCGGTTAATTAGTTTACTCGGTGACTCGACGATCTGGTGAAAGTTGCGAGAAGCGCCTGAGGCCCGGGAATCCCTACTAGAGATTGCAACCCGGTATGTTTTTCAACCCGACCGGGCCCGATTGCATTCGTCGCTAACCCGTGCCCGGTGTGTGCCTAAAAGGGCACCAGTTTTTAATCTCTAGCCTGGATCCGGCTTTGGTTTATACGATAAACATAATTTATTTTTTTAAATAGGTTTCGACTCCAAACCTGCTTGGCGAGAATGAAGGTATGCCGGAGTCTGTCGAAGAAGATATGACCAACTTCTGGCCGACCTCCGCTGGGAAGTTCCATTTCTGTATTGAAGAGCTGCCTCAGGAACTTCAATACATACATCAGCTGCTACAGGTAAGATATAGGATATAACGTAATTTAAACTTTCTTATAGGTTGTATCTTTAAAAGTTATAGGTACGTCATCTGTTTTGCATTGAAACGAAGCAGATCCTTGTCCTATCTTCTCCTGATTAATTTAGGGTCTAATGACTCTTAAATTTTTCTCTGAGGATAACTCAGTGTTCACAGGTTAAATTTTATTGGCTTTCAAGCTGTAGATACCTACTGGTTAACAGACTACGAGTTGCAGATTGCACACAAGGGTAGAAATCGGTCATACTGTTTTGAGAATCCTTGAAACAATACTAGTTACTTACTTACGTAAGTCTAAATAAAATATGTTAAAAGTTAAAATGTTTTGTTCAGGAACTCAAAAGCACTTCGCGACCAGATGTGCTGTACCATCTCCTGCAGTGTCTTCAAGTGCTGGTCTTGAACGCCGATGCTTTAGCCGATCACAGGGGCTTCCTGATTTGGTGCCAGGAGAATCTTCTTATTGACAAGTAAGCCATATTTGCAGTTATAACAAGTCCAAGGCGTTTATCTCAAGTTTTATCAGATATTCTCAATCTTCTCTAGTCTAGAATATGACTTTCTCTAACTTACTAAATACACATTCTGGAATTAGCCTGTAGGTAGGCTGTACCTATGCCCCCTAAAAACCAACGTGGGGTGTACTCCACTTTGTCTTTTGGGGGGTTAGTCGCCTTTAGTCACGACACCCACCAGAAGTGAGAGGGTGGTCCTTTATGTCCTATAGTTCTGCAGGAACTATAGTTATAGTTCTTATTCTGACGGAGTTTCATGGCTAGGTGTACGTTCTTGACATAATAACGAACAAACGAACGAACATTAATGAACACAGGTTCATTCCTGTTCGTTCGTTTCAGCCGAAAAACGTCCACTGCTGGACAAAAGCCTCCCCCAAGGATCTCCACAAAGACCGGTCCTGCGCCGCTCGCATCCAGGCGCCTCCCGCGACCTTCACCAGATCGTCGGTCCACCTAGTGGGAGGTCTGCCCACGCTACGTCTTCCGGCTCGTGGTCGCCACTCACGAACTTTCCTGCCCCAGCGGCCGTCAGCTCTACGAGCTATGTGCCCCGCCCACTGCCACTTGATTTTAGCGATTCTGCGGGCTATGTCAGTCACTCTGGTTCTCCTACGGTACATTCCTGTACTAATTAAATAATTTTCTTTCTTATCTCCAGCCTATGGAACGTCTGCAACGCCAGCCATTCCCACATCTGCTCAGTAGCAGTCCCAGTGCTTCTCCACTGCGTGACGTTAGCTGGTGGTGCTGACGTGTTCTGCAACCTCATACGCGACCAGTTCCATCACCACGACCATAGAGTTCGATTCACGGCGGTGGAGCGAGTCACCGTTATCATCAGGTAGGCTGGGCTTAGTGAAAACAAAACTCTTTCTTCTTGCAGTAGTTTCGTACTAGTGCTGCACTGCTGTGTGACGTTAGCCGGTGGTGCTGACGTGTTCTGCAACCTCATTAGAGACCAGTCCCATCATTACGACCACAGAGTTAGATTCACGGCGGTGGAGCGAGTCACCGTTATCATCAGGTAGGCTGGGCTTAGTGAAAACAATACTCAGTAGTTTCGTAGTAGTGCTTCTCCACTGCGTGACGTTAGCCGGTGGTGCTGACGTGTTCTGCAACCTCATAAGAGACCAGTCCCATCATTACGACCACAGAGTTAGATTCACGGCGGTGGAGCGGGTCACCGTTATCATCAGGTAGGCTGGGCTTTGTGAAAACAAAACTCAGTAGTTTCGTAGTAGTGTTTCTTCACTGCGTGACGTTAGCCGGTGGTGCTGACGTGTTCTGCAACCTCATACGAGACCAGTTCCATCATTACGACCACAGAGTTAGATTCACGGCGGTGGAGCGGGTCACCGTTATCATCAGGTAGGCTGGGCTTAGTGAAAACAAAACTCTTTCTTCTTTCAGTAGTTTCGTACTAGTGCTGCACTGCTGTGTGACGTTAGCTGATGGTGCTGACGTGTTCTGCAACCTCATAAGAGACCAGTCCCATCATTACGACCACAGAGTTAGATTCACGGCGGTGGAACGGGTCACTGTTATTATCAGGTAGGATTCGGATTTTCATCAGCATACATCATTATCATCATCATCATCATTTGAGCCATAAGACGTCCATTGATGAACACAGGCCTCTCCCGATGATTTCTTCAATGTCCAGTTGGCAGCGGCCTGCATCCAGCGCCTTCCCGCTACCTTTATTAGGTCGTCGGTCCACCTTGTGAGTGGACGTCCTTCGATGAGCTTTGAGGTACGAGACCTCCACTCCAAAACCTTGCTGCCCCATCGGCCGTCAGTTCTGCGCACTATGTGCCCTGCCTATTGCCATTTGCCACTTCAGCTTGCTAATCCGTCGGGCTATGTCAGCGACTTTAGTCAATATGAATATACCACTTTTTTTTTACAGATTCATGGACGGCTCTCCCATCAAAACCAGCCTGCCTCTACAGACAGCGCTGGCGACCGCCTTCTGCTACCTCATCTCGAGTATGGACGACATCAACGTATACGTCGCGCAACGGGCCACGCTGTACATCGGGACTGTGCACGACAATGCTATTGACGTATGTTGTAGTTTGTACTTTACGTAGTTGTAGTAATAGAGGCTATTTTGCTACAAAAATTAAAAGTCTAATGTGCTGTCCACTTTAGCCTAGCAGACTTTTTAATAATAAGTACAGACATGTATAGAAGTGCGCACATTGTACCGATTTGGTATCGGCCTAACTATCGGCTGACTAAAAGTCTGTAGTCTGCGGGGAGTCTTAGAGAGACTTTTCTATGTATGTACACCGATCACGCCGAGATTTCTGCACCGATTTACGTGATTCTTGTTTACATCTATGCGGAATAGTTGCCATTTGGTCCCATAAAAAAAATATTTGATTTGGTTACGTAGTTTTTATTTTATGAGCATTTTTAGTTTTTAGCATGCTCGCGTGAAAACTTTGTTGTGACAATTACGTCGTCTAGGTATATTTATGTAATCGATGTTCACCGATTACTTACAGATTTCTCGTTCGATTTGAGTGATTCTTATTTGTTCGATAGTAGATACTTGCCATTTGGTCCCATACACAATTTAATCTGAAAGTTAAACATGAAAAATCTGCATTATCGTCGATAGTGTAAGGAACCTACTATAAAATCAATCAATCAATCAAAAAAAAATATTATGAGTACTTACACTTGAAGTGAATTTAGGTTAAAGACAGCCCGATTGATATAAAACCTCTCACCCTCAGCTTCTCCTATTCTGCCTGGAGACGCAATTCGACCTGGTCATAGTAGACCGGCCGATGGTGCTGCAGTGCATCTACCAGCTGCACAACACGCTCAGCGACCGCCGCATCCTCACGTGGGAGTTCTTCCTCAACCGCTTCGAGGCGCTCTTACTGGAAGCCAACATCAACTCCAACAAGACCGTGGACTTTACCAACTTGAGGGGTGAGTGCTTAATGCCTGGGGCAGAAGATTCAGTTTTGTATCCAGCCTTTTCTAGCGCTTCTTAAAACCTGGTCCGTGAGCACTTAGAATTTTTTCCAATGACCCCAAGCTACCCATCCTTATCGCTCGCGCGTAATTATATTGCTGTCGCGACTGTGCGACGGGCGGCCGCAGTGAGTGTGCGAGCTTTAGGCACTCTTATTGGAGGTTCAGATCTACTCCAAAAAGACCGTGGACTTTACCAACTTAAAGGGTGAGTCCATAATACCTGGGGCGGAGGGGACCGATTCCAACAAGACTTCATCAACTAGGGCGAGTCTTTAATACTTGAGGCAAAAGGTACAGTTTGGTCTGTCACCTGACCTAAGGATTCGAGTCGCTACTCTAAGAAGCAAGACTGGTGACTACACCTACTTAAGGGTTCTCTCTTTAATGCCTGAGACAGATAAGACAGTTTTCTCCAACAAGACAGTTGACTTCACTAACTTAAGGTGTGTGTCCTTAATACCTGGAGCAGAGGAGACAGTTTTCTCTGACGAGATTGGGACAGCTTTGTCTGCCGTCTAACCGAGACATTTATCTAAGGCATTCTTACTGGTATCTCAGATCAGCTTTATCAAGCCTGTCTGTAACGAACTTGATGAGGTACTGAGTCCTTAATACCTGCGGCAGAGGGTACAGTTTCGTTAGTCCTGGTGATGTGGCCCGGGATGGTGCTGCAGTGCATCTACCAGCTGCACAACACGCTCAGCGACCGCCGCATCCTCACGTGGGAGTTCTTCCTCAACCGCTTCGAGGCGCTCTTACTGGAAGCCAACATCAACTCCAACAAGACCGTGGACTTCACCAACTTGAGGGGTGAGTGCTTAATGCCTGGGGCAAAAGGTTCAGTTTTGTCTCCAGCCTTTTCTAGCGCTTCTAGGCATTCTTATTGGCGGTTCAGATCTACTCCAAAAAGACCGTGGACTTTACCAACTTGAGGAGTGAGTGCTTATTACCCGAGGCAAAGAGGACAGTTTCTAACAAGACTTGACTTCACCGACTAGGATGAGTTCTTAATACCTGAAGTGGAGGTACAGTTTGGTCTGTCACCTGACCTAAGGATTCGAGTCGCTACTCTAAGAGGCAAGACTGGGGTTCTGTCTTTGCCTGACAGAGGGTTCAGTTTCGTCTGCCATCTGGCCTACGGATTCGAGTCTCTAGTGTGTGAAGCAAGACTGGTGACTTCATTAACTAAGGCGAGTCCTTAATACCTGGGGCAGAAAGTTCAGTTTTGTCTGCACCTGATCTCTCCCTTAGAGGCACTGCTGTTAGAAGCAAGATCGGTAACTTAAGGGTTGTGTCTTTAATGCCTGAAACAGATGGGACAGTTTTCTCCAACAAGACAGTTGACTTCACTAACTTAAGGGGTGTGTCCTTAATACCTGGAGCAGAGGAGACAGTTTTCTCTGACGAGATTCGGACAGCTTTGTCTGCCGTCTAACCGAGACATCTAACTGAAGAATTCTTACTGGTAGCTCAGATCAGCTTTCAAGCTTGTCTATAACGAACTTGAGGAGGTACTGAGTCCTTAATACCTGCGGCAGAGGGTTCAGTTTCGTTTGTCCTGGTGATGTGGCCCGGGATGGTTCTGCAGTGCATCTACCAGCTGCACAACACGCTCAGCGACCGCCGCATCCTCACGTGGGAGTTCTTCCTCAACCGCTTCGAGGCGCTCTTACTGGAAGCCAACATCAACTCCAACAAGACCGTGGACTTTACCAACTTGAGGGGTGAGTGCTTAATGCCTGGGGCAGAAGGTTCAGTTTTGTATCCAGCCTTTTCTAGCGCTTCTTAAAACCTGGTCCGTGAGCACTTAGAATTTTGTCCAATGACCCCAAGCTACCCATCCTTGTCGCTCGCGCGTAATTATATTGCTGTCGCGACTGTGCGACGGGCGCCCACAGTGAGTGTGCGAGCTTTAGGCACTCTTATTGGAGGTTCAGATCCACTCCAAGGAGATTGTGGACTTTACCAACTTAAGGGTCACCCCTTAAGTTGGTAAAGTCCACAATCTCCTCACGTCTTTAATACCTGGAGCAGACAGGACAGTTTTCTCCATCAAGACTGTTGACTTCACCAACTAGGTTGAGTCCTTAATACGTAGGGCAGAAGGAACAGTTTTGTCTGCCGCCTGATCTCCCCCTTATAGGCACTGCTGTTAGAAGCAAGATTGGTAAAGGGTTGTGTCTTTAATGCCTGAAACAGATGGGATAGTTTTCTCCAACAAGACAGTTGACTTCACTAACTTAAGGGGTGTGACCTTAATACCTGGAGCAGAGGAGACAGTTTTCTCTGACGAGATTGGGACAGCTTTGTTGCCGTCTAACCGAGACGTCTAACTGAGACATTCTTACTGGTAGCTCAGATCAGCTTTCAAGCCTGTCTATAACGAACTTGTGGAGGTACTGAGTCCTTAATACCTGGGGCAGAGGGTCCAGTTTCGTTTGTCCTGGTGATGTGGCCCGGGATGGTGCTGCAGTGCATCTACCAGCTGCACAACACGCTCAGCGACCGCCGCATCCTCACGTGGGAGTTCTTCCTCAACCGCTTCGAGGCGCTCTTACTGGAAGCCAACATCAACTCCAACAAGACCGTGGACTTTACCAACTTGAGGGGTGAGTGCTTAATACCTGCGGCAGAAGGTGCAGTTTTGTATCCAGCCTTTTCTAGCGCTTCTTAAAACCTGGTCCGTGAGCACTTAGAATTTTGTCCAATGACCCCAAGCTACCCATCCTTATCGCTCGCGCGTAATTATATTGCTGTCGCGACTGTGCGACGGGCGGCCGCAGTGAGTGTGCGAGCTTTAGGCACTCTTATTGGAGGTTCAGATCTACTCCAAAAAGACCGTGGACTTTACCAACTTAAAGGGTGAGTCCATAATACCTGGGGCGGAGGGGACCGATTCCAACAAGACTTCATCAACTAGGGCGAGTCTTTAATACTTGAGGCAAAAGGTACAGTTTGGTCTGTCACCTGACCTAAGAATTCGAGTCGCGACTCTAAGAAGCAAGACTGGTGACTACACCTACTTAAGGGTTCTCTCTTTAATGCCTGAGACAGATAGGACAGTTTTCTCCAACAAGGCAGTTGACTTCACTAACTTAAGGGGTGTGTCCTTAATACCTGGAGCAGAGGAGACAGTTTTCTCTGACGAGATTGGGACAGCTTTGTCTGCCGTCTAAACGAGACATCTAACTGAGGCATTCTTACTGGTAGCTCAGATCAGCTTTATAAAGCCTGTCTATAACGACCTTGAGGAGGTACTGAGTCCTTAACACCTGGGGCAGAGGGTTCAGTTTCGTTTGTCCTGGTCATAGTAGACCGACCAATGGTTCTGCAGTGCATCTACCAGCTGCACAACACGCTCAGCGACCGCCGCATCCTCACGTGGGAGTTCTTCCTCAACCGCTTCGAGGCGCTCTTACTGGAAGCCAACATCAACTCCAACAAGACCGTGGACTTTACCAACTTGAGGGGTGAGTGCTTAATGCCTGGGGCAGAGGGTTCAGTTTTGTATTCCGCCTTTTCTAGCGCTTCTAGGCACTCTTATTGGCGGTTCAGATCTACTCTAAGAAGACCGTGGACTTCACTAACTTGAGGGGTGAGTGCTTAATACCTGGAGCAGAAGGTTCAGTTTTGTGTACAGCCTTTTCTAGCGCTCCTAGGCACACTTATTGGAGGTTCAGATCCACTCCAAGGAGATTGTGGATTTAATCAACTTAAGGGGTGAGTCTTTAATACCTAGAGCAGACGGTACAGTTTTCTCCATCAAGACTGTTGACTTCACCAACTATGATGGGTTCTTAATACCTGAACCAGAAGGTACAGTTTGGTCTGTCACCTGACCTACGGATTCGAGTCGTACTGTAAGAAACAAGACTGCTGACTTTACCAACTTGAAGGGTATGTACTTAATACCTGGGACAGGGACGACAGGGTACAGTTTTGTCTGTCGTCTGACCTAGGGATTCGAGACGATACTGTAAGAAGCAAGAATGGTGACATCATCAACTTGATGGGTGTGAGGCAAAGGGTACAGTTTTGTCAGTCGCCTCGCTTGGCCTACCGTTCGTGTAAGGAGTTTTTAGATACAGTTTCTTTTTGTTTTTATGGTAAAAATTGTTGCTTTGTGTATTTTTCATGTGTGTATGTCAATGAAGTTTTATCTTTCTGTCTAAAATATTTTTTTTTGTCATATTTTTATCTAGTTTTGATTCTTATTTAACTTAATGTCTTGTTGTACAGGTTTACTGTTTTGGTGTGTAGATGATTGTGTTGTGAGTATATTTTTTGTTTTGATTTTTTATGCTTTAGCTATACTTTTTTTTCTACTTAACTTCTATTTGCTTACTTAATTTTGATGAATCTGTATTATTTTGATTTTATTTTCACCCATCATTATACGTACTCGTATATCGTATTTTTTTCTGTCCTTCAATAATATAGAACAATTTAACTCTTGCTTTAGTTATTGCGTTTAGGATCCATATCTAATTCTAATGCAAAACACGCGATATAATTCTTCCACTCTTCTTCGCTTGGACAAAACTTAAGAACCTACCTATCAAATAACCATTACGAATAAACCTGAATTTCAAATCAATAAAAGTTATCACTATTGTCAACAGAACTCGTGAGCAGCGAAACTAGTTCTGAATGGTTCCTGTACAAAGTGCGTCGCGCACACGAGGCCCTTAGTGTGTCTGCGAGGGAACCGAATGCGAACACTCTCAGTGCGTCGTTTGGCACCAAATGGCCCTACAAGAGGACCATATCCGCTCCGGCGACTATGCCACCACACCCAGACACTAGGCATGGTAAGTATATTGTTATACTTATGTAATGGATTACTATTAGAATGGTTCCTATAGTTGAGGGTACTTATCCATGAGGGAATCAAATGTGAACACTCACTATGGCCCTACAAAAAGACCATATCCACCCCGGCGACTATTCCACCTCACCCGGATACTAGGCGTGGTAAGTATAGTAGGACTTCTACATAGAATGGTTCCTATGGCGTATTTTTTCTGTGCCAGAACCGAACGTGAAACGTTATGTTGACTGAGAGGTAACATTCGTTTGCCTGCAGTCGGACGGCTCTCGCTGGTTCTGCAAGAGCTAGTCTTTGCCTGTGTCGGTTCTGAAAAAAAAAGTCCGTCTAGTCTTAAAAAGGAACGAGTAGTTCTGTTCTAATAGAATTGAAAATATTCTGTCAGGCCTTAGTCGAGAAGTTCACAAATATAAATCTGTTAGTATCTCCTATTTTTTCCCATTTTATGTCTAGATTCACAATCAAATTCCTATTTTATTATTTCCAGAGCGTGAGAAAGTGTACTCCCGACAGTACTCCGCGCCGTTGCTCAAGCGCAAGACTTCGAGATTCGGCTTAGGGCAGCTTCTAGCTACGCCGCAGCCTTTGGCACCACAACGCTCTAATAATACTCATGGTAAGCGTCATATGTTTTGAATACAAGCCACGATAGCCGAACGGTGAAGGGGTCGGACTGGCCGACTCGTGATCCGGGGAACGCGGGTTCGGTCCCCGCCGCCGCTCGACTACGAGTATTGTGGTGAGCTCACTCGTGACACAAGCATATTTAGTTTAGTACGAGGGGCTAGCGGGAGTATTAGTAATTTGTGTAATAACAAATAACTAATAATCTTTTATAAAAAAAAAATACAGCATGTGAAACTATCAAAATATGTTGAACATAATAGATTTTGTACCTTATTCCAAAGAAGTAAAGTTCAATATTTGTTGAAAAAATCGCAGTAAAACCTACTATGACTAAACAATAGAAGGAAAATTAAATAGTCGCTCGAATTGGCAGTAGCATTCTCTAAAAAAATGTAATTGGAAAACTTCTTTTCCTCAGTGAAAGCATAAACATAAAAACAACACACATCAATTATTTTACAAGGCATGTTCGTCTTATTTCCAGCAATTTACAGCTTGTTATTTAAAGCTTGGTCTTGAGCTTCGCGTTTGATCTCGCTCGATTTTTGATTAGTTACGTATTTCAAATTCTGGGATTTCTTTATTTTTAGATGGATTCCACTCCCTGTCCGGTCGGTCGACAGAAGATACGCTAACAACAGTGCTGCCTAAAATTGATCTCGAAGAAGCTGACAGAGAGACCACTAATCTGCTGGTATTTCTACTGATGCAGTTCTTATCCAGGTATGTTGAAGAAAAAGAAAGGAAAAAATTAAATATACTTTTTTAGAAACAAAAACAAGTGGTTAGGTTCTGACCTATAGCCTCCTTGCTCTCACTTTTCACTCCCACATTTACGATTTTTACGTGATGTGTGTAAATTGTATGAGATTCACCGGATATGCCGGTCTTAGCCTTTGCCTCTTCGTGATCCCATACAAGTGCTCTCTGCAAGCCATGTACCTTAAGAATAATCTGAAATTAAATGGTTTATACCTAGACTGCATCTCACTTAACATCAACTACATGCGTGTGTTCTACATTAAAAAAACTAGTACCAAACAAATATTATTATTTCTTTCTTTCTTTCAAATGGTCACCTATTCAATCTTATTAAATACTTGCTTGGATTGTTTCAGGTCAGATCAAGCTCACCCCACCGAAGACAAGGCAATAGCCAAAACACAGGAGTTAGTACTGAAGCATCTCTTCCTTTTGCTCGGGTACAACTGTAACGAAAAGTACTTCCACATCTCGCCATATACTCTAAGGTAAATAACTGACACTAAAGTTGGACCGACGACCTCATAAACGTAGCAGAAAGGCGCTGCCACCAACCGGTCATTATGAAAATCATTGGGGAGGCCTATGTTCAGCAGTGGACGTCCTGTGGCTGAAATGATGCTGATGATGATGGTGAAGATTTAAAATCATGTCGTCGACATAAATAGTCAATCAACATTACAAACGAAAACTAAGTAATAAATCTTTTAAAATGTTTGAAATTCATAGACAAAGCTTCTATATTTTAATTAAAGAATTATTGTGTCAATAGGCAATCGTCAATCTTCAACGCGTTTATGGCCAACCTACCTCAAGTGTTGGATCAAAACCACGTCATGGGTGCTTGCATTGCTGAACCTACACTGCTGCTGCTACAGGTTTATCTTTATTTAGTTTTATTAAAAATAATTTAGCAGACCTTAAAGCTAGGCAATAAACTACGATGTATTTTGGTAACTATATTCCCATTATTTTGTAATAATTGCAGTTATTTGTAATTTCCATTGTATCCCTTGATTGTTACCTGTTGTGTATGCCTTAATAAATAAATTCCTTTTCCTCACGTGGATTGCTAAATATTGGACCTCTAAGCTCCTAAGATCCTTCTCGTTTGTTCTTCTCCAATAACTTCAACCACTTTTTAGACTTTGTTGCTTATAATTGAGATTGAGGTCTGATTCGTTATTAAGTTTTTAACCGACTTCAAAAAAGGAGTAGGTTATATGTTCGGCTGTATGTATGTTTTTTTAAAGGTCAAAACAGGCTTTTATTATTGTCTAGCTAGAATATTGCAGTAGTATTAAAGCATCGCTAGCTTACAAAAACATTAGGTGCTAATATTATGATGTTAACAAAACTATTGTATCTTACAATTGCTCAAAACTCATGGTTCAAGTGTTCTTCGAAGTTCGGACGATTTCTTTGGTCCTTAAAACACAAAGTTTACTATCAAGATCATGTTTGTCTCTAACTTACTAATTAACCTAGTCCTAAGACAAAATTATGTACGTAAACCCCTTTGCTTGAATTTGTGTCTGTCTTGTTGGTTGTCCTAAATAAATAAATAAATAAACTTTTTGTAATTTTGTAGTACTGCAGCGGAGGCACCTACGGCTCTACCAATCCGCCGGCCGCCACTCATTCCTTAGCCGCGTTAGAACCGCACGTCAGGAGGCATTGGCTGATGGCGCTACTGGTCGTTTTGTACAAGGTAAACTTAGAGAAAAATAGAACACATCTTATTGTACACAACACAAAAAAAAGAAACACACAAAAGAGACAGCACGATTTAGGTGGTCTAATCGCTATAAAATCTATCACCTTATATTGTATATCATTCATTATGGTTCTAGTTTTCACTACATTATACACAGGAGCTCGACTCTCCTAATTAACTAAAAGGAAATGGAGGATCCTATATTCCCTAAGCCCTAAGTTGATCAGACGCGATCAGGCTTTGATGTCACAAGCTTAGTTGTGTACCTGAAGACCTCTAAAAAAGAGATGGCGTGACCGCACATACTAAAACTAGTATCTCTGTTACATGTTCATGAAAATTGGTACAAATTAATGCTACTCTCTTTGCCCGAAGTTTAAAGTTATTTATAGCTACTGTTAGGATCTTCTTTATATCTAGGAAATGTTAGCAACGACATTCAAATTGGTTGAGAAAGTGTTTCTTTATCGATCTAAAATTCACTTCAATGTTGTAGGGTATCTCCACATTCATAACTTAACTATTATACCTGTTGACGTCGGGTTAAGGTTTTGTGGTTTACCGATAGATGTCACCGCGCGCTGTGACATCTATCGGTAAACCACAAAACCTTAACCCGACGTCAACAATACCCTCATTTCCAGTACCACTACAGCAGCGGGCCGGTATGCAACCAAGTGGTGTCGCTGGTGCGGATAGTCCTGCATACCGTGGAAGCGCAGCATCATCAATGCAAGAGGATCCCGCCGATGATTGTTATGCCGCATATACCGCGCCCGAGAGGTAAGTGCTGGAAGACTGAACTTTGTTTCAAAGGGATAAGGTTTAAAATTATGATGTGCAGCATCAGTGCAAGCGGATCCCGCCGATTATTGTTATGCCGCATATACCGCGCCCTAGAGGTAAGTGCTGGAAGTCTGAACTTTGTTTCAAAGGGATAAGGTTTAAAATAATGATGTGCACCATCACCAGTGCAAGAGGATCCCGCCAATGATTGTTATGCCGCATATACCGCGCCCTAGAGGTAAGTGCTGGAAGTCTGAACTTTGTTTCAAAGGGATAAGGTTTAAAATAATGATGTGCACCATCACCAGTGCAAGCGGATCCCGCCGATGATTGTTATGCCGCATATACCGCGCCCGAGAGGTAAGTGCTGGAAGACTGAACTTTGTTTCAAAGGGATAAGGTTTAAAATAATGATGTGCACCATCACCAGTGCAAGCGGATCCCGCCGATGATTGTTATGCCGCATATACCGCGCCCGAGAGGTAAGTGCTGGAAGACTGAACTTTGTTTCAAAGGGATAAGGTTTAAAATAATGATGTGCACCATCACCAGTGCAAGAGTATCCCGCCAATGATTGTTATGCCGCATATACCGCGATACTGACAATTCAATATTGTTTTGAAAAAAGAACCGATCGAAAGTGACACTACAGTGATGGATGAAAAATTCAAAATACAGTCAAACAATTTCTAAAACGTCAAGTCGCAAAAATTGGATTAATAACCCAGTTGTTAGTAGCACCTTTCTGTAAATTTCATAATTATATGGCTGTCCAACGAGGCAAAAATGGGAACTAATAGTTCAGTATTGATAGTAGCGCCTTCCTGACAATGCCATAGCTGGGACGGCTCAGTTTTGGACAACTTTTATACAAATTATTGATAAATTCAATTTTTTAAATAAAATTTAAACCTTTTTTAATTAAAACAATTTGAAAAAAAATCACTTTTAGCGTTCCTTTTACGGTATCATCGATTTTATTTATTATTATTTTTAATCACTATTTAAGACTTATCCTGCTAGTTTCGTTTCTCATTTTATACCTTATAATATTCCTATTTATGCGTAATATAATATATCAAAAACCTACCAATGTACAACTCTTTATTTTTTTGGTTGTTCTCCTTTTTTTTTTGGATGCGAGCGGGGATGGTCGACAACATGACCGCGCGGCCCTACGGAACGGATTTTCGAATTTTCGCTCGCTGGGGCCATGGGGCTCAATGATGTCCGACGCTTAATAATACGATGTAAAGACTCAAAAACAACTATATGTTAATAAAATCCTTTATTTATGTTTATAATGTAACGATTTAACAAAAAAAAACAATCGACGAAAATTTAAAACAATTGAAATTTTTACTTGGCCTGGTAGGAAAGTGCAGTGTCGGACAACATTGACCGCGTTGGCGTTCAATGTGTTAAGTTGCCTCAAGACACTGAGAGATAAATAAGTAGTTAATATTATTCATGATAATTCATGCTAAATCATGTATTTCCTCCGCCATTTTTCGCAGTTTGGCACCACACGTCACATCATTTTACCGAAGTCAGCCCTATTGGCTCCGTGCACGATTACAGCGCCAACTAGCGTCCACAACTTTGTGGGCTCTGTCACATTGACATTTAGGTCGTATATTTGTGAAAAAATATCGAAATGAAAAAATAACAAATATTTTCAACTAATAAATTGTTGTGATACCACGATTTGGGTGGAAAAAAGGTTTTGAAATCATTTTGGTCATTCAAATCAAATGAGGTAAGTCCAAAAAGTGTGTTTAATTTTGATTGTGTCAGGGTTTGTTTATAGATGACCCACGCTGAACTGTCCCGCCAAACTCAATGACAGGGGGGCGCTACCATCGTTCAACTATATGGTTTCCAACATGGCAAAAATCTGAACCAGCGATCCGGTATTGACCACTGTCAATGTCATCGACAGGACAGTCCAGTATTTTGGAACTATACTTCATTTATAGTTGTAGTTTTACAGTAAAACAAAAAGAAAAAGCTACTTTAACGGTTTCATTATATAACAGTAANTTCAAAGGGATAAGGTTTAAAATAATGATGTGCACCATCAGTGCAAGCGGATCCCGCCGATGATTGTTATGCCGCATATACCGCGCCCGAGAGGTAAGTGCTGGAAAACTTTTATTGATTTTGAGTCTTTATTAAAAGTACACAAGGTTCGAACGTAGGTAAATACTTTAAAAACAAAATGAGAAGCCGACTAGCTGTGAACTATTTTTTCAAATTTAAGTCGTTTCAAGAAAGGCACTCGCTGTCTAATATAATATTTGCCCACCAATGTTCTTTTCGTGGGCTAACGCTCCAGAGACTATCTAAGCGTCATTTTACTCTATAGTACGAATAGCCCGTCGCCCTCCCACACTGCTTATAGTCCAAAATCTATTGGGTCCCGATAAATTGTCACGCGTGATGTTTTTAAGCGAAAAAATGAATGATTGATTTATTTGTTTTTAGGTACGGTACATAGAATACCACTATTTACCTACTAGGAAAATACAGCTGCAAATCACTTACAAATCTGTGATATAGTTAATCTTTTTTTCTCGTTGGCGGTGGGACAAGTAACTCACGCACAGCGTCAAAAAATATCAAGCTACAGTATCTCTTGAAGACACTTAATTTAAGTACTGTATTCTTGCTGTTTCTTCTCAGATCTCAGCCAGCCGTCTCTCAAGACAGAGTTAGAAGCGACAACCGCGGCGGCCGGCAGCAGCCCGCTGGCAGCCCTGGAGCGCAAGCCCAAGCTGACCGCCAAGCCACACATGCACACGCACTGGGAGGAGCCCGCCAAGGCCGCCAAGTGAGTGCTGCTAAAGCCTGGTCCGTGAGCACGTAGAATCCCGTCCAATGACCCCAAGCTAACCATCCTTATCGCTCGCGCGTAATTATATTGCTGTCGCGACTGTGCGACGCGCGCCCGCAGTGAGTGTGCGAGCGCGACAGCAACATAATTACGTGCGAGCGACAAGGATGGGCAGCTTGGGGTCATTGGACGGGATTCTACGTGCTCACGGACCAGGCTTTACCAGAGTAAATACAAATGAGTAGGTCATCTTCATAGAAACGCACGGGCGCGGTTTGTATGTGAGCGCGCCAACGCGTATGCGGCGCGCACGCACACACTGACAAAATTCGGCGCAACCACGACTGGCTCCCCGCTAATCCCCGCTAAAGGCCTACTCATTTGTATTTACTTTGGTGCTACTGTTCCGCCGGAGCGCGAGCCAAGCTCACCGCCAAGCCACAAATCCTGCTACTGTCCCATACAGATGTACGCCAAGGGTCGCTTTAGACGGAGCTGGAAACGACTGGCAGCAACTGTAGTCCGCAAACATAGCCTAGGTAGGAGTCTGTCAAGGCCGCCAAGTGAGTGCTGCTACTGTCCCTGGAGCGCGAGCCAAGCTCACCGCCAAGCCACACATGCACACGCACTGGGAGGAGCCCGCCAAGGCCGCCAAGTGAGTGGCTCTTACTGTCCCATACAGGTGTAGGCCAAGGGTCGCTTTAGCTGGAGCCTAAAGTCACCACTGCAGCGGCTGGAATATATGGCAGCCTGGGAGAAGCCCGTCAAGGCTGCCAAGTGAGTGTCTGGTACTGTCCCATAGAAATGTATGCCAGAGGTCGCTTTAGATGGAGCTAGAAGTTGGAACTGCAGCGGCGGGATGCTTCCAGTTGTAATCCACAATTCCATATACATATATAGCCTACGCCACATACTTGGCATCCTTGAAGGAGCCCGCCAAGACCGTCAAGTGAGTGGCTACGGGACTATTCCCATCTCTCGTTTCCACCGCTGCAACTCCTGTGTAGCCAGGATCTACAGCTTGACCGCCAATAACAACCCAGCCAGTGAAGGTCAAGTGAGTGGCTGTTCCTGTCCCATACAGATGTAAGCCAGGGGTCGCTTAAGATGGACCCAGAAGTCATCACAGCGGCTGGTAGTAGCTGTAGTCCACATACATAGCCTATCTACTCGGCAACCTTGGAGGAGTATGTCAAGGTCGCCAAGTGAGTGCTGCTACTGTCCCTGGAGCGCGAGCCAAGCTCACCGCCAAGCCACACATGCACACGCACTGGGAGGAGCCCGCCAAGGCCGCCAAGTATGTCATCATCATCATTAGTTCATTTAGCTGTACTGTGGCTGTACTTTCAGTTCTAAGGCCTCAGCCTCGAATTTAGCGGGCAGCGGCGCGGGCAACGCAGACCCGTTCTCGAAACAAGCGGGCAGCTCGCGCGGCGCTTTAGCGGCGAAGTGTTGTGTTCGGGGTTGTGTTGTCGAGATATTTGTTTTTATTCGCGAACGAAATATCTGAACTACGGCGACAATTTTATTTTGATTCAAATTTATTCGTAACGCTCGATTTATTGCGGGCAAAAGAAGGAGTGCGCTGCCCGCTCGTTGCCCGCTCCCGCGCCGTTGTTTTCGAGAACCGGTCTATTTGATTTTACGCATAAGATCCTGCCGCTCCCGCGCCGCTACCGCCGCCGCCCCGCTGCCCGCTAAATTCGAGGCTGAGCCCTAAGACAGTCATCTCTAGAACAGCCTTTCCGAAGCTGAGTTAGGCAGCGGAGCGAGACCAGAGGCACCAGAGGTGAACCAGAGGCAAATGCAGTATTCGGCCTAAACTCCCCACACTGGCTAGATGAGTAGGAGGGGTGATATTCACATATTTTATCCCTATAGTCACAGAATAATAATAAGTAATACGTACAGAAGTTTTACTTCGCGAAGGTATTTAAAAAAATGTATGCTCAATGTCATTAACAATATGGTGTAATTTAGCCTGTCTCAAGAGTCAAGCACCATTTTGTTGACAAACGTCAGTGATCGGCACTGCGCCGAAGCTATAGTGCTGACTTCGGTAAAATGATGTGACGTGAGGTGCCAAACTGCGGAAAATGGCGGAGGAAATACATGATTTAGCATGAATTATCATGAATAATATTAACTACTTATTTACCTCTCAGTGTCTTGAGGCAACTTAAAAAAGTACATTCTGTGTTTTTATTATTATTTAGGCAGTTAAATACTGCACAGTATTTAGTACACCATTTTCTTTATTTTCTTCCATCATACACAAGAATACTCGTGGGTGAGTCAATGTTCGCTCGTATGTGAGGCCTTGTCGAATAGTATCCTGTAGGTGGGCCATCGTGCGTGTTTTGTTTTCGATGTAAACTCGCGGAGATGAACAGGCCTGCTATAGTCGCCTATTACGACATTCACAAGAAGAATGGAGGTCTGATTCTACTCTGCCGGAACACAAAAAACATTTTACATTCCTCATTTGCTCTGCTCTGGCAGCTATGATACTGAGTCAAAAACTCTAAGGAAAATTGCATTACAATTTCAACCGTTAAAGCGTCAAGAATATAAGGTACAATAGTATTCGTCACTCAAAAATCCCTTGCCGTTCCATCATCCCTACGGTGTGCGCAGTCCCTAATACTCAATTATATGTCTCTATTTAGTTATGAAGTCTTAATTTAATTTTACTATGTTTCATTCTAGATATAAACAATGGAGTTTGGAACAAGAATCATCCGAAAGCGAGTTGATAGCAATTCCAGAGACCAGCGACAAATCCGATACTACTGTCCATGGGAGCACTGCGCCGGTAAATACGTATAATTTATACATAGGTATCAAAATAATGATTACAGTGCATTTTGTATGTAGTCAACTTCAATGAATATTTTCATAATGAGCAAACATTTTACTACTATTAAAAAGCTGAAGGGTTTGTTTGCTTGAACGCTTTAATCTTAGGAACTACTGGTCCGATATGACAAAATATTTTTGTGTTAGATAGCCTATTTATCGAGGAAGGCTTTAGGCTGTATAAAATTATCCTGCAGCCAATAGGGGCGGAGCAGTAAAGAAAAATGTTGCAAAAACGGGAAAAAATATTCAAAACATTTTCACGCGTAGGTACACACGGCCACACTGTTAACTATCCATTTCCGTTTTTGCTCTCGCTCTAATCAAATGGTGATTCTTTGCGATAGAACGAAATGACATGACGGGCCATGGGCAGTTAACACTGTTGCCGATAGTACGTAGTCGCGGGCACAGCTAGTACCTAAATTTTTCTATTGGCAATGTGTCTTGTGCTCGTGTTTTGTGCTACTATTTTGTTACTGTATTATTATTTTGGAATACTTTTTAGGGATCCTTCGATGAGCCTTCTCACTACGAGGACCCGCCGCCCAAGATCGAAACGCCAGCCGCCTCAGCTCATCCACCGTTGAATAAGATTAGTGTAAGTTACATTATAAAACTTTTAACTAAAGAGATAGAGCACTAAGGCTGGGTTGCACCATCTTACTTTAACTTTAATAAACGTCAAAAGATTGTCAAACTCCATACAAAATCACTGGTTATTGTTATAGTTACGGTTAAATCTAGGTGGTGCAACTCAGCCTAAATGTTGAAAAGTTTCATTGGTTATCTTACCTACCTTATGATAAGTGAATAAGATTCAAATTATACGGCGACAATATATGGCACAGATCCCTATAAAGGGCTAGTCGGCTTAACTACGATGGCGTCAAATCAAATAAAATCATTTATTTACATACAGACTCGGTACATTTGATGGTAAAAAATAAAATAAAATATATCTACATATCTCGCCATGGTTTATCGTCGCCATCGTCGCTATAGTTTTGTTGTTATACGTTGTATATTGCACTTGGCTTAGCTATGGTGTGTACTGTATATAAATCGTATATATTTCTGTATACGCAGACGGCCGTCGGGTCTCGTTCTGCTCACCAGCTGTCTACCAGTTCATCCGTGTCGATTGGCAGCGATTCTTCTAATTTGTAAGTAAATTCGTATACAGGTTGATTACTTAATTTTCAGATGTAAAATGATGATGTAACTTTTTAATGTTGATGTCGCTCCCATAGGGAACGCTATTGAAAACAGTAGAATCAACCCTTTTCGTTGTTGAAATACAAAGAAGTTGGAAAAAGTGTAGAAAATAATATAGTAAATTATGTACTTTTGTACCTTTTAGAAAACTTTTCTTATTTTCAACCGACTTCAAAAAAAGGAGGAGGTTCTCATTTTCTCTCATATTCGACCCGTATGTTTTTTTTTCCTATGTTTGTTACGCGATAACTCCGCCAATTATGAACCGATTTGAACAAATCTTTTTTCGGCGTATAGGTAATACCTCAAGGGTGGTCCCATTTAAATTTAATAATAAAAAAAACAACCCCCAAGGGTGGAAAATTGGGGATGAACTTTTTTACACGCAATATCTCCGCCGATTATTAACCAATTTGAACGATTATTTTTTTGTTGAATAGTTATTATTTGTGTTCACGCATTTGAAGTCGGTTTTTTTTTAAAGTTATGTTATTGGTACAGAAAATCAACCCCAATGAGCGGCCAGTCGGTGGAAATATGGCCCGACCAGTTGCATCAACAGACATCCCCTCGGGCTAAAATACTTGGAAAACAGAAACGGATTGTTGGTAAGTCTAAATTTAAAACAAACAAGGATATTTAAATATTTGTTTACATCCCATAAATCGATTTATGTTATTTAGTTATTTTTTTTATTTTTTATGCAAGACATAGCAGGTTTTTGACCGCAGTCTTGCAGTCTTAAAAATTGAGTAAAGTCACGCCTTTAAAAATATGAACATCAAGTTGAGCAAGTCTGAAACATAGCTACGCTGGTATCAGCAGGAAACACCTACTAATATTGTACGCAAAGTTGTCGTCTTGTATATTTAGGGAAATTGTGTCCATTTGCTAGCACTACAGGCTGTATATTTTTGCCACAGTGGGTAGCAGTACTTCGCCTGATACGGCGCCGTCTTCGAACGGCGATGGACTGGCCGCGACGCACCACCATCCCAGGCACAGGAGTCCAGGCAAGTAATATCATAACTTGTTAGTTCGGTCATTCGTTTCAGCCGAAAGACGTCCACTGCTGCACAAAGGCCTCCCCAAGGATTTCCACAAAGAAAATCCTGCGCCGCTCGCATCCAGGCACCTCCCGCGACCTTCACCAGATCGTCGGTCCACCTAGTGGGGGGCCTGCCTACGCTACGTTTTCCGGCTCGTGGTCGCCACTCAAGAACTTTCCTGCCCCAGCGGCCATCAGCTCTACGCCGCCGCCCACTGCCACCTGATTTTACAATTCTGCGGGCTATGTCAGTCACTATGGTTCTCCTACGGATCTCCTCATTTCTGATTCGATCACGCAGGGAAACTCCGAGCATAGCCCGCTCCAACGCCCTTTGGGTGATATTGAGCCTTCTTATGAGGCTCATAATAAGCGACCACGTCTCAGATCCGTATACTATCACTTTTGTCTTGAGACACTGCAAAATCCTTGGATTGAAACTTGTTAGTAATCTGTGGTAACTTTGCATAGTTTGGGACTAGAGGCGCGGTGTAAAAAGATAGGATCCAAGTATATTAATATTATAAGTGCCTCCTGCAATGCCACTACTTTAATAGTATAAGTGACTAAACTTTTAGACGATAAGTGCATGGGCTTGTTGTCTAAAATCAATAAAATGTCTCGATAAAACGATATAATGGCGCGCATTCCAGGCTAGCAGATGATGATGACGTTAAAAACGACTAATATTTATTATTATGCGTGTACGCAGTGAAGTGTGGCAATCCCTATGCGTCGCCGGAGTCTCCGCTATCAAAGATGGAACTCGCGTGGAGCGCCGTACCGCTCGCGCCGCATCCACCGCCTCACCAGCCCTTCCACATCCCGCCACAGGAGAGGTAAATACTATTGAAATATGGCCGTAAATAAAATATATTTCTTCCATTTTAAACTGAATATATTTCATCAAACTAGCTTTCCGCCCGCGGCTTCGCCCGCGTGGAATTTTGTCTGTCACAGAAAAACTTTATCGCGCGCGTCCCTGTTTCAAAAACCGGGATAAAAACTATCCTATGTTCTTTCCCGGGACTCAAACTATCTCTATGCCAAATTTCATCAAAATCGGTTGCGAGGTTTAAGCGGGAAAGCGTAACAGACAGACAGACAGACAGACAGACAGACAGACAGAGTTACTTTCGCATTTATAATATTAGTTGGGATAAAACACCAGAAGCTATTACACCCGTCTATAGAATCAGTTGACAATAAGATGACGGTCATCAAAACATAAAGAAGAAAAGTATGCTCTATGGAAGCTATCCACGGAGTTCCGTATAAACAGTAAATTAATTTTTGCACTTCAAATCAATTACATTCAACAAATGCAGGGTGACTTGTTTATTTATTTATTTATATAAACCAAAAGAGATACATAGAAAATATTAGTTTAAGATTTAGACTGATAATATAGCCAATAACAGGTTTCCCTCATTATAAAAGTATAATACATGTTAGGATTAAACATCCTTCTAATAGATTATAGTACCGGTTACCTAAATGCGACCAATTTAGCTATGCTTACGCAAAAGTCAATAATTTATGAAATATTTTGATTTTAAGTTTCTCTTGTGAAATTAAATTGTTTCACAAAGCCCAATTTATATCATTAATAGTTAATTTCAAATACTGGTTAAAAAAATCGTAAATCCGTGGTTGACTATCCCCAAAACCAGTGGCATGCAGGCATACCTTTTTGTAAATTCCCTTTTCCATAAACTCTCCATTTCTTATGTCAATGCCAACGAAAATCACATTTTGATTTTTTGCTTTTCCCCCCAATCGTCATTCGTAACTTCCATATTTCATTCCATTGGCCATAGATAACAAATAATTATGATTTGTTTCAGACTCTTGCCAATAGGACCGAAACCGAACAAGGAGCAGTATCCAGTGTTCAATGCTTTAGTCGATCGAGTGAGAGAAGCATTAAGCCTACCCGCAGGTAATTAATTTACGTTAACAACTAAAACCTATACAAAAGAATTCATTGTCAAGTTATTAATTAATTTTGAAACATTTTTACAGACGATTCAACAGACAAGACTGATTCAAGTCGATCGGAGCAAGAACCTACGCCCACTCCTCAGACGAGACCTCAGGACTTGACCAAAAAGCTGTCTTCTGAAGGGACAAGGTAGTTATGTCAAATTATAAAATATCTTCTTAAACGTAAAAATACAGTTATAAAGACAGAAAATTCGCGGCAATGATTTACGCATGCAAGTTTGACTTGCAGTGAATTTATAGGCGTCGCTTTTCGGTGAAATCGCGCGTTCAACGAAATGTAAACGTCACGTGATATCTCATTATATCTACCCCTACAATTTCTGATATTTATTAATTTATTTAGGAAAACCAGGGTTATACAGTGTATACTAATGACAAGTTAGGCAACAAGTAAACCACTTATACACTCGCGAGCAAAAGTATGGAATCACCCTGTTTGTTATGATCGATCGTAAGAACTAAATGACTTATAGAAGATAAATAAAAATGGTACCATTTTAAAGGTGACATTATATACTTTAAATTGATGCCATAGATACATTCAAAGGCATTCAGTTCTTAAGATGGCTCGGAACAAAACACAAGGGGGTGATTCCATACTTTTGCTCGTAAGTATAGTTTTCTACAGGTAAAAAAACAATTTAAACAATTAGCGAGCCTTTGCACGGATTACACACTACGTACAGTACAGTATAATACATGTTGTAAAATAGCACCTACCACAACAATATAAAACGCCACAGTGTTAAGTTGACATGTTCCCCTTTATATGTAAGGTTGTAATAGACAGTTTGACACCATACCCCAATAATTCGAAACCACAACTGTTTTAAAAAGACTTCATTCTGGTCTTAAAAACCTAATTTATTTTAAATTACCTGTAAATTTCGATTTTTGTTCGAATTGTGATTGAAAAAAGTAGTTTAATTGGGTTGACAAAATAGTGACGTCACTTGCTTGTAGTGCCATACAAAATGTATGGGAGAGTTTCGTTTTGACAGTTTTAAAAAGTACGTCAATTGACTGTGGTGTCAACATGTCTATTGTGTATATTGTATCAGGTCGCGGGGTGCTTCGCCCCGGAGGCTGGCGCGCCAGGTGGCACAGACCGGCTCCCCGCCGCATCATCATATGCCAAGACGTCCGCTGTCCACTGGTCAGTATACCTTTAGTCATCGCGTCACGTTCAGATGAATGTAATTCTTAAACGCAATGGTGAACTTAAATGAATTTTTAACCAGTTTATAATGAAGAATTAAGCTACCTGCCCAATTTTTTTCAGATTTTTGTGTTGGCTAGAAATATCCCATTCTCATTTTTTTTTAACACCTCTCTTTGCTCGACAGTATTGCCAATTTGTAAGCACTAATACCAGGACTTTTCATCTCCGCGAGTTTACATCGAAAACAAAACACGCACGATGGCCCACCTACAGGATACTATTCGACAAGGCCTCACATTGACTCACGCACGCGTATTCTTGTGTATGATGGAAGAAAATAAAGAAAATGGTGTACTAAATACTGTGCAGTATTTAACTGCCTAAATAATAATAAAAACATAGAATGTACTTTTTTAAGTTGCCTCAAGACACTGAGAGGTAAATAAGTAGTTAATATTATTCATGATAATTCATGCTAAATCATGTATTTCCTCCGCCATTTTCCGCAGTTTGGCACCTCACGTCACATCATTTTACCGAAGTCAGCCCTATAGCTTCGGCGCAGTGCCGATCACTGACGTTTGTCAACAAAATGGTGCTTGACTCTTGAGACAGGCTAAATTACACCATATTGTTAATGACATTGAGCATACATTTTTTTAAATAAAAACTTCTGTACGTAGTACTTATTATTATTCTGTGCTAATACTCAAGCCTTAATATCATGGGATATGTCCACAGATAGCGGCTGCGAAGGCGGCGACGCGGGCGACTGCGGCTCATGCGGCTCTGGCGGCTCGGGCGGCTGGTGGGACGACGGCTCGCGCGCCGCACACGCCGCCGCCGCGCGAGCCGAGACCGCGCTGTGCTACCGCTGTGAGTACAGACACCGCGCTGTGCTACCGCTGTGAGTACAGAGACCGCGCTGTGCTACCGCTGTGAGTAGTCGAGTACACTAACAGATAGCGGCTGCGAAGGCGGCGACGCGGGCGACTGCGGCTCATGCGGCTCCGGCGGCTCCGGCGGCTGGTGGGACGACGGCTCGCGCGCCGCACACGCCGCCGCCGCGCGTGCAGAGACCGCGCTGTGCTACCGCTGTGAGTATACCTACCTACACATGTCATCATTGTCATCATTTCAGCCACAGGACGTCCACTGCTGAACATAGACCTCCCCCAATGATTTCTACATCGCACGGTTGGTCGTCGGTCCACCCACAAGGTGGACCGAAGACATAATAAATGTAGCAGAAAGGCGCTGGACGCAGGCCGCTACCAACCAGGCAACATGGAAAGCATTGGGGGAGGCCTATGTTCTGCAGTGGACGTCCTATGGCTGAGATGATGATGATGACGGTTGGTATCGGCCTGATTCCAGCACCTTCCCGCTACCTTTATCAGGTCGTCAGTCCACCTTGTGGATGGACGTCACACGCTGCGTTTTCCAGTACGTGACCTCCACCAGTTCTGCGTACTATGTGCCCTGCCCATTACCACTTCAGCTTGATAATCTGTCGAGCTACAAAAATGCCACCATGTCGGTCCGAGTACAGGAGCAAAGCTTGACGGCGATACCTCTGCAGCGAGGCGTGAGACAGAGAGAAATTATATCTCCGAAACTGTTCACAGCTAAATGGAAAGGATACACACATGTATCAGGTCAATAGATCTCGCACACAGTCAGTGCCAGAAGTATGGAAGCGGCGCGCACTTAAAACTTCCCGTGTGGCTCCCATACCTACTGGACAAAAGCCTCCTTCAAGTTTCGTCATCGTCTTAACTAAACTGGGAATGCATAATCAGAATTCAAGTTGAGTTCTTGAAAATACAGGTTTAATAAACTTCTAATACAATAGTAAGACACGGGTCTTAACGTGACGTTTATTAATACATACATAATAATGTTACATTATGGTGATGCAAATAAATATCTATATATCTATCTATCTACCGTGAGTACATAATGTAACTCATTAATAAACGTCGCGTTAAGACCCGTGTCTTACTATTGTAGTTGAAATTGAACGCGAAAGTTTAAAACCTCATAAACTTCAAATTTCCAGGTGCTGAATGCGGGATAGCAGTGGAACAGTACAGCGACGAAGAACTGGGCCTCTGCGTGATAGCGCTCGCTACATTCGTGCACAGGGAACCAGCTGCGGCCGCTGCTGTTCTGCCCGCACTGTTACACGCCGTCAGCAGGTAAGGGAGAGTCCGCTAATTTGGACCAGTTTTTTTCAATCCCATTTTACACATAGTTTTGTTTTGTTTTTGCTAATGTCCATGGTATATAATAAAAGATACATTATTCAACTTACTATTTCATAAGTATTAATTAACATGATTGTTGTATATTTAGCACAAATTAACAAAGTACAAGTTCAGAGCTTCGGTCCAATTTAGCCAACCGGTTTGATAATTTGTACCACAGGGTTACTAAATTGGATTTCAATAAATTTCAAGCCTATAAAAAAACTATGGCAAAATATTATACGATACATTCTTAACAAATTAGGAAACGAAAAGGAACAGTAGTTAATAACATAGACAATCGATATTGATTTACACGTTATCACGATTTTGAGTACAAGTTTTGTAATTCCAATTATCGTAACGCACACTTGTACCTAATCTACTTTGCCAGTCTTTTGCTTTCATTTATTGTTAGTCAAACATAACTACGCTATTACAACTTCAAAATATGATTTACTCAAAAAAAATTCAAAATCCTTTGGTAAAGTTCCATACAACTTGATGTGGTACAATTTAGCCGACTAGGTGATAGTGCTTTTAAAAAATCGGTAAAAAATATAGCTCATAAATACCGAAAAATGTTTCAAATAATTGTAATCCACACTAATTTACGCTTCTAAATAATATATTAGAAACACCCTGTGATTAAATTTAACAAAATTACAAACTAAACATGTATTGTCAAAAGTTACTTGAAAACAATGAAAAAATACTTTTCAAAATAAAACTCACGTGTTTGTTGTCACGGCAAAAACCACATGGCCGATATTAATTGATTTTAGTTGTGTATCGCTGAGTGTTGCAATTACAGACATTCAATAAATACTTTACGAAATATGGGGGTGGTACAATTTACCCGGCGGTACAATATACCGAACTCTCCCCTATATTTAATTTATTTATTTCAAAACTTGATGGCACAAATTTGATAGTATTACAGCTAAAAACTACCATCGAATGGGAGACATAGTGTGGGTAGGCCCTCCACTACGTGGACCGACGATTTGGTGACGGTCGCGGGTGGTACCTGGATCGCAGTGCAGGAGCGATCGTTGTGTAAATCTTTAGGAGAGGCCTATGTCCTGCAGTGAACGTCATTCGAGTGAAACGAACAGATAAAAGCGTGATCTCTGCCAGTCTACCTTTGGGACTTGCAACTTAACAGTAACCAGTGTCAGTGAAGGCTTAAGCTGTTTATAAGTGTGTTTAAACTGTGTATAAGCATGTGCAGGCCTTAATTTTTTTTTATTAACCCTCAACATTCTGTTTCATTGACCACACGTAACAAATCATTTGTGCAAAAATGAACCTTATCTCTTCACTCACAAGGTGGTACATAGGGAACTACTTAGCCCATCCCTCGTTCCAATCTGAACCTTATCTCTTCACTCACAGGGTGTCACAGCTAGGCAACTACGTAGCCCATCCCTCATTCCAATCTGAACCTTATCTCTTCACCCACAGGGTGGTGCAGCTAGGCAACAACGTAGCCCATCCCTCATTCCAATTTGAACTTTATCTCTTCACCCACAGGGTGGTGCAGCTAGGCAACCACGTAGCCCATCCCTCATTCCAATCTGAACCTTAATTCTCTACTCACAGGGTGGTAGTATAGCTAGGCAACTACGTAGCCCATCCCTCGTTCCAATCTGAACATTAATTCCTTACCCACAGGGTGGCACATCTAAGCAACTACGTAGCCCATCTCTCATTCCAATCTGAACCTTAATTCTTTACCTACTTTACCCACAGGGTGATGCAATTAGGCAACTACGTAACCCATCCCTCATTCCAATCTGAACCTTAATTCTTTATCTATAGGGTGTCACAGCTAGGCAACTACGTAACCCATCCCTCATTCCAATCTGAACCTTAATTCTTTACTCACAGGGTGGTGCAACTAGGCAACTACGTAGCCCATCCCTCATACTGAACTCTCCTGATTCTGAATCCCTCATTCCAATCTGAACCTTATCTCTTCACCCACAGGGTGGTGCAGCTAGGCAACTACTCGTGGCAGGCCGAGACAAACACGCGTCTCCCGGGCAGCGCCGTGTTCGTTGCACATCAGTTCTTACGCTGTGTGCTTCATCAGCTGGCGCCTAATAACGTCTTCCTGCAGATCTTCCTTCAGAGGACCCCTGGTGAGTACTAGAATAAGCTTTATGTATGAACCTTCCATGAAACATGTTTGTGTTAGTGCCCAATAGATGTCACTGTATTTTGAGACGCGTAAAGCTGTACCGCGGTGTCCAGATTTTTTTCCCCGGCTTTATATACCTGGAGGATTTTGACACCATTGTGAACCATTGACAACCTGTGTCAAGCATTAAATTGTCACCTACATATTGACGTCTTATTTATACCTAGATAAGAGTCCCTTAAGTGCGCCGAGAGTATCCGTAGTTTATTCACTTTATTTGGATAAGAGAGTTCAAAATTACCATTGAGTTTTGGACCTTCGTTCGTTGCAGCCGAAAGACGTCCACTGCTGGACAAAGGCCTCCCCCAAGGATTTCCACAAAGACCGGTCCTTCGCGACCTTCGGTGACCTTCACCAGATCGTCGGTCCACCTACTGGGAGGCCTGCCCACGCTACGTCTTCCGGCTCGTGGTCGCCACTCAAGAACTTTCTTGCCCCAGCGGCCGTCAGCTCTACGAGCTATGTGCCCTGCCCACTGCCACTTGATTGACTTTGGACCTTAACATAAGGGAATAGGGTTCCAAGTAATGTGGTTACTATGTTACCAGGTGCTCTGGTGAAAACACAGAATAGCTTCTAAAATGACTCATAGGCGGATATTCGGAGATCAGCAAGTAAGATATATGTTTGTATTTGAACTGACAGAGAATGCCTTAAGGCATTAAGTTCGCCTTTTGTACTGCAATTCTTTTGTTTTGTGTGTAATAAAATTATGACTACGTATGAAAAATCCTGGCTCCGTGAATATTACGTAGCGATTTACTTAACCGATTTAGTCCCAGACGGCACCCATTGACTTTGTATTGTTCCAGAAAAACAACGCCTGATGTTCTTCAAGAGCATCGCGCAAGCGTTCGTGGACTTCAACGAGTTGTACCCGTGCGGGCCTTTACAGCTTGTGGTCGAACATCTGAACTCCAAGAAGACCCTGCCGATTGACGTAAGTGTAGCATAAAGGACGTAGCATACTTATCAACTCGGAAGGGGAACGTAACCGTATCAACTCGAGGCGTAGTATTCTTTGTATGAAACTCCATACTGCAACGCACACTTATGCGCACCGTAACGTAAAATCCTCGCCTCGCGAAAGGCGATACGGTGTTGATCCCTTTCCGAGTTGATAATAATTCTGCTATGAGTATAGTATAAGTCGACACATACATTTTATGTTCAAGGACCGAGTAGCCAGTCCAGGATGCTCGCCGTATTAAAATCTGACCGATGATTTTAGACGACAAAATATATGGGTATATCGCGTAAAATCGATAAAATAGCGCGATAAAAGCTTATCGCGGTATACATCCTAGGCCTACAGGACACGATAATCTACTTGATGATCGTCAAAACCCGATTCCCTTGGACGAATAAACCACTGGACGCGTAACGAGTGACGTTTTCGTCTTTACCCCGCTAGCACTTACCAAGGCTAAATTAGCCATGGTAAATGTTGTCAGGTTGTCACTTTGTCAGTATGACGCGAGCTCTCGAAGAGTAAAAATATCACGAAAAATGGGTAAATGCGCCGTACTTTATTGCAAAAATTATTCCGGTCACACAAGAAATGTTTCTTATCACGCGTAAGTACATTTTAAATCTATTATAGTAGCTATTTTTTCGTAAAATAAATAAAATTTGATATGTAAACAAAATATGATTACGTCATTTTAAAAAGTACTCATTGTACATGTAAATGCTTAAAACATGTAGCATATTTAATTTGGTTGGATTATAGGTTTCATTCATTCATTCACATCTCATTTTTTATGACGTAAAGGGCTTGAAAAATGTCCATAAGTTTATCGATATACCAAACAAACTGAAACTGAAATTATTCAAATTAATTTTAGATTTCCAGTGGATCCAAATAGAAGGAGAAAGTGGATAGAGGCAGTCAGAAGACAAAATACGTGGATTTCAACTAAAAACCACTACATTTGTAGCATTCATTTTGCGGAAGAATGCTACAATGCCAATTCTACGAAACAGAGAAACTGCACAAAGATTCTATACCTACATTGAATTTGCCTAAATTTGGAAGTACAATCATTATCAAATTTTATTAGATATTTTATCTTAAAAGTCAACTAATTCACCAAAATATCAGTAGACACAAAACATTTATGGTTCAAATTGTGTAACTGGTATGGCTCAAAAAATAAGGAGACATATAAAGTGCCCTAAAGGGCTACCTTTTTTAGGGTTTCGTAGTCCTGACAAGGAACCCTTATAGTTTTGCTATGTCTGTCTGTCCGAGGTTTTGCTTGGAAACTATTGGCACTAGAGAGCTGTAATTTTGTGGAGGTATGTATATTAATCACGCCGATAAAACAGTAAGATAAAATTTTGAAAAAAAAATTTATTACGGTAGCTAGTTGCTTTACATCTAGGGGTAGGTACATGTAAAGTGGGGGTGAATTTTTTTTATCTTCTACCTCATCGTGTGGGATATCGTTGGACAAGTCTTTTAAAATTGCTTAGGGGTTTCTAAGTCTATTTTTCCATTTAGAGATCTGTTTGCAAATTATTAAAGTTTAAAGTGCCAATTTTTTTTCGAGTCCCCTCTAAAAACTAAACCGTTAGCTTGAAAAATCTGGGAAAATTCATAATAATAATTTATTTTATGAACTTTCAAGGAAAACTATAACGGTTAAGGTACATCAGTTAGTTTAGGAGTAATAGTCATTTGACTCATGTATTATACTTAACTAATAAAAATTCCTTAGAAGAAAATACAAAAAGTTACTTTAATGAAGTAATTGCTTGCTTCTAAAATATATTGTGTTAACGACGGACAACAATCACGGAACCCTACATTACGCGTGGCCCCCGCCCGACACGCACTTGGTCGGTTTTTTTTTAAGTCATCTTTGACATTCATAAGTGCCAAAACACTGGTCAAAAGACAATGCCGGAAATTGGCGTCTTTTTTTTTTCGCGCGGCCCTCGACCAAACTTTGTTTTTTGATTACAAAATAGTGTAATAAACCAAACTTACTATGACATGTATACCTCTAAACTCAGTCTGAACTGAGTTACGAGCATTAGAAGTTTGATGATTTTCATACTAGATTTGCTTTTTGCGCGCAAAGTTTTGTAAGAAATTGCAACAAAATAGTGAGATTGTATCGGCCGAATACTGAAACGCCATTTAAATATTTGACGGCTTCTCAAATAGTTAAGCAGCTCCTAAACTTACATTTCGCATACTCAAAACAATATCTGAGCAGTTCTCAATTTTTAAGCACCTCTCAAATTAAGTTGGACTCAAACGCCACTCAAATGAATTTTCGCATACTGAAACGCCATTCAACGCTAAGCATTACTCAAACAACTGTCAAATCGTCTTGAGCAGCCGTTAAATTTGAGAGTGCTTGCGCGGTATCTTAAATCCTATTCTTATACCTAAATCGACCTAAATAGTGGTAAATAATGTCTGTGTCATCGTTATCATTTCTTTCGAGGCTCGAGGAGATACCTAGATCTAATCGCAGGAACGTAATAAAGCTGAACGCTATTGAAAAATATTATTATAATGACATGCAATTCCGAGCGAGGTTCCGCGTCTCTAAAGAAACGGTGTTGTTTCTGGATTCATAATTTGGAAGCTCTTTGAAACCCCTCACCAAACGCCATACAACCAGTGGACCAAATACTTATTATAACCCTACTTTTCTACGCAACGGGAAGTTATGAACGTGTACTAGGTGATATCTTCCACATCTAACAGCCAACTGTGCATCGTATAGTGCACGAAGTAACAACCAAAATAGCTGCTATGAAATCGCATTACATAAACATGCCTATTTCTGAGGAATAAGGGGACATCGCATAGCAGCATTTCCAAGAGTTGTTGAATTGATTTGTCAATTTGATGCTCTGTCAACAATGATAAATGTCAATTGTGGTTACGTTTCGGTCCACGATCGCCACTTAATAGATTTCAACAATAAAAAGTATCACCTTTAAAATTGTTTTTTTAATTCAATAATAATGCAAGCATTATTTTTTTTTATATGATAAAACGAGATTTATATTTAATAGAAACTAAAAATAAACTGTTCTATGTTAAGTTGATTGAGTATATTTCCATAAAAGACAATACATAACCAAACGATGCTGCGTGTAATGGATAAAAAACGTAAAGTTATCATTTGTGTAAATGAAAACATACTTTTTTTGGTAAATGTTGCCATTATGGAAACATTTGAGAGCTGCTTAGCTGATCATGGCTTCAAATCCGTTGAGTGGCGTTTGAGAATACCATTTAAAATTGAAGGATACTTAAATTTAGGAGCCCGTCAGCTGAGTGACAGATTTGAGTAGTGTTTCAGTATTCGGCCGTTAGTGTAACAAACAATACCATCCATTAAAGGCTCCAGACATCAGTATGGAGCAGAATCAGCGTAATAAAAAAATAGCGCAATATTTTGTTGCAATTTCTTACAAAACTTGCGCACAAAAAGCAAATCTTGTATGAAAATCATCAAACTTCTAATGCTCGTAACTCAGTTCAGACTGAGTTTAGAGGTATACATGCCATAGTAAGTTTGGTTTATTACACTATTTAGTAATCAAAAAACAAAGTTTGGTCGATGGCCGCGCGAAAAAAAAAAGACGCCACCTTCCATACAAAATCTGGCATTGCCATTTGAATAAAATATTTATGATTTGATAGATTTTTTTGTTTTGATAATTTTAGTCACATGAAACAAAAGATGATGAGATCGACATAGATGGAACATACAAAACAAGCACACCAGTAAATGTAAGTAATAATTACACCTTTTTTGAAATATGTTGTACATCAAAATACTGGTCAAATTTGAATAAAATATTTTTGATGTTGATTGATTTTTTGGCTTTATTTTAGTCACATGAAACAAAAGATGATGAGATCCACACAGATGGAACATACAATTTAAACTTTTCATTGCATCTAAATATTAAAACAAATTACAAAAATACGCCAAATGACTACGATTACATTATTATTATTTTTTATTTTATTAGCAGGTTTTATTTTCGGTATGCAATACCGAGGTGGAACCTTTTAGATCGGTGTCATCCATCACGTTTAGTGAAATACCGGGGTGGTTGGAACTTGATTTGGTCCATCCTGTCATCAACTGTTTTTCAATGGGACGACTTCTGAACATCAGAGAGATCTTGACTGTCAAGATACGTGAATTAGGCCACTGAACTTTTCAAAACAAAACCAACACAGGTGAAATATCTGAGCATCTCCCTTGACAACAAATTGAACTGGGCGAGTCATATCGACAACATGCATAGTGCCTAGCAAACATAGCAGCCACGGGTTGTATGAGAACCACTCTTATCGGCATCACTTGACTTCTTTCTGAATCTCAGACATTTAGACCTCATTATTCAGGAGGAAGCACAAGCACCCACTCTAAGACTTAAAGGAAACGATCTATGAAAGCAAAACAAGGAGACAGGATATCCCGCGATTCTGCACAAAACCCTAAAAGAAATACCCCTCATCAACAGGATAGGTACCCTGTGTACACATCTTCGACCAAAGATAATATCCAGCTTACAGCGGAAACGCGAAATTGCTCTGGAATCAATGAAGTTAGGATATACCTACCGACGTCCTCAAAACCGAAATAAGTACTTGAATTCTTTCTGAATCTCAGATATTTAGACCTCATTATTCAGGAGGAAGCACAAGCACCCACTCTAAGACTTACAGGAAACGATCTATGAAAGCAAAACAAGGAGACAGGATATTCCGCGATTCTGCACAAAACCCTAAAATAAATACCCCTCATCAACAGGATAGGTACCCTGTGTACCCATCTTCGACCAAAGATAATATCCAGCTTACAGCGGAAACGCGAAATTGCTCTGGAATCAATGAAGTTAGGATATACCGACGTCTTCAAAACCGAAATAAGTACTGGGAGGTCTTCTCGAATGACCTAAACATAAGAATATTAACAACATTAGATAAGAATTAAATAATCTCAGATAGTGCATCCGTACTGAAAGCGCTACAAAGCAATACATTGTCATAATGATATCAAATTGTGTTTTATGAAATGTATAGAAATAGGCTATTGATGAAACTTTTGTCCGTGACGTGAGACAGATTATAACATTTGTTGAGACCAAAAGCTAGTTAGCAGTCGATCGTAACAGAATATTACTTGTTTATTGCTTTACGAATTTGATAATGATAACACAGCCAAAAAATATTTCACCTAGTTACCTACCTATATGAATAATTTGTAATATTATTTGTACCTATGATTTACCAATGGCATTATAATAAACACGATACAATAATTAATTATAGTCTTTCAATTAAAGAAACTTTCAATATTAAATCAATCCATAATTCATTTATCTCGTTAGGTTCATTCATTCATTCATTTACATAACTATCGATAAAAATTTACGATCTTTTCCCAGCACTAAATGTCATTAATTGACAATTGTCAAACCTCTCCCCCCGCAAAAAGTGGTTGATCGTGTTTCCTTAGAAATCTTGTAGGTTTCGTGTCCAGTGGTTTATTCGTCCAAGCCGATTCCCCAATACGAATGACGTCACTTTTTCGCTTACTTAAATTACTCAACATGAATTTTCGAGACAATTTAAAGTGAATTTTAAAAAAGTGGTGTCGTTTAATTCTGGTTTTTTGTAAGGTATAGACTACACCATGATTATATGTTTATTTTAACTTATTTGTCCGCAGCAAATAACAATAATAGCGGGCAACATAGCGATGTACCTCGAATGTCTCGCGCCCGAAGCGCTAGGGCCGCCCAGCGCGTGCGCACCGTTACTGCAGCAACTCGACGCGCTTCTGCGCAGCACTGCGCTACAACTGCAGCAGTTAGATGACGTGTTGCCACTGCTGCGGTGTGCCATCGCCATTCTTAAGCTACCCGCCGCTGCCATGCACAAGGTATATACCCTTGGTAGTAGTGTCATACCCCTAAATTTTTTATTTATATGACAGGAGGCAAACAAGCAGACGGATCACCTGATGGTAAGTGATTACCGTCGCCCATAGACAGACCCAGGGGCGTAACAGGTGCGTTGCTGGCCTTTAAGGTGAAGATACGCTCTCCTCTTGAAAGCTTGCAGGTCGTATCCGTCCGGAAACACCGCAGACGACAGTCCATTCCACAGTTTGGTTGTACAGGGCAGGAAGTACCCCTAGACTTCCCCATCCCCAGTCGACAAAGTACATGATGTCGTGCCCTGCGTGCCCAAACAACGGCACGCAGGAAGATTTAAAGTAGGCTACTGACAACGCCCTCTCGTGGCGGAGTTTTGGGCTGACACTGTGTAGGTTTGTTGTCGATACGACAAGATAAGATTAAGCTATGTCATCAAGAAGAAGTAGAGCAAAAGATGTCTCGCGCCCGAAGCGCTAGGGCCGCCCAGCGCGTGCGCACCTTTACTGCAACAATTGGACGCGCTTCTGCGCAGCACCGCGCTGCAGTTACAGCAATTAGATGACGTGCTGCCGCTGTTGCGGTGCGCCATCGCCATTCTTAAGCTACCCGCTGCTGCCATGCACAAGGTACATACCCTTCAGTAGTAGTGTCAGACTCCGCTCAAGTACTTCTAGATGACAGCACTTTCAGCTTTATGGATTCTTGGATGGCTCAAACTTGGAGTGCAAGTGTGGTTTTGTTCCCCAGTCGACAAAGCACATGATGTCGTGCCCTGCGTGCCGTTGTTTGGGCACGATTTAAAGAAGGCTACTGACAACGCCCTCTCGTGGCGGAGTTTTGGGCTGACACTGTGTAGGTTTGTTGTCGACACGACATGATAAGATTAAGCTATGTCATCAAGAAGAAGTAGAGCAAAGATGTCTCGCGCCCGAAGCGCTAGGGCCTCCCAGCGCGTGCGCACCTTTACTGCAACAATTGGACGCGCTTCTGCGCAGCACCGCGCTGCAGTTGCAGCAATTAGATGACGTGCTGCCGCTACTGCGTTGTGCCATCGCCATTCTTAAGCTACCCGCCGCTGCCATGCACAAGGTACATACCCTTCAGTAGTAGTGTCAGACTCCGCTCAAGTACCTTTAGAAGATAGCACTTTAAGCTATGTTATCAAGAAGAAGTAGAGCAAAAGGTGTGACAACTCGACGCGCTTCTGCGCAGCACTGTGATGCAGTTACTGCGCTGTGCCATCGCCATTCTTAAGCTACCGATCGCACTTACACACAAACACTCCCTCAAGTACCCTTAGACGACAGCACATTAAGCTACGTCATCAGGAAGAAGTAGAGCAAAAGGTGTGACAACTAGACGCGCTTCTGTGCAGCACCGCGCTACAGTTACTGTTCTGTGCCATCGCCATTCTTAAGCTACCGATCGCAGCTATGCACAAGGTAATCCCCTCGGTAGTAGTGTCACACTCCGCCCAAGTACCTATAGGATGACAGCACTTTCAGCTCTATGGATTCTTGGATGGCTCAAACTTGGAGTGCAAGTGTGGTTTTGTTCTTCAGTCGACGAAGCACATGATGTCGTGCCCTGCGTGCCCAAACAACTGCACGTAAGAAAATTTAATGAAGGCTACTGACAACGCCCTCTTGTGGCGGAGTTTTGGGCTGATACTGTGTAGGTTTGTTGTCGACACGACATGATAAGATTAAGCTATGTCATCAAGAAGAAGTAGAGCAAAAGATGCCTCGCGCCTGAAGCGCTAGGGCCGCCCAGCGCGTGCGCACCTTTACTGCAACAATTGGACGCGCTTCTGCGCAGCACCGCGCTGCAACTGCAGCAGTTAGATGACGTGCTGCCGCTACTGCGGTGTGCCATCGCCATTCTTAAGCTACCCGCCGCAGCTATGCACAAGGTACACTCCGCTCAAGTATTCTTAGACGACAGCACATTAAGCTATGTCATCAAGAAGAAGTAGAGCAAAAGGTGTCTCGCGTTCAAAGATCTAGGGCCTCCCAGCGCGTGCGCACCTTTACTGCAGCAACTCGACGCGCTTCTGCGAAGCACCGCGCTGCAGTTACAGCAGCTGGATGACGTGCTGCCACTGCTGCGTTGCGCCATCGCTATCCTTAAGCTACCCGCCGCAGCTATGCACAAGGTACTTACATCCCTCGGTAGTACTACTAAGCTGCTACTAAGCGGCACACTTCGTCCAAGTACCCCTAGACGACAGCACATTCAGCTTGAAGCAAACTTGGAGTGCAAGTGAGGTTTTGTTCCCCAGTCGACGAAGCACATGATGTCGTGCCCTGCGTGCCCAAACAACGGCACGCAGGAAGATTTAATGATGGCTACTGACAACGCCCTCTTGTGGCGGAGTTTTGGACTGACACTGTGTAGGTTTGTTGTCGATACGACAAGAAGATTAAGCTATGTCATCAAGAAGTAGAGCAAAAGATGCCTCGCGCCCGAAGCGCTAGGGCTTCCCAGCGCGTGCGCACCTTTACTGCAGCAATTGGACGCGCTTCTGCGCAGCACCGCGCTGCAGTTACAGCAATTAGATGACGTGCTGCCGCTACTGCGGTGTGCCATCGCCATTCTTAAACTACCCGCCGCAGCTATGCACAAGGTACGCACCATCAAGTACCTCTAGAAGACCACTTTAAGCTACGTCATCAGGAAGAACTAGAGCAAAAGGTGTGACAACTAGACATGCTTCTGCTCAGCACCGCGCTACAGTTACTGCGCTGTGCCATCGCCATTCTTAAGCTACCGATCGCAGCTATACACAGACACTCCCTCAAGTACCCCTAGACGACAGGACATTAAGCTATGTCATCAGGAAGAAGTAGAGCAAAAGATGCCTCGCGCCCGAAGCGCTAGGGCTTCCCAGCGCGTGCGCACCGTTACAGCAGCAATTAGACGCGCTTTTACGCAGCACCGCGCTGCAGTTGCAGCAGCTGGATGACGTGCTGCCACTGCTGCGTTGTGCCATCGCCATCCTTAAGCTACCCGCCGCAGCTATGCACAAGGTACACTCCTCTATAGTAGCGGCACGCTCCGCTCAAGTACCCCTAGATGACAGCACATTAAGCTATGTCATCAGGAAGAAGTAGAGCAAAAGGTGTGACAACTAGACGCGCTTCTGCGCAGCACTGCGCTGCAGTTACTGCGCTGTGCCATCGACATTCTTAAGCTACCGATCGCAGCTATACACAAACACTCCCTCAAGTACCCCTAGACGCCAGCACATAAAGCTACGTCATCAAGAAGAAGTAGAGCAAAAGGTGTGACAACTAGATGCGCTCCTGCGCAGCACCGCGCTGCAGTTACAGCAATTAGATGACGTGCTGCCGCTACTGCGTTGCGCCATCGCTATCCTTAAGCTACCCGCCGCAGCTATGCACAAGGTACTTACATCCCTCGGTAGTACTACTAAGCTGCTACTAAGCGGCACACTTCATCCAAGTACCCCTAGACGACAGCTCAGCTATGTGGATTCTTGGATGGCTCAAACTTTGAGTGCAAGCTTGGTTTTGTTCCCCAGTCGACGAAGCACATGATGTCGTGCCCTGCGTGCCCAAACAACTGCACGCAAGAAGATTTAATGAAGGCTACTGAAAACGCCCTCTTGTGGCGGAGTTTTGGGCTGATACTGTGTAGGTTTGTTGTCGACACGACAAGATAAGATTAAGCTATGTCATCAAGAAGAAGTAGAGCAAAGATGTCTCGCGCCCGAAGCGCTAGGGCCTCCCAGCGCGTGCGCACCTTTACTGCAACTTGACGCGCTTCTGCGCAGCACCGCGCTGCAGTTACAGCAGCTGGATGACGTGCTGCCGCTACTGCGTTGTGCCATCGCCATCCTTAAGCTACCCGCCGCAGCTATGCATAAGGTACATACCCTTCTGTACTAGTGACAGGCTCCGTTGCCGTTTCAGTACCCCTAGACGACCACATCAAACTATGTCATCAGAAAGAACTAGAGCAAAAGGTGTGACAACTAGACGCGCTTCTACGCAGCACTGCGCTGCAGTTACTGCGCTGTGCCATCGCCATTCTTAAGCTACTAATCGCAGCTATACACAAAAACTTCCTCAAGTACCCCTAGACGACAGCACTTTATATGTCATCAAGAAAAAGTAGGACAAACGGTGTCTCGCGCCCGATGCGCTAGGGCCGCCCAGCGCGTGCGCACCTTTACAGCAACTGAACGCGCTTCTGCGCTGCAGTTACAGCAGCTGGATGACGTGTTGCCGCTGCTGCGTTGCGCCATCGCCATCCTTAAGCTACCCGCTGCAGCCATGCACAAGGTACACTCCTCTCGTTAGTAGCTCCGAGGAGAGCACATGCGATAATGACATAACAACTGCCGTAGTCAGATGGCTCTATGAAGTGCCATCATGTAAAATATTTGTATGGAAAATATGGAAATCTATTCTGCTATGACTTGTGGAATTAGTAATTGCCATAACTCTAGTTTTATCTGTATTTGAGATGCTTCTAGCTTCGTAATAACAATACTCGGACTTCGAAGAATCGCTGGAAAAAAGCGATTAATTTCGAACTTAATCTAAAGGCTAATTTACACGTATTAATTAGTTAAGTATTTAAGTAAGTTGGTAGGTGGGGCTTGTCACTTGACATGTTTTGACAAGCAGTTTCATAGTAAGCAAGATCTTGATATTTGAAGTTAGATCCCAAAATAAAACAAACTCATTTATGCATTGACTATAACATCTTCATTATTCCCCAACAGAGCATCCTCGAGCCAATATCAAAGATAATCAGCTACGGCATCCAAAACTTCGTGGTCAAGCTCTCCGTAATCTCCGAATTGTCTGTGGTCTGCGTGCGCGCCTTCAGCCGCGACAGAGACAAGTTGCTCGTGTGCAGAGTGCTTGTCTATGAACTCGTGCAGGCGTTGAGGACTAAAACCACTGTGCCTGATGATAACCTGTTTATACTGATACAGTACGTGCTGCAAGGTAAGTGGACTGTAGTGGATTGATTTGATTTTGTAATTAATTTGTTCTACTTGTCAATACAACATTCTTGTTTAATTTTGAAATCATTTACGACATACAATTTTTAAAAGTGAAACACATTGACCTAAAGAAAAATAAGATTAAGATCTTATTTAGGTCCTAGCTAGTGTCAGAAAACGATTAGAAATTATTTCTTAAAATATTTTAAAAAGATTCAAGAGCTGTAATTTACGACTTATCTTGTAAACTGACGGCGTCGTTTGTATATGAGCTTATAAGCTTTCTTTCTTTCTATAATGTCTCTATAAGGCCCCTCGTCTACGGTGACTTTTTGTAGCGATGCAGTAGCGATTCTGTCGCGATTCCGCATCGAAACAGTCACAATGCGGTCGCTAGCTGTCGTCGCACAGTCTTTTATTTTCCCTTAGAAGCGGACATCCCTGTTTTATTAATGCAATCGTTAGATCTACTATTATGCATAAAATTGATGAAGGAACTAGTAGTTGTATTTGTTTAGTTTCGAAGAAATATTCGATTTTGTGATTTTATAAAAAAACAGTTTTAGAAGCATATTTTCTAAAAAAATTACATTAAGTCAGAATTTTGTAAATAAATTTACCTATCACTAAAACGTTTACCTTTATGCAGAAATAAATGGTTATTGCTGCAGTAATTTAGGAATTATTTAATAATTTATGATTTTCAGAAAACATTTTTTTCTCCGTTACACTAGAAAATTGGCAGCTATATTTACTTTATATTGATGCATGATATAATTATCTATAATACCTGAAAATATTACTTGCCTATCCCGTGGAAGTTGGATGATACGACTAGAAAAATTAGTCAAAAGTAATATTGACTAAGGCCATCGGTCAAAACCACTATTAACTGAAATTTGCAGTCAAAAGTGGTTTTGATCGATTATGAGTTTTGACTGCAACATATATATCGATGTTTCGAAAACGATAGGATTTCCAATAAGCCGCCAGAGGGCCAACTCTATAATTATCAAACTCGACCAGACAAATTAATAATGGTAAAAGCAATTAATTTCAATAGTTATCTAACAAAGGCATTATAACCGTATTGTTACGGACGGCATTTAAAAAACTAAAAAATATTCAGATGACAACCCTATTTACATATAAATTTTCTAAACTCATAGAAATTAACATATCATCCAACTTCCACGGGATAGGCAAGTAATATTTTCAGGTATTATAGATAATTATATCATGCATCAATATAAAGTAAATATAGCTGCCAATTTTCTAGTGTAACGGAGAAAAAAATGTTTTCTGAAAATCATAAATTATTAAATAATTCCTAAATTACTGCAGCAATAATCATTTATTTCTGAATAAAGGTAGACGTTATAGTGATAGGTAAATTTATTTACAAAATTCTGACTTAATGTAATTTTTTTAGAAAATATGCTTCTAAAACTGTTTTTTTTTTATAAAATCACAAAATCGAATATTTCTTCGAAACTAAACAAATACAACTACTAGTTCCTTCATCAATTTTATACATAATAGTAATATCTAACGGTTGCATTAATAAAACAGGGATGTCCGCTTCTAAGCCAAAATAAAACACTGTGCGTCGCCCACATAAACACGATTCAGTTGTGATGCAAACGCGATACTGTCGCGCTTCTGTCGCGATGCCAACGCGATTTAGTAACGGCACAAAATTACTTGCAATCGCTGCTACAGTTGTCACGCCATCTTCCCTTCGTTCTTCCCCCGAAGTCGTCCGACACGGTCGCGCGTTTGCATCGATACAGTCGCGATGATGTAGCTTGTTGGTAGTGCCTTGGCATCACTTCTGTAGTTCGTTGTAAATGCGACTAACGCGCGTTAGTAGCGATGCTGTCTCTCGCTTACGAAACGCGTGACGGCATCAATACAAAAAGTCGCCGTGGGTGAGGGACCTACGCATTCATATTTACGTCTCTAAGGCCTCAGCCTCGAACTTAGCGGGCAGCGGGGCGGGAGCGGCGGCGGCGCTGGAGCGAGGCGGGCAACGCAGACCCGTTCTCGAAACAAGCGGGCAGCTCGCGCGGCGCTTTAGCGGCGAAGTGTTGTGTTCGGGGTTGTGTTGTCGAGATATTTGTTTTTATTCGCAAACGAAATGTCTGAACAATGGCAACAATCTTATTTCGATTTAAATTTATTCCTAACGCTCGATTTATTGTGGGCAAAAGAAGGAGTGCGCTGCCCGCTCGTTGCCCGCTCCCTCGCCGCTGCCCGCTCGTTGCCCGCTGCCGCCCCGCTGCCGCGCCGCTGTTTTCGAGAACCGGTCTATTTGATTTTACGCATAAGATCCTGCCGCTCCCGCGCCGCCGCCGCTGCCGCCCCGCTGCCCGCTAAGTTCGAGGCTGAGGCCTAAGGCCCGATTCGACCAAATTTTTACCCGACTACGGCAAAGCAAAAGAAGGGTTATGATTTTTTATCCGAGAAGTAACAACTGGTATAACTGGCACATTGACAGTTTCAGTATGTGAAATATGTCAAAATATCGAATAACTGACGATTTATTCTAAGATTAATATTTACTCTTGTTGGGTCGAATCAACCCTACGCTGAAAATCAGTTTCGAGACAAGCCCTGGCGCGGTCTTGATGTATGCTAAGCGGGTGCCTTTTTGTCATAGGGGCACATCTATCTGTCCATTTGTGTATCTCTTTCATTATGTACCTATGTCTTGCATGCTTGTATGCCTTTCTTTCAAATAAACAACTATTTTATTCTATTCTAAGGCTCAGTTTTTTTATTCTTAGTTAAAATAACTAATTGTAAAATTTTGCTACTAATGGTTAAATATTAACAAAACGTAAACAAATAGTTGAAAATTGTACAAAAAGTCAAGTAACCATTGTTCGAAAACCATTTTTTCCTGATATTTAACCACTTGTCATTTGACATCTGTCAAATTTGACCATTGGTTATTTTAACTACGAATCAAAAAACCGGGCCTTAGGCGGTTATCACACTGCGCCGCGCTCCGCCGCGGAGCGCGTGATTTTCATATAAAAAAAATCACGCGCGTGGACGCGTTGTCAGTGTGAAGTGCCGCGCGTGTTTTCTATACAAACTGGGGTACTTGCATACAATGATTAAATCTGTCGCCCCGCGCTCCGCGGCGGAGCGCGGCGCAGTGTGATAACCGCCTTAGGNAGGCGGTTATCACACTGCGCCGCGCTCCGCCGCGGAGCGCGTGATTTTCATATAAAAAAAATCACGCGCGTGGACGCGTTGTCAGTGTGAAGTGCCGCGCGTGTTTTCTATACAAACTGGGGTACTTGCATACAATGATTAAATCTGTCGCCCCGCGCTCCGCGGCGGAGCGCGGCGCAGTGTGATAACCGCCTTAGGAACGTTACAATAGCATTAGTCTGAACTGCATTCTCTCCTACAGGACACGGCTGCACCCTCCTTCTACCGCCTCAGTTAAACACAGGCGACCTACTAACGGCAGGCCCCAGTGGGGCCGAGGCGCGCGAGCTCGGCGGCGGCGCCGTAGACTGCATGCGGCCGCACCTCGCCGACATGCTCGAGCTGCTGCAGGACCCGCACCTGCTCAACAAGATCAAGGTCCCCTTCTTACTGTCCCCTATTTGTCTTTTGCTGTCCCCTATTTGTCTTTTACTGTCCCCTATTTGTCTTTTACTGTCCTCTATCTGTCTTTTACTGACTCCATTCTGTCGTTTACTGTCCTCTATCTGCCTTTGACTGTCCTCTATCTGTCTTGTACTGTCCCCTTTCTGCTTGTTACTGTCCCCCCTGTTTGGCTGTAACTGTCCCTTTTCTGTCTGTTACTGTCCCCTGTCTGTCACTGTCTCCTGGCTGTCACTGTCCCTGCCTGGCTGTCGCGGTCCCCTGCCTGTCACTGTCCCCACGTTGTCCCGCCGCCACTGAACACGGCGACTGCCGACATGCTCGAGCTGCTGCAGGACCCGCACCTGCTCAACAAGATCAAGGTCCCCTTCTGGCTTTTACTGTCCCCTATTTGCCTTTGACTGTCCTCTATCTGTCTTTTACTGACTCCATTCTGTCGTTTACTGTCCCCTGTCCGTCTTTTACTGTCCTCTATCTGTCTTTTACTGACTCCATTCTGTCGTTTATTGTCCCCTATTTGCCTTTGACTGTCCTCTATCTGTCTTTGACTGTCCCCTTTCTGTCTTGTACTGTCCCCTTTCTGTCTTGTACTGTCCCCTTTCTGGCTGTTGCTGTCCCCTATCTGTTTTACTGTCCCTTGCCTGGCTATCACTGTCCCTCGCCGACATGCTGGAGCTGCTGCAGGACCCGCACCCGCAGATCAAGGTCGCTCGCTGTCCCCTGCCTGGCTGTCGCTGTCCCTGCCTGGCTGTCACTGTCCCCTCTTTGTCTTATCGTCCCCTGTCTTTTACTGTCCCCTTTCTGTCTGTTACTGTCCCGTTTTTGTCTTACTGTCCCCATCTGTCTTTTACTGTTTCCTATCTTTTTTTACTGTCCTCTATCTGTCTGTTACTGTGCCTTTTTTGTCTTTTACTGTCCCCTTTCTGTCTGTTACTGTACCCTGTCTGCCAGGGTCCCCTATCTGCATGTCAGCGTCTCTTGTCCGTCGATCATTGTCGCCATGCTCTCCTGTCCTAGGGGATTCACATAACATGAAAACCGACTCTTTCTCCGCGCGTAAAGGATGAACGTCCCCCACTACTACTTCTACTACTCACAGGTAATTTAGTATCAACTGTAGCAGAATGACATCTAATTCACCGATGATGAATGGAGGACTTCGGTTACACTCCCCATGACCAGACGGGTTGGGGAGGTCTGATGTTGTGAAATGTGAAAATGTTTTATTTTTGATGTTATCATATTTCTCTCTTAGTTGCCTCTTACAAAATTTCCAAAAAGAGTGGGATCGGTCTATGTTAACTATGTTACCCACACGGCTACCTACAGTCTACACTCGCCTTTGTCCGTCATCACGGCACGTCCGTCATAAATACCAACGTTATGATATATGGACGTTCTGAGTAACCCACTAGCTCCGATAGTAAGTGCAAAACGATAGCACTTCAACAAAAAAAAATCTCGATTCTAAATCAACTTACATTAAGATTCACTTTAATAACTCATATGTTTTCAACAGGGTTCCGTCTCAAAATCAATCGTCAACCGCAACCTGATTTGCCTGAACGAAGACACCTTGGGCTCCATCGTCAAAGGCGGCATCGCGCAGTATGTGGCAATGGAGTTGGCTTTGGAACACGGGCGAGGGAGGCAGGACCGGCCGGCTCATAGGCACATGCCGTGGCTCACCGCTTCGATTCCCGGGTGAGTCGACGTTTAAATCGCTCGGAATCTTGTATTTGATTTATTTTTTCTGAACTCTAAAAGACGTCTAGCTATGCCAATATTACATTAATTACGGTTACGGTTGTATAGATTCCTCAAGAATTTGTAGCCTTTTTTGTTGTTCACCTTTGAAATTAGGGCTCTTAACTATGCATAAAATTGGATTTCATGTCTTTGCAGGGTATTTTTAATATTTTTATGTCATCTTATCTCCATTTGACAGCTTGTTTCATTAATATAGATGACCCACGCTAAACTGTCCCACCAAACTCAATGACAGGGGGGCGCTACCATCGTTCAACTATATGGTATCCAACATGGCAAAAATCGGAACCAGCGATCCGGTATTGACGGTGGCGCCCCACTGTCAATGTCATGCATAGGACAGTTCAGTATTTTGGAACTATAGATCGAAAACCTGAGCTTTAGTTTTTGTATAGTCGTATCGTCGTCGTAGAATGTTTGAAATATCCAATTAGATTTCATTCTGTCAATTTCATTCAATCTGAATGACATCTGATTGGTTGTTCAAAACATTTATCTGCTCCCCTCCGCCTCTGTGGAAACCAGGCCTACTGCTGCACTTCATTCAAATAAGATGCTACAGGATTTAGTTAGCTGTACCAGGCCTGTTCATCTCCGCGAGTTTACATCGAAACAAAACAAGCACGATGGCACCCTACAGGATTACTATTCGACAAGGCCTCACATACGAGCGAGCATTGACTCACGCACGCGTATTCTTGTGTATGATGGAAAAAAATAAAGAAAATGGATTATTCATGATAATTCATGCTTAATCACGTATTTCCTCCGCCATTTTCCGCAGTTTGGCACTTCACGTCACACATCATTTTACCGAAGTCAGCCCCATGGCTTCGGCGCAGTACCGATCACTGACGTTTGTCAACAAAACTCTTGAGACAAGCTAAATTACACCATATTGCTAATGACATTGAGCTTAATTTTTTTTAAATACCTTCGCGAAGTAAAACTTCTGTACGTAGTACTTATTATTATTCTGTGGCTGTACGTACAGGTAATCTAAACTTGCCCGTCCCTTGCACAGGTCCCGCGAACTATGCGAGTGTGTGGGCCGCGCGCGACTAGTGTCGTGGCTAGTGATGGGCGCCCTGTGCAACGCGCGGGGCTCGCTGCCGCTGCACCAGCCCGTCCCGCAGGACGCGTCGTGCCACATCACCGACCACATCCAGGTGTGTTAGCATTCATCGTCATCATCATTTCAGCTACAGGATGTCCACTGCTGAACATAGGCCGCTGAACTAGCCTATCCCGCTGGGTATGCCTCGTGCCACATCACCGGCCACATCCAGGTATGCACAGGGCCCGTGAGTTGTGCAACGCGCAAGGTACCGTGCCGCTGCAGTATTGCGTGCTTTAAGATGTATATTTGACCATCATTATGTTACCTGTTTCTGGCAAATAAATAAATTTGAATTTGCGTGCTGTAAGATACTTCGTGACATACTGACCACATACAGGTGAGTTTTGACACTTGCACATTAGCACTGATCATATTATGACCTGTGCAACACGCAAGGATCTCTGTCGCTGCACCATCTCGTGCCGTAAAATACTTCGTGATATCACTGATCTCATACAGGTGGGCTGAAGACACTTGCACACTAGTGTAGTATGTGTACGCGCCACCCTCACACTAATATACAATAAACCTATATATTTGATGTTGCTGCGTAAACTGATACTCAAATACACTCGCACAGTAATAAACTACTTTCATTGATAACTCCCGGTCCCCACATTACATGGCGACCCTGCCAGTGCTGCCTTAGGGCAGTGCTGTGGAATAAAATAATAAGTTAAAATTTTAATTGGTGTTTATGTAAATGGACTAAAATGAAGTAAAATCAGTGAAGAATCGGAATAAGAAGTGACATTACACTAGCACAGGGTCCCATGAGCTGTGCTACGCGCGAAGTTTCCAGTTGGTCTACCATCCCATATCGTAAGATACTTTGTGACATATCACCGATCACATACAGGTGTGCACAAGTTCCGCACTAGCCCATGTCACAAAATGTTTCGTGACATCACTGACCAAATACAGGTGGGCTGGGGGCACTCGCACCCTAGCACAGGTCCCTAGCTGTACGGTGCAGTAATACTTCAAAAAGAGCTGAGCAATGCGTGAGGTAATGACAGGTCTCCCCCAGAGATTTTAACAACGAACGGTCTTGCACTGCTCGCATCCAGGTGCTTCTTTTACAGATCTGATTTTTTAAATAGGAGTTTTGACAGCTTCAACCACTTAAAGTTTGCCAATTGCAACCTCGCTAGCGAACTGAAGGACGTCATTTCCAAGTCCCACCCATATTGATTCCAAATCTATTCTTTTCAGACGATAATGGCGTCTTACGTGGAACAATCCAAACCGACAGCGCAGCGCATGAACGCTTTATTCCACGCGTTCATCCTCTGCCAACTGTGGACGCTATATCTGGAAGAGCTGGCCAATAGTAGCACTCCGAGTAGCGAGCCGCACAACACTACTGTATGCATCTTGCTGGAGTTCTGGTGCAAGCTCGTGCCAAGTATCTTGCAGGTCACCGTCACGTCCAAGCTGGTGAGTATAAGGAAATGTCACGTTTGTTCCCAGCTCTAAAACTCCTGTTTACGAGACTATTCCCATCTATCGTTCCCACCTCTGTAACTCCTGTATAGCAGCACGCCTAGTAGCGAGCCGCACAACACTACTGTATGCATCTTGCTGGAGTTCTGGTGCAAGCTCGTGCCAAGTATCCTGCAGGTCACCGTCACGTCTAAACTGGTGAGTATAAGGAAATGTCACGTTTGTTCCCAGTTCTAAAACTCCTGGGTACGGGACTATTCCTTACATCTACAAGTCCTGTGTACGGTACTGTTCCTATTTTCTCGTTTCCACCTTTTCAACTCCTGTGTACGGGACTATTTCCAACTCCCGTTTCCACTTCTGCAACTCCTGTGTACGGGACTATTCCCACCTCTCGATCCCACTTCTGCAACTTCTGTGTACGGGACTATTCCCACCTTTCTTTCCCACCACTGCATCTCCTGTGAACGAGATTATTCCTACCTCTCGTGCCTAGCTCTACAACTCCTGTGCACGGGACTATTCCCACCTCTCGTTCCCACCTTTGCAACTTCTGTGTATGGGACTATTCCCACCTCTCGTTCCCACCTTTGCAACAACTGTTTACGGGACTATTCCCACCTCTCGTTCCCACCTTTGCAACAACTGTTTACGGGACTATTCCCACCTCTCGTTCCCACCTTTGCAACTTCTGTGTATGGGACTATTCCCACCTCTCGTTCCCACCTTTGCAACTTCTGTGTATGGGACTATTCCCACCTCTCGTTCCCACCTTTGCAACTACTGTGTACGGGACTATTCCTACCTCTCGGTCCCACCTTTGTAACTTCTGTGTATGGGACTATTCCCACCTCTCGTTCCCACCTTTGCAACTACTGTGTACGGGACTATTCCCACCTCTCGTTCCCACCTTTGCAACTTCTGTGTACGGGACTATTCCTACCTCTCGGTCCCACCTTTGTAACTTCTGTGTACGGGACTATTCCCACCTTTCGTTTCCACCTCTGCATCTCCTGTGTACGGGACTATTCCCACTCTCGTTCCCACCTCTGCAACTTCTGTATATGGGACTATTCCCACCTTTCGTTCCCACCTTTGCAACTTCTGTGTATGGGTCTATTCCCAACTCTAATTTCCACCTCTGCAACTCCTGTGTAGCCAGGATCTACAGTTTGGCCGCATAAATGTGAAATCTAATTTATAATTTAAGTATGCGAGTGCGCTAATGTCTATTTTTTATTGTCTATTTTTACAGCTCGCGGAAACTGTAAATCTCCATTTCTTGAGCATCTTGGAGTCTCTACTGGAGTGCAACTCGACGGTCTTGAACAAACTACTACCGCTGTGGACGCCTATACTGCACTCTCCCTTATTCAATGTAAGTATGGATTATACTGCTAATGTAACTCTGTCTGTCTGTTTAATTCTAGTCTCATGTTGTATCAAATTCAATCCACTTTAAAACCGTCCTGGGTAGATATTATTCCTTTAAGATTAAAAAAAATATAGGTTTATATTTTCGATATTTGACAAAAGCAATTATTGTCAAAAATAGAGATCACAAACTTGGATGATTCATTGGGCTAACATATTAAATAAGTCTGCAAAATCAGAACAACCGAATGTGGCTCAAGATCTGATAATTATGTGGAGTTACTGGACTATTAGCTGATCTTAGGAATATCATACTGCCTAATCAACGAATGTCGAGCTGGTACAATAAAAGGCATCTTTGTATATTTCCAGATGCCACGCCACGTCGCGCAACGTTTAGACGTCTGCCGCGAAGTAAAACCAGAAGCGGTGCGGACTTACAGCTCCGTAGCATCGTCTACCACCGTCGCCTGCAGCGGCGGCGTCACCAGCGGGCCGGCGGCGCGCGCGCATAGGAGACTGCACCGATTGTTGGCCAAGATGGCGCAGCTAGAGTTGCAGCCGCATACTTTCTACTTGATATAAATATGAAGATAAAGATACATAAAGATTTGTGGCTATGACGGCGAGTGTCACCAGCGACGTAATGCGACCAATACTTCACGTGACATATGACAGATGTCATGACACGCGACTACGTAGGCCACTGTTATAGATGAACTACACGAACCGTCCCACCCGTGACATTGACAGGAGGCGCCATCGTCAATACCGGATCGCTGGTTCCGATTTTGGCTACGGTTGGAAAACACTGAAATGTCATTCGCAGGAGGGCGCTGCCATCAATACCGGGTTACTAATTCCGATCTTACATACCTTCTACTTGATATAAACATGAAGTTAATGTTCACCTATTGTCCTAGATGAGCGACGGAACGCGACATAAAGCCACGCGACGCGACGCGAGGTAATGCGACCAATACTTCACGTGACGCGTGACAGATGTCATGACGCGGCTACATTGGCAACGCCACAAAAACTTATTTTTTATTCACATAGGACAACGGGCTTTTGTAGGTTTTTATCTTAGGCCATAGTTAACTATCAGATCAAATACAAAACCTACAGATCCGTAGCGTCCTTTGCCACCGTCGCCTGCAGCGGCGGCGTCACCAGCGGGCCGGCGGCGCGCGCGCATAGGAGACTGCACCGATTGTTGGCCAAGATGGCGCAGTTAGAATTACAGCCACACACCTTCTACTTGATATAAACATGACGACAAGGGTAGTTGCAATGATGCCTATGATGAGCTAGCGTATCTTACACCTAGGTAAACACATCCTAGCCCCCCAAAAGATACTGCAGTCTGCACTATAGATTCAGGAGTCAGAGGCTACCTGTAACATAGTGACGATTACAATAGTTCGATACCGGTCGCAGTGATACTAGCCGGGGCTAGGATGCGCGCTATGATAAAATCTTATCAATGATTTAAGACGACAAATGTATGGGCTTATCACGTTTACGTGATATAATAACGATAAAATAACGCGATAAAAACTTATCGCACCGCTCATCTTAGGTATAAAAGACTCAAATCAAATCAAATATATAAAATTTATTTGCATAAAACAGGGTTACAATGGGTCTTTTACATTTTCATGTTTCGAAGTGTCAGTGCCTGTTCAGCCATAAGTCTGTGGGAGACGAATCGAACGCCTCCTCACATTAATTTAGCAGAAGTAGAATTTATACAAATTATAAGCGGCTTTCAATAAACAAATATATTTACAACTGACTAAATTACAAAAACATTAAAGAAATAAAATTATCAATCTGAACAAAATCAAAAAAGCGAGAGAAAAGCTAGTGTCAAAGGTGACAATATAAAATCTTCTTTTTTATTGCCGGCCAGGAGCGCGCGGCACGGAGCGCCGCGGGCGGACCAATGAGTTCATGAGCGCACATAGATCGCCACAAGTCATAGCATGCAAATATTGAGAATACCTCCGTTGAACTAGAATGCCCCGTAGCGTCGTCTACCACCGTCGCCTGCAGCGGCGGCGTCACCAGCGGGCCGGCGGCGCGCGCGCATAGGAGACTGCACCGATTGTTGGCCAAGATGGCGCAGCTAGAGTTGCAGCCACATACCTTCTACTTGATATAAATATGAAGATAAAGATACACAAAGATTTATGACTATGACGGCGAGTATCACCCGCGACGTAATGCGACCAATACTTCACGTGACATATGACAGATGTCATGACACGCGACTACGTAGGCCACTGTTATAGATGAACTACACGAACCGTCCCACCCGTGACATTGACAGGAGGCGCCATCGTCAATACCGGATCGCTGGTTCCGATTTTGGAAAACACTGAAATGTCATTCGCAGGAGGGCGCTGCCATCAATGCCGGGTTACTAATTCCGATCTTACATACCTTCTACTTGATATAAACACGACGACAAGTCACCCGCTATTTAATGCTACCAATACTTCACGTTATATGTTTAAGTCTGAGAGTCAACCTGGACATGAGCTCCCCTGGCTTACCTGGAAGTTTTTAAATAGACTTCGGACGCAGGTCGGCCGTAGTAAGAACAATCTGTTCAGGTGGGGATTCTTGGATGGCTCAAACTTAAGAGTGCAGGTGTAGTTTAGTTAGTCGAAGAAGCACATGATGTCGTGCCTTGCGTGCCCAAACAACTGCACGCAGGAAGATTTAATGAAGGCTACTGACAACGCCCTCTTGTGGCGGAGTTTTGGGCTGACACTGTGTAGGTTTGTTGTCGACACGAGAAGAAGATATGACGGATGTCATGACACGCGACAACTATCAGGTCAAATTCAGAAGCGGTGCGGACTTACAGCTCTGTAGCATCCTCTACCACCGTCGCCTGCAGCGGCGGCGTCACCAGCGGCCCGGCGGCGCGCGCGCATAGGAGACTGCACCGATTGTTGGCCAAGATGGCGCAGCTAGAATTACAGCCACATACTTTCTACTTGATATAAATATGAAGATAAAGATACATAAAAATGTATGACTATGACGGCGAGGGTCACCCGCGACGTAATGCGACCAATACTTCACGTGACATATGACAGATGTCATGACACGACTACGTAGGCCACTATTATAGATGAACTACACTGAACCGCGCCACCCGTGACATTGACAAGAGGCGCCATCGTTAATACCGGATCGCTGGTTCCGATTTTTGCCATGTTGGAAAACACTGAAATGTTATTAGCAGGAGGGCGCTGCCATCAATGCCGGGTTACTATTTCCGCTCTATGCCATTTGACGTTTCAAAATCGCCCAACTATACAAAACGACTACTTGATATTTTTGCATCGGGTCGCGATGCTGCGTTTTTCATTCACCTAGGACAACGAATTTTTGTGGGTCTTTATCTTCGGCCATAGTTAATTATCAAGTCAAATACAAAAGCGGTGCGGACTTATAGCTCCGTAGCATCCTCTACCACCGTCGCCTGCAGCGGCGGCGTCACCAGCGGCCCGGCGGCGCGCGCGCATAGGAGACTGCACCGATTGTTGGCCAAGATGGCGCAGTTAGAGTTGCAGCTGCACACCTTCTACTTGATATAAATATGATGACGAGAGTATTGCAGTATAAGTTTGTCCCGGAGGAAAGTCAGTGTACCTGCAAAAAAAAATAATTAAAAGAACATAAAAAGAGTGAAATTAAGGATCGACTTCTGCACTCCTTGCCTACGTGGATAGTTGAAAGTTTGTTTGGAGAATCAATTATTTCTCAAATACATTCGTTTCATAATAAGAGCCTAAAAATCAACGCTAATAAATAAGGCAGTGAATTGGAAAATTATAAATAACTTGAAAAAATCTAACTGCCTAAGGCGGGAATTGAACCCACGACCTTCCGCTTACCTGGCGACTGCTCTTCCAACTGAGATTGAATTTGAGATGCGACTCAACGCTAAAAATTAAAATAACTAGGGCAATGAATGTATTGAAACAGGTACAATAAGATCTCAATTTGTGCCAAGTGAAAATGTGTAAGTCCTCCAAAGTTCTCTTAAAATGAATTAAAACTAATTATGTAACACAACGATTTAGAAAGCTGTTAATTCTATGCAGTAATTAATAAATGTGATTGTAAACCAAAATTTGTTGATATTAGGTTTATGAAAGTATTGGAATAAAATCTTTTTGAAGACGCGTTTGAGTTTTATTTTATTTTGCATGTAAATATTCCTCCTCCAACTCCATATTCCATATCCAAATGTGCATGTGGATTGAGTGATCCTTGCTTCAATCTTAACAAAAATCGAGGAAGTTTTACTTAAAATATGTTAAAACATTGCGATGAAGTTTAAAAATTTGTTAAACCTAAGATAAAAATGTTATGGCCAATAAATAGGAGCACTCATACCGCACGCTTTAAGAAAACGTCAACATGTTTATTTCAGAAAATAAAGCCTTTCCACTTCTTTTTATAGTATTGAAAAATTGTTAAGAATATGTTAAAACTATTAACAAATTCAGAAATTCCTTGCACGTCCCGTTCCAAAGTTATGACGATTATTTAGGATCACTCACACCGCACAAGGGCCGTATGAGTGCTCTTCAAAATAATGAGTCATTATTTTGAAGAGCACTCATACGGCCCGTGTGCGGTGTGAGTGATCCTAAATAATCGTCATAACTTTGGAACGGGACGTGCAAGGAATTTCTGAATTTGTTAATAGTTTTAACATATTCTTAACAATTTTTCAATACTATAAAAAGAAGTGGAAAGGCTTTATTTTCTGAAATAAACATGTTGACGTTTTCTTAAAGCGTGCGGTATGAGTGCTCCTATTTATTGGCCATAACATTTTTATCTTAGGTTTAACAAATTTTTAAACTTCATCGCAATGTTTTAACATATTTTAAGTAAAACTTCCTCGATTTTTGTTAAGATTGAAGCAAGGATCACTCAATCCACATGCACAGGTAGATGACAGGGGTTCGAATCTTTTCGCTGAAATATATAGTTTTTTCTGGAGAAGTTATAAATGTTTTGTCTATGAACCATCATTTATCAGTTTTGTTTTGAACGTGTCACTGAAATGACCTTTGTCATGTAATTTTTTACGATTCCACACTTCTAGAATGTGGCTTTACTTTGATTTCTCTCCTTCCTTGAGTCTTTCTTACTACATCCTGTCTCCTCCCACACCTATTAATTTGTAATGTCAAAACTGCACACGTGACATTGGCAAAATCATGGTGCCCAAATCCAAAGTCGGCCTACAAAAAGTAGTTATGTGGGTAGTTACAGAATATGAAATCTATGGCGGTTAAGTGACGCGTAGTGTTCGGGAGTTTTGTTTATTTCCTAAAATTCGTGTTAAACCGAGTATGAGTGTGAAATAATGGTGGATTATTAACTATTAAGTGTTCGTGAACGTGCATGAGTGTAGGCAAGTGAAATAAAAACAGTGCAATGTGACTTCGAAAACTCTCAAGATGTCCGCCTGAGGCGTCAGTAGTAAAGGGTAGAAGCTTCTTTGAAACTCACGGTAAGATTATTTGCTTTTAATGATCATCATCATTTCGACGTCCACTGCTGAACATAGGCCTCCCCCAATGTTTTCCAAGTTGATCGATTGGTAGCGGCCTGCGTCCAGCGCTTCCCTGTTACCTTTTTTCCTGTTTTTAAATAACTTGAAAAAATGGAACTGCCTAAGGCTCCCGCGACCTTTCGCTTGCCGGCTAGCGACTCTAATCGCTAAGAAATGTTAAGATGAATTGTGTTCAAAATTTTAAACCTTTAATTTGTTTTATTTTATTATTTAATAAGTATCTACCTACTATAAAAAGTTGCAACTTTAGAAAAAACACTATGTTAGCGCAATTTTTGCAATATGTCGCAAGCCTTTACATTATTTTTGCTGATCATCATGAAAGCCCATCCACGCACGTTATTATTTACTATGTAAGTAAGTGTGTCTTAAACCTGACACTACCGATTTTCTATGCTTATTAAATGTTTCAAATCAACTGATTACCAGAAATTATTTATACGACATTGCATCAATTTGCATCGTCGCATAGCGAACATGACGTGACCTATGGAGAAAAAGTTGCAACGGGTTAATACAATAGTATGGCACAATCGATTCCTTATTAGGTAGGTACAAAGATGATTCGGTAAACAACAGCTTTTTTGTTTTCTTTTGTAATAGATGATGTAAAAAATAAATAAAAATTATAATTTCCATAATGTTGTAACTTCTAAATCTAAGTCTAGCCGCAGACTACCCTACACTTTTTTTTCGGCCGATAAGTAGTTGGATCGGGCAGTTAATCAGTATGGACAATATGGACATGTATGAAAGTGCGCACATTGGTACAGTAGAACGCCGATTATCCGAACGCCGATTAACCGAATCGCCAATTATCCGAATCGGTCCTAAGCATAATATTAAAAATTAAAACCAAGTACTTTTTGATTTGTTTTGTTGGAACTCAGATATATGTATTTTAAGTGAGTGTTATTGTAGCAGTTCTATAATAACGCTCAGTAGAAATATGTCTGTTTGATAAACATAATAAAGTTTATTCTATGTGTGACAGTTCCTTTTTCTCTATTACCAGTCTATGTCCGATTATCCGAATTTTCGATTATCCGAATCGACCCCGGTCCCAATTAATTCGGATAATCGGCGTTCTACTGTATCGGCCGATTCTTCATACAAATTAGAATCGGGCTCAACTATCGACCGACTAAAAGTTTGTAGTCTGCGGGGTGACTAACACCCGTATTCACAAACGATGCTTGCTTATGTGAAGCAGCAAATGGAACGCACAGCGTTGAATAGAGCTCTGTGATTGGTTCGTTTGTGACCCTGTGCGTTCACGCGCACTGTGTGACTAATGTTTGTGAGTAATGAGTAATGTTTGTGATTGCGGGCGTAAGATAGCAGTATCTTTCAAAAAATGCTTGTTTTACATCATCACTGAAAAGTTCTGTTTTGGACTGGGAAGTAAGAATTTACACTATTTGTTCCAACAGATAGATCCTATTTGAGCTCAGAACCCAATTCGAGACTCTCGACCCGAGAAAGTTCAGTTTTACTCACTGGACCATTAAAATTTGATTCATATTGTGTTTTTAAATAGTTACGATGCGTAAGGTAGGTACAATCAACAACATGTTTGTTACAAATTCGTCTCTATCACGATTGCAATAAGGTGCCACAGTGTTAATCTTAACGTGCCGTTTGTTCATTATTTTACACATCACAAAACTAATGTGCTACATAAAATGTTAGTGTTCGCCTATCAAGAATATTGACAGACATAACATAACACTGAATTTCTATTACACGCGCCATTAACCAACACTCAATAAAAGTATGATTACCAAAGACAATACGATATGGTACCCTCTAGCCCTTTCTACAGACCATCGACAATTTGACTCAGGAAGACCTTTGTTCTGCCTTATGCAATCAATGGCAGACAGATATTACACGCCTGTCATCGGATTACATAAGTAATCGTAATCAATATCGATTGATAAATGTATTTAATTGCTCCACTGTTCTGCCTTCATCGTTTTTTGGTGAGAAAATACAGTAGGCTCGCATTATCAAGTAGGATTGACATAATCAAAGTTCGACTGGACCAAGTAAATCATGAGGTTCTCATGTTTTGTAAGTTAATTAACAAAAAAAGTGTTTAATTTCGAGCGTTCCTACTTAATGATTAATGATCTGTCATAATATCAGTTTAGAAGTGTTAGACACAAAACTTTTCCAGAAAATTATGACCTAAGTTTGTCCACTTTTTCCTTCGTTGTTTTTGGAGCTTAAACATAATTGTTTTACTCTACATTTTTTGTATGTGACTGAGAATGCGCATAAAACTTACTTATACTGATTTCAGTTTTCTTAAAAAGTAGGTCTATTAACTAAAGATTAGGTACTATCCGTTCGCGCTAAGTTTGCCAGTTCGTGAAATGCGCGTCCCCTTCTCCAACCGCGATTAAACGCAAATAATTAGTGATTTAACGCAATTGAGTGTTTTATTTTACGCAAATACACAATTTTTATCAATATTAATAAATAAAAAATATTTTCAATATAGTTTGCTAAAGTTATAGACGCTTTCCTTCGAGTGACGTCATATCGTCAGCGGCAAACTTATCGCGAACGGATAGTATAGTTATTGAATTGCGTCGTTCAAGCTAGCCCGGTTGGTCAAAAGCAAAATTTTCACCGTGCCTACTGCATCTTACTATAGTACCATTTGTCTGCGCGTCCGCATCAACAGTTCAGTATAGCACTAATTACTTTCTTGAACTGTAACCCCCGGCTGTGTTATAATTGTCAGAATTGTCATGCGGTATCCATCATCTTTCTATGTGGGCTGGCTAGGTCATTTCACATTTTGTACATGGATTATTTAATTGTTTAACACAATGGAGAGCTTTGATAGCGATCATTAGAGCTGTTTGTGTTTGGATCAGTAAATTGAATTGAGTATTAGAAATATTTTGTAAACTTTTTTTGTGATGAAATGTGTAAGATTCAGGCCTGGTTTTGACCAAAGTGGAGAGGACAGGAGATATTGTGTTTGAATATCAATTAGATTCCGTTATGTCCTCATCATTTCTCCGCTCGGATTCGGTTCAGAAATCTTGTTGGTTATTCAAACATTTCCTTTTTTCTCCGCTTTTTATCTAGAAAAGTTTGGATCTTGAAAAGGCTTAACCTCAGTAGTAGCTGAAGCAGTGTGTCGGCTTCTCATATACATGATATCAGCGAATGATATGATGAGAATTAAGTAAACTATGTTCATCATCATCATCATTTCAGCCATAGGACGTCCAATGCTGAAGATAGGCCTTCACCAATGCTTTCCATGTTGATCGATTGGTAGCGGGCTACGTCCAGCGCTTCCCTGCTACCTTTATGATCTTCATAATAAGTAGTAGTAGTAATACCCTTTAATTAATAACATAAGTAGGTAGGTGGTACCTTCAATTTTTCATCAAACCCTTTCGAAATAACAGTGCAAATTGTAGGCAAGAGCTGCCTATAGCTTATCTATCAACATCAGACAACCAACGCAATTGGAGATGGTATCAAGGAGTTCTCGGATCACTTCACGCGTCATCAAAATGGATCTTGACAAACAGTCTGTCATCAGTAAATAGTCGTAGGTATGTTGGTACAGTCTAAAACTAGTTGCACTTTGCTACCAACTATTACATTACTCATCTATTATTAGTAGGTAAGTCAAGGTGTAAAAAAATGAGAACGATGTAAAGCTAAAAAGCGATACTCAAGTCACTTAAAAGTAGATTAAAGCCTCTGATTGGTCTAAATATTGAAATTCTTCGTAGTAATTAAGTTACTAATAAAACATAAGGACAACTGCTCATCAAGCTTAACATAGTGGCATAGAATAGGTATAAAATAGTTGTAACACGTAATTGTGCAACATTTGCCTACCTATACATACTTAGATACCTGAAAGAAATGCTAAGTAAGTAGCTACTGTCGATCACAAAACCTATTTGATATTGGGGTCGATGCCTTACCGTGCTCATATTTATTACTGCATATTAACAAAATAATACAAACAGAAAAACGTACACAAAGCTGTAGGATTTCTTGTGATTATAGATAATAAAGTTTCTATTCATTATACTCGTAGTATTCATAATGGTCCATGAAAATCTATGTTTTGCAACAATAAAACTACACATATTGACAATAAATTATCAAATATTCCAGGACTAACCTGATGTCGCACGTTACTAAAACAATACCAAAGTTTAATAGGTAAACTATAACTGAAAACAATGCATACATTTTAAGTCGACCATAATGGACAAACTAGCTACGCAGAATTTATACAATTATTACTTCCTAACGAATAAAAAATAATAACTAATAATGTTATATCAAAAAATCGTGCTCATTAAATAAACACCCAGCGAGATTTGAATCCGCAACTGCTTTGTAATCCCGTAAGTAAGTGATCCAAAACGTGGTTTTCTGACTTTATAGAAACCTATGAATTCCCTTTAAAGTTAAGAATACTTAACCATTAATTTTAAAGCAAAATTTAACGGTAGAATATAACTTAGTTTTCAGCTTTCAGCAGGTTGCATATCTTTTGGTAGTACTTAGTTATAAGTGATTTTGAGAAGGTATAATGTTGGATGTAATTACTTAATTGCTTAATTTACTTACGCACGAGGTAGTCACCTATACAAGTATTGCAACTACCAGTGTAACGTGCCGTGTAGAGTATTCTGTACCAACTTCGATTATGTGTAAACGTTGACATCGTGGGAAAACCTCGTTTCTCATCTCAACACCACTTCTCGATCAAATATCTCGCAAAATGCTAATTTTATACAATAACCTAAGTATTTTAATCTCTATTATCAAAACATAGAGTTCAGTTTCTAATGGAAACGGATAGTTTAAAAGTGCACACAAAATTAGTCAATTCAAATGATTTTGTTGTGTAATCATCAATCAGAACTATTGATGATTTGAGTATAATGTGATTATTACACTATAACACTACTAGTTTGGTGCCATTGTGGGCTTGTATGGACAAATTGATGTGAGGTGTATGAAATGAGCATCTTTCGTCGTTGTTGTAATTTGAGTAATCGTTGGTACTAATTACACGATTATTGAAGGCTCTATTTCGTTTTGACCATTCCTTCCACTTGACACCACCAAAGCGACACCACCGGTGGTCATATGGAATCTTTAGTACATTGGAAGCTACTTTTTTACTACTTAGTGTGTTTTATAAGTTAGTAACATCTAGGTACTGTTTATTTGTTTATAAGTTATTAGACAATTATTACCTTTTATATCTTTTACTGGCGACCCGCCCCGACTTTGCACGGGTGCAAAGTCGTCTGATAAAGAAAACCGCATCAAAATCTGTTGCGTAGTTTTAAAGATTTAAGCATACAATAGGGACAGACAATAAAGCGACTTTGTTTTATACTATGTAGTGAAGTTATAACAAATTTAATTCACATGTATGATCAAGCAAAAAGGCAGTGCCCATGGGAACAAACAGTCCTTGTCCAACATTGGAAAAGTTATTTCAACAGAAATGTAAAATTTGACAATTCCCATACTTGCAGCCTTTCTTCACTCAAATAATTGCTACTACCTACCTATATTATATCTGAAACTTGCATCACGATCATTTAGCGACACTTCGCGGTCCCTTGAGAACCGCTTAACCTTTTCACCTCGTAGGTACATCAATTAAAAGCAATTAACCATTTGACATCGTAGGTAAAGGGTTGGCTTTCGTAAGCCATTATTAAGTAGCAAAAGAACCGATTAGCATCACGTACGTTCGTACGTAAGTAACCCTTAGTACATGGCAAACTAAAATGTCCACTAGAATATTATGGAAATTGGGTACAAAACCATTATAGTCTTCGTGATCTATTGGTATAGAGTGAGACTCTCTCGACTAGATTTCTGAATTCAATTCTCAGGTAGAACAACTTATAGCGCAAAATGGCTTGCAATTTAAGGAATGTTTTGTGACATTTGCTAGTGAAAAATCTAGATTACTTGCATTTAAATATAATACCTACCCATCTAGACTAATATTATTAAGAGGAAAACTTTGTTTGTTTGTTTGGTTGTAATGAATAGGCTCAATAACTACTGGACCGTTTTTAAAAATTCTTTCACCATTCGAAAGCTACATTATCCACGAGTAACATAGGCTAAATTTTATTTTGGAAAAAAATAGGGTTCCGTAAAATTTGTAGATAATGTAACCCACGCGCGCGAAGCCGCGGGCGGAAAGCTAGTTCTTTATATTTTTATAAAATTAGACATTCTTAACTGGCACTCACTAACAAACGTTATTTTTCTTGACATAAATCATCGTTTGTACATAATCAGTTGCTAACATAATTTTGCAAGCCTTTACAAAATATTTTCAAAAAAAAGGTGTCATTCTAGTGACACTAAAATGCAATAAATAAACAAAAACTATCAAATTAAAATTATGTTGCTAATTATAATTAATAACAGTACATATTTCACACACTCAAACTCTACATTTCACAAAGTACCTAGTTGACGAAATCACTTTTCTTGTAATTAAATACATAGTAGGTATTTCTCATAGTCTAATAGATACTTTCGACTCAAACTTGCCAATTATTATTTTAGATACAAAAACTTTACAATTAGGTAGTTGAAACCAACCTGAAACTCTAGTTAGTTTTCATGTTGAAAAACTAATCGCGAATTGTAACCTCATAGGCCATAGCTCCCTTTGGCAAGCAACATCTATGGGAAAGTCGTATTTTCTATGAAGCATTTTTTGAGAGTTATGTTTTAGATCCTAGCCTACTAGCCTAGAGCATGTGTTACATGCTGAGTGGTTGCTGGTGGATCTTGATTTGTTGTCTTATTTATGTGGATTTTGGACTAAATAAACAATTTTTCTTTCTTTCTTTTATTTTCACAGTTCATAACAATTGCTTATTCAATTAATTGGTGGTTTCAACTACCTGAAATGAGTTCGACTCAGTCTTCGTACCACACATTTGATTGTACATTAGGTATTTCAACACTGAATGTCAAGGACGCAATTTAACAGCCTAAATTATCTAATTAGAATAAAAATACGCCCACACCAGCTCACAAAGTGAAATTGGGAGTGCCCTCTCAATGGGCCTAATTCGGCCATCTTGGCACAATAGTGCAAATACACATCGTTAGGTCGCTTTGTGAAGTTGGGTAACTGACGCCGACGCGACGGGCATTGCATTTTTGCAATCGTCTATTGCTGATATTAATATTGGACAGATGTTTTGCATGCGTCAAAGGCAAATAAGTTATAGGATATCATCATCAGTTCATTTAGTTTCCTGCAGGAGCATGACTCTAATTTATCAGAGACAAAATAAGATTTGATTTAAACTCACCAACCTGGTCACCATAGAGTCATAGAGTCTTTGGTCTCATAATTAATCAATAGGGGAGACCAAGGAGAGTTGTGAAAGAGGAGAGTTGTGAATGAAGAGAGTTATGACCACAAAGTGCGTATTTGTTAGCTCGAGACTTGTGTGCTTACCATGAGTACATTTAATGTCAAATCTATAGGGGATACTCATGGTAAGCACACAAGTCTCGAGCTAACAAATACGCACTTTGTGGTCATAACTCTCTTCATTCACAACTCTCCTCTTTCACAACTCTCCTTGGTCTCCCCTATAGATTTTCATTTTTTTACGCAGTCGCTAGCGAGCACACGTAACGTAAACTCATGGTAAGCACATTGAACTAAAAACGCGCACTGATATGAGCTCGCTAGCAGTTGACAAGTTCAAAAAAATCGACAAACTCTTTTCTGTCACAACTATCCTCGGTCTCCCCCTATCACTGGTTCGTTCCCCTTGTCATTTCATTTCTACCAATGACATCTGAACCAGTTAATTAAATACTTTGTGTCTTCAAAAGTTTTTCATAATTTTCAGTAATTCTCACTTATAAAGCTCTTGAGTATGTACCTAACCCTGTGTACGATTAATTTATTCCGTTTTACCCAGTTGCATGTGACGGATCAGCATAATCCGTTGTATAACCCAACAATCATTCACTGCATTGTTATTACTAAGGCCCTGTTCACATCAGCTGTTAGTTTTATCGCTATCAAATCTGTAATTACTTGATTGGATAACCGAACTTTGTGGTGGTAGCTAAAGTTTGTTTTATTGTGATGATCAATAAACTGGGTGAGATGAAGTTTGTAGGTGTTAACCATTAACATTACAAGTTATTGATGGATAGCTGTTTGGTCTCTATTTTATAGGTCTATAGTTATTGTCTATTGTTATGAAAGTTTTTGTAATGTCAAGTTTTCTCCAAATTGTAATGGACAGTTTGTCAAAAAATTTAGTGAGTTGTTGAACTTTAAATTTTATTTTTAACTGTTCCCATAAAAGTAAAGTATAGGTAAACCTACCACACATTGTTAATAACAATATAATATACTTAAGCACTGTAAAGTTATTTCTAAAGTTCTACGCACTGGAAGGGTTTCTCCACCTCAGGGGAAAACTTTAACACCAAATGATATTAGGACCAGGCCCTTTTAATGTGGCATCTGAAGCGAGCCTTCGCAGAATAACAGCGTCCTGTTCTGGGGTCTACCTAACCAGAGCAGGACATAATGCTGATCGAATGCCTTTTTGGTTCAAACATGTACACTTTGTAAGTGTAAAATTGAAATAATTGTATGTTTTGGACCAAATATTTTTTTTCTTTCTTTCTAAATGTTTCAGCAAATGCCACTAATATGCGCATGTAAGTCACTTAATGGTAAATTAATAGTAGCAACACCATTTGAGCTACCGGTAGCCGCCTTTTCAAATAACTAAAAACAAACGAATCATCCTAATTAAGCAACTTCAACCTTAATTACCTTCACCCTAAAAGTGCAAACAATACGCGCTATCATTGCATCTGGGCCTTACAATCCGCACTAATAAAGCAGTAAGTGAAATAAAAAGTCCGCAGCGTCTTCCCGCGAGGGTTGCGCAAGCGCAGAATGTCATAATAACAATGATTACAGTGAGCCCGTGCGGGATCCGTGTCAGCGCCTGTGAATAGTTTTCGTGTGTAGTGATGGGAATAGGAAATGTTATTGTCGATGTTTTCGCTTTCGGATTATCGATAGTTAAGGTTAAATTGAAATTAGTTACTATAACTTGATTGCGTTCGTGTTAATTCCAAAGTCACGTAAAAAAATCTTCAACAGGATTTTTTTCCTAAGGTAAAGATAATTTACCTATTATTATTACCTAGACTAAAGTTTCTGACATGTTATAAAGTATATTAAACTCGTTGCAAATATTTTTGTGAATATTTATTCCATCACCCCTCAAGCGGTCGCATATGACCGCGTAATAAATAATGCTCGTGGAGAAAGTCGTGGAGCTTGTAGGGTTACATTCACCAGCTAAAAGTCTCTGACAGATTCACAAAATGATAGAAATGCTTTTTTGTATTAACATAACTCACTAAAAACTATTTTGTCTAAGAAAGAAATAACTAAATGAGCTAAGTGATCTATTCATTTCAGTTCTCAAAATATAAAAATCATTATTAAACTGAATTGTTTGTTAATACTCAACAGATTAGTTTTCATGGAGCATGTGAATTTCATAACTTCATATAAGAGTTTCGTTAGTCGATAATATGAGTTTCGTTAGTCGATAATCGATAGCTACGAGTACAAACATCACTACTCCAACGTTCCCACATCTGGAAGGTGAGTAAAATAATATCAAACACGTTTTTGCTGACGAATTGAGATCATTCTTTCTGTGTTTAGCTATTCACTAGTTAGGCACGCAAAGATGGTAGAGATTTGGGCCGAATGCCCTGATAAAGCTTTTTGAAAATGTAGAGTCGCATGTAATTAGTAGGTATATTAGTCACGCGATTAATAAAACCTTCGTGTAAGCGATGCTGTGCTACTTCGACACGCAAATGATTTATGGATATTACTGTTATGAGATCTTTTTAATAACCTGGCTGAGAATCCCAGCTGTCCCGTAGTTTTTGTTGGAAACCGATAGGTAGACCAACCTTTTTATATTTTGTCTATGTCTTTATATTATTTGTATACCATAAGCCCGGCCCAGACCATGATACTTTTTGTTTTTATTTGATAGTGTTTAGCTGTCAGGGCATTTTTTTAAAAACAAAGTTTTTAAATAATTACAGTTCCTTGATCTTGAACAAGGCTTTAAATTCTGCCGCACGTCTAGTAGCTGTCCTTTACAGTTTTGTTTACGAATATTTGATAGGTGTACCCCATTTCAAAGCACAGCCTTTGATTCATATATTATCATTTTTATTTTCAGGTAAGTGCGGGCTGTTTTGGGGCATTTGGGTGGAGGAGCGAGTGCACGGTTAGTAGTCAAATGTTATCAAACCTTAACACCTCTAACTAGACTTAACGTCCGATATTTATTTATTGAGTGAAATAATCTTATAAGTCGGCAAAGATGCAAAAGATAAATGACACTTAATATGGTCAGAGTGATAACCATTTAGACCGCGGTGAACATTTTTGGTGATCGCTACCAAATCACTGTTGCAACTATTACTAACTAACATTGTTGCGCTACAAACACCCTTAAAACTACAATCCTTTAAACCAATACCTATTCTCTTCCAGTACACTCACAGTTCTTTACTATTCCATCAGTTGCATTATTGCACTTATATAAAACCTAGATCAAAGCCCACGATTAGTTTCTTACCCTTGCCCTATTACATGCGCACGCGTCTTTCTCGGAAAACGCATTGTCGCACCATTTTAACTAGGCTTCTGCGTGCATAGTTAAAATTAACTGAAATTATAACCTTTTAGGCGCATAAATTTGAATTCTCATTAATTCTGATTCCCATCTTTGAGTTGGTACAGACTGTACAATTTCGTTGCAAAATAACACTTAATACGATGGAATAAGGTGCGGTGTTTAGTATGATGTGCTGTCGCCTGTACATGCTTTCAAAAAGCAATACGGATATGAGTAGCATCTCATGTCTGTTATGTAACGACGCCTACTGTTTGATGTTTTGTGGCTAGGGTTGTCGCTAGATATAGTTAGTAAGTTTTATTTATTACCGACGATTAATTCAGGTGTAGCCTGCGAGCCCTAAGGATTATTTGAATTTGCAGTCAATTAATTGCAGCTGTTTTATTGTTTGCACATGACAAGGGGATAAGATGATTTTGTACCTACAATAAGTTATGCTATAGCATTAGGTTTTCCCTGTAAAGATAGTATAAATGTGTGAAAATAAATAAATATCAGCTTAATTCGTTTCCATGATTGCTGAAATCAATGGTGATCGCTTATTATTTTGAAGTAAAGACAGAACTAACTACCTACCTACTCGATTTACATTACTATTAAGAAGAGTCATCAAAATTGTAAGTAATTAAAATTAATATTGCGGGAATTAATAAGAGACCTGAATTTTGCTGCATCACATTAAGATGCTATGCAAAACAGTATAAAGAGTAGAAGAAATGTGGATTATACCTTAATAGCGACCCGCCCCTGCTTCGCACAGTTACAAATTATACTGAAAAACCAATCTCATGAATCACTCTATCTATTAAAAAACCGCATGAAAATCCGTTGCGTAGTTTTAAAATCCAAGCATACATAGGGACAGACAGATAAGAAAGAGACTTTGTTTTAGAATATGTACTGATTAAATAACAGAATTAAAAACGTCATTGTCGATTTTCCGTAAAATCGTGATAAGAAAATCCTTTTCCATTAAATTAACTTTGTGCCAACCCTACAGCAAAAACCGTGGAGGCTTCTTTCACACAGTTGACACACTGAAAGGATGCAGAGGACGCGCGTGCGATCTTATCAGCCTCCGGAAGAGTTTCCCAGGCTTTCTAAATATCCAGATAGCTGGGATTTTGGTAGGCGTTGATTGTTTAGTTGTTAAAAGCTACAGTTGTTATAATCGGGGCATGTTAATCTAGGCTTTCACAAATTCCGGGAGCTTTGTCCGAATTCCCATGGTTTTTCCCATCGACGGAGCACTTTAGTGGAGTTATTTAATCCTTCTGATGAGGGAAGCCACACATAACCCTATCCCCGCAGGGTAGGTATGCAATTTAATGCATTTTTACCCGAAAAAAAAGACACAAAATTAGTACCTACGCCAATACGCGCGTTAAACTACATAAGTAAGTACATAACACTTCAGAATAGATCACGGGTTCCTGCCACAGTTGTCCCTAGGACTATTAACCTTCATTGGTTGGGTTTCATTAGAGACCAAACTGTAGATCCTTGTAATACAGGAGTTGCAATGGGAAAGAGAGATGTAAGTCCCAGAGTCCTTTGAAAAAACAACACTAATGATGAAAAATATAAGATTACGTTGATTGTTTTAAACTAGATCAAGGCTTATTCTTTAAATCAGGCTTTAAAAGCAATCAAAGTACTTAAGTACCTACTACCTATTTGAACTATAACAAAACAAAACAACAATTTTGAGCATTTCCCTAAGTTAATTTTATTTGCAACATCCGAACTTGTGGTTTGTCAACAACGGCACAAACTTATTTACGACTGTTATAAATTATTTTGCACTTTAAGCCGTTGTCTTAAGAGCAAAGTTAATATTTTTTGCCCGGAATTATAATTTTAAGCTATTGCGTTTTGCGCTCAAAATGTAGCTATTAAAAAGGAGTAAAGCTCATTATGTGCCGTAGAAAATTTAATTAAAATTGTTGGATTTTAAAACAAATGAAAGTGTCACGACTCCTTTTTTTCATCACAAGGGCAGACGCACGCAGTTTAGGTGCAAATAACAGTTATTTTTTTAACTTTTAATTTGGCGACATTGGCGGTGACAAACTAATCTAGAACCACGGTTTATTTAATTTTGTTTTGAAAATAATTCCATCGTTGCACCATAATGTTGCAGAACACTTAATGATTGGTGTGAAGAATTTATTATTTACGCTAATTATAATCATAGGAGATTGTTAAGGGGAAGATCGTAAGATTAGGTCATTTATTTTTTATTTGTGTTTGTTTTGTATCATCAGTCATTTTCTAATTATTACTTGGCCCAATGGCTGAAGATTTTAAACGGTTATTGTCATTAAAGAGTCGTAAATGTGATCAAAATAGTTATTTACTCTTATTCATAAAAATGTAACTACATTTCAACAAGTAGGTACAAGTGTAGTCAAATAACTATATGAATAAAAGACAGCGGGTATAACAGAGCTTTCTCCAACCCAAGGCAATTCAGACAATATTGAAGAATTAGCTTCAGAAATCAAACATGAAAAATAATCCGTTTCAGCATTGAACATAAACAAACACAGCCGAGAAGCATTTATGCCTTAATGAAACCAATTTAAAATCAGCTGACTTCATCCTTGCCCTTAACAGACCACATTGGGCGCCATGTCGCGTGTCAGGCTTGATGGACAGACGACAGCGCCCTTGAACTCATGCTGCGCTTGCACAACCGATAATGGGCTTATTATGGCGGGTGGCGGTCAGCGGCGACAGATGTTTTTTTTATGTTACCTTGTCATAGGGCCGCATATATGCGTCCATAATCTACTAATATTTCTTTCTGAAAGATAAAAGCTAAATTAGCTACCTACTTACGGTACTATTCCCACTTTACGTTCCCACCGCTGCAACCCCTGTGTAGCCGGGATCTACAGCTTGACCGCCAATAAAAACCCAACCTGTGAAGGTCAAGTTTGTCCCGGAAGAAAGTTGAACTATCATTGGACCCGCAATGAAATTGTTCCTCCTTTTTGGAGTTTTGTCTTCAGACCTCCATTCGAGGGACGACGGAGGGTCGCTATTTGTATACACTTATTTATCCTCGCAGTCACTCGCTTTACCGCATCTAATTGCACATACCACAGCAGGATCTTACTAGATTGATTGCTTGCTAACCATGTCACACAGATACATGTTTACTATAGTAGATCAGACACTTACGAGCTAACAAAACGCTATTAAAATTTTCTCAGCGAATAGAGTCGCTTCTCAAACTAAATTTTAAATAAACGCTGTATGAAATAAGCCAGCTTTTCATTTAATTTTATGACTCAGTCCAAGGAATCAAGTGTCTAGTGAATTAATTATACGAAAAACTGTTTAATTAATATAAGTTGATTTATAATATGCCTCCACAATGTAAAAAAAATATATCCAAGATATAGGAGTGACTCAGCTTCTTCAAAATATCTTGTTCTTCAATCAAAGAATCTCCTGAATTTGACTAAGTACATAATCAGTTCAGTTGTCGCTGTCTTCCTCTTGAGTACACCGCTTAACGCTGCACTAAACTTCGCCAAGACAGCGTGGGGTCGCGCGGCACTTTCTTCAGGCGTCATAAACTCTACCCCATTGTATGCGGAGGCCGTAAACCAGCTGGGTCCCAGCCGTTCCTCACCGCTGGTGAGGTAAGAGTGAGCGAGATACTGAGTTATTGACAGAACGTTCGCGACGTTCATCCGTTTTTAATTGGATCAGGCTTTTTTTATGCATAACAAGGCAGGTTTTTGACCACAATCGCACCTGGTGTTAAGTGGGATGCAGTCTAGGATGGTACATATCTGCCCTGTAAGTGCCTATTCACTCTCGCCTTAAGGCCCAGATTATAGTCTTTTTTATTTTTATTTTTAATTTTTTAGTCTTCGGGAAAGAGCAGCAGGCAGCGAATTCCAGTCCCCAGCTGTTCGCATTATAAAAGAGTCATCGAAACGCTTAGTGCGAGCTGGTGGAATGTCAACAATATAGGGATGGTACGCTAACCTGCGACTGGTTCTGTCAGGTTAAACGGAATTCTCTTTAAAAAAACACAATAACACAATTTATGCTTGAAATCAATATTAAGAATTCTCCAATATTTTTTTGGCGTCGGAAACATATTTTTAAACTGCGGGAGTATGCAGATGGAAAGACATCGTACATAATTACATCCTGAAATCAACACTATCAGACTAATACCTATTAAGTAGCTGCTTACTTAATTAACATCGATATAGTTCGCGCCGATACAATTTGGCTATTTTGGACATAATTATTCTAGAATGTACTACTGATGTAGAGACAGACTCACTACTTTTCAGTCAAAGATAGGTCTGTGTTTAATGAAATTACAGGGCCACAGAAAGTTGGTGTCAGTGGTATCAAAAGCGCTTTTAAAAAAAGCCATTTTCCAGAAAATAAATGACTTTAATTACTTTTAGTGGTCCTTATTGGTGTGCATAACTGCCATAGTAAAATGGCGCGGACTGTACACAGTCAATTGCTCTACTTTCTCAAATTATCGCCTAGTTGCCTAACTTCCTCAAGGAAACTCAACTTATCAAAGTCAGTCCGCTATCGACAAATCTGAATTACAATAATTTTCATTCAAATAAAATCGGATGATTCGACGAGATGTCCGATCAAATTGTGTTGTGAAACGTTTCTTTGTAGGAATCGAAAGGTTACTCTGATTAAGTTAAAGTTTCTTTTAAAAAGTTTTGAATGCGGAAATGATCATTTTGGATTGTGATCTTCGAGCTTTGATGGATTTCCTATTATGATCATTTGATTGTTTATACGTGAGCCTAGAAAAACAGTTTGGACAATAGGATGTAGGTACATTGGATAATATCAGATCGAATTATACATTTTTGCAGCATTATATCGATAAGAATTTAAGCCACTCTATTTACAACGCTATGCGCAAGTAGAGTTCTTCTCTTGTTCGCATGAATTTTATTATACACGTAGGTACCATCGGCAACAGTGTTAACTATCCATTGCCTGTCATGTCGTCTCGTTCTATCGCAAAGAATCACCATTTGATGAGAGCGAGAGCAAAAACGGAAATGGATAGTTAACATTGTGGCCGTGTGTAGGACAGTAAATTATTTATTTACCATTAAATTCAAATTCAAATAGTTTATTCAGTACATAGGCACTTGCTAGGGCACTTATATACACGTCCCAAATACAATAGCTTGGCCTACCACCACTTCGGGACAACATGGGGTGGTGCTGAGAAGAAGTGGCGGAAGAAACTCAGTCACCTTTTTCAGCCTCTTTTTCAATAAAACACAGTAATTTATAGCTTACATGACCCGCAATAAGTGCGAATTACATAAAGTGTTTAAGATTGGTTCGATGAATGATCACGTCCTATCAAGCAATACATTTGTCTCAAAAGCTTTTTGTTTTCGTTCTTGCTTCACCACTCAAATACCAAGATTTATTCGTCAGCATTACGATAAATGCATAATGCATCCATGACGTCATCGTTATGGAGCCAAGACAATGCATCTAAGAGCAGTAGTCAACAGCACAGCAGGGTCGCGGGTTCAATCCTGACTCATAAATTTGCCTCGATAAGGCGATCGGTGCGAAAGCTGGGCCGATACTTGCTATAAAATGCTTTTACGTCCGTATTTATAGCACATCCACGCTTTTAGAATACAAATTGTAGAATAGTTTTAACATAAAATACAGTAATCAGTATAACTAGGTATGGCTACTCTTAACTTGGTATTCTGAAACGACAAGATCACAAGACCCAACACGATATCTAAGGCAATTTATGAATTTATATTCATGCTATTTATTTATTTATTTTATTTTGCTATGAAATGATACCAAATATTTTGCGTTTCTAATTAGGTACTCTTCTACTTTTATTCCTTAAGTTTCCAAATAAATAACAATATCCACATTTTAAAAGAAATATTAGAAAGGTTTATGAATAGAGGACTATCGATTTCACTCGAAATCTACATTGCACGCAGAAGATGTTTTCTATACAAGTAGGTCCAAAATAGGACTTTTACTAGCGTACTTTAGGTATCCACGATGAAAGTAACGCATCACTAGTTTTCAAGCCGATGCCATTGTCGCCTAATAAATAAATAAAGACTATTTATTAGCACAATGGACAACACTCCACTCAAAAGTTTTATTACAAAAACGTACCTATTACAATCATTATCATCATAATTTGAGCCATAGGACGTCCACTGCTGAACCAGGCCCGCGCCTTCCTGCTTCCTTTATGAGGTCGTCGGTCCAACTTGTGGGTGGACGTCCTACGCTGCGCGGTACGTGCCATGCACTCCAGAACCTTGCTGCCCCATCGGCCGTCAGTTCTGCGTACTATGTGTCCTGCCCATTGCTACTTCAGCTTGCTAATCCGTCGGGCTATATGCCAGCGATTTTAGTTCGTTTATGGATCTCTTAATTTCTGGTTCGATCTCGTAAAGGAACGCCTATTACAAGTGATTACTTAATAATATGCTACTGTGCTAACTTTTATGGGATTTCGTCCATAAAATACTAATCTTTGTACGAGCAGGCCTGTTCATCTCCGCGAGTTTACATCGAAAACAAAACACGCACGATGGCCCACCTACAGGATACTATTCGACAAGGCCTGACATACGAGCGAACATTAACTCACGCACGCGTATTCTTGTGTATGATGGAAGAAAAAGAAAATGGTGTACTAAATACTGTGCAGTATTTAACTGCCTAAATAATAATAAAAACACAGAATGCACTTTTTTAAGTTGCCTCAAGACACTGAGAGGTAAATAAGTAGTTAATATTATTCATGATAATTCATGCTAAATCATGTATTTCCTCCGCCATTTTCCGCAGTTTGGCACCTCACGTCACATCATTTTACCGAAGTCAGCCCTATAGCTTCGGCGCAGTGCCGATCACTGACGTTTGTCAACAAAATGGTGCTTGACTCTTGAGACAGGCTAAATTACACCATATTGTTAATGACATTGAGCATACATTTTTTTAAATACCTTCGCGAAGTAAAACTTCTGTACGTACCTACCTACTTATTATTATTCTGTCGTACGAGTAGCAACTCATATTAGTTTATATCGGCTCATTATGACTAAGCTTGATTCAACTATAGTAAGTAAATGATTGCACATGCTAACATAATAGCTAATTCTGTCCAATGAGTTGCAATATGGACGTCAGCGGGTACATTAGCGCTGTCGGAAGGCTCACGCCTCATGAGGTGTCAGACCGGTACAAATGACAATAGGGTTGTTATAGGGCTGGTACCCTCAAAGTAAATAGTTTTACTAACAAGGGAGATAGGTCTCCAATAGATATAGATAAATTATATATTTGCATACACTTAACACACATGAAATAGTAAAGTTGCTGCAAAACAATAATAAGAAAAGAAAAAAAACTGCAAGAGTCAACGATAAGCATGTATAAAACAAACAAAAGTAGTGTGTACAATTGGAAAAATGATTCCTCTGAGATGTGTGTCGTAGCTATGCATAAAGCAAAGAGCTCAATAAACACTGCCCTGAAAAGGGCAAAACAGTGATTTTCAGCTCTTGCTAGAGAAGCGCGCGAGAACGAAACGAACCCGCCTGCTATCCGTAAAAATGTTTAAAAATAAAGCTTTAAGTAATAAATAGCAGTTAGTACCAAGATTAAGAAAATTAGTTTTTACATCGTTATCGTTACTTTAGGTTTAAAAATGTTTAATCAATCACGCTCTACCTACAGCCTTAAGCAATAAATAGCAATTAGTACCAAGATTAAGAAAATTATTTTTTGCATCGTTATCGTTACTTTAGGTTTCCTATCATCTCTATGCAAAAATTCATCAATATTGGTTCACAGATACAGCTGCTTTATAAGAGTGAATATTGTAACAAAATTATTGTTTTTCAGCAGCCCTCACACTTCATCTGCTTGAAGCCTATCCTCGTTACGATCCATTCAGCGTATTCGATAGCTCTTTGTCGCCTGTCTGTAGCTTGTCTGTAATGCTTTATTATATTCGCGCTGATGTAGACAGGACTTTCGGGACGCTAGAGAAAGATGTGGATGAAATCACATCAAGCTTGTCAATACGCTATCTTATGCAGTTGAAATAGGAGCTATTATGCCACCCCTAACATTCTTTACTCAACTGGACACAACATAAAACCATATACCTCAAATTGTTTAGCAAATTTTCGCTAATTATATAAAAGAATTGATACGTTTTTCCTTTAGTAGAAAAGAAGATATCAACGAGTCAGTAGATATGTGTAATACTAGATGATGTTTTTCAATCAAAGTTTTTATGCAAAATACTTGAAGTAATAAGCTAAAAATAAACGTAAAAATATGTGAGACCTTTCATTTTTAGATAATTATTTTTATGATATCTTTTGTTACTTAATAAATGACGGAAAGCTAAGAAACTAGATTCGTTCATAAACAATAACATTCATTCAGCTAATTATTATTTTCTCTAAAACTTAAGTATTCATTAAAATATTTCGCTTACATAAGTTGATGTGAAGCTTCCGCTTCAGATTTACATAACAAAAACAAACTACAAAAAACAAAACTGAAAATCTCTTTGTTTTTGATGTTAAACAAATGCATTAAGCGTAGATTAGCTTTTTGCCTATTAAATCAAATTGCACCCTTACTCAAAGCAACCTTGACATAAAGTAAGCATCCTAGCTTTCTACCAATGCCAGCTTGCATCACACCCATCCTTTCCCATCTTCTAGCCGCCGCGGCGCGTGCGCAGCCAGTCTCCGACGGCCCTCGCCGCGATTCACCGGCTAGCTTGAGCTCTGCTAGCTTAGCACACCGGTATACCTTCAATTTTATTTATTAAACCGCATCTTGCACTTTCAAACTTTATTTAAAAACTTTAGTAAAAAATTGTTTTGTTAAAAATTTTCGCGAATTTAGAGGGATCTACGCCGCGACCTCCGTTTACATAACCTCTATTTTATCTTAATTCATACGCCGCTCACTGCACAATAGTTAAATTATTTTTTTCACATAAAACTTTAAGTTTACTAACAATGTTTTGTCAAATATAGACAATGTCCGAACGCTTGAAAAAAAACTTAACTAATTGTGTGCAATTTTTGCGTAACGCTATAGCGCCGTGAGAACGCATTGTCTTGTATTCCGTGATAACACGGGTTTAGTTTTTCATATATTAGTGTTATGTCTAGATTATACAATGCAGGAACTGGGATCATACTGTTGCTTGACATATGATAATTAAGTTTTCACAAGTTATTAGATGAAATAGAGTGTAGGATAGTTTTTGCTGTTTCGATCACGCGATGCGCGGAGCGTGTTAGATGTTTGTTTGAAAGTGCATCGTGCGTTGACTGTGTAGATAATTTTCGTGTGATATTCAGTGACCAAACTTTGCCGTTGTTGTGAACTCGTGCTGTGGGAAGAACGGACTGAGGTGAGTGTTGCAACGTAATGACGGTCTATTTGTAACGGTTTTAATTGTTTCAAATGTGTACGTTTTTGTAACAGCTAAGAATGGTTTATTCTTCTCGTTTTAAGGTTACTCCATTAAAGTACTTTAATGAGTTTATTAGGCTTAATTTTGTTTTAAGATGGGAATAAAGGTATGACGTCATATTTTTGAGGAAAAGTAAAAGTAAAAATCAATAGTCAGCTGTCAGAGATAAATAATTTATAATGTATTTTAAAATTTATTTTATGTACGCGAATTTAATTCGTGCTTAATTGATCGCGTTACAAAAACTATCAGTCTTGATGAAATCGATAAAACAACAGTAATTTGTTATTATTTTCTCTAATTACTATAGCGTGTCTGAATAACAAGTTGTAGTATTATAATAGTAATATACTTCAATGATTGGTTGTAAATGTTTGACTAAGTTAATATTTAATTTTGTACAAAGAAGTATTATTAGGTAGACAGTAACATTATTTATTGCATTTCTTTATATTACATAGCATATTATCTGCAATAAAAACAGCGTGGTGTAAACTTCAGCAATGGTGACCTATGGCATAATACAAACAGATACATAAAATGTGATATAATAATGACAAAATTGTGTGACAAAAGAAACTAAAATACCTGAATGTGTGAAAGAAAAAACACAAATTTTAATTAAGGTATGAAAAGATGCTAAAAACTTTAATGAAAATTAAACTCACATAATTAGTCGAATTTCATATAACATTCACAGTCATGAATATCTTGAATTTGTATAGAGTTTCAAGTGTAGTTTTATTAATAGGAAAGTCTACATTAATTAATGCAATAGATTAACTACATCGTGCCGTCTTCATTAAAACATATTTCGCGATCGTATGTTTGTTAATGTGGTTAATGAATTAGTAATCAAAATGATCTTTATATTGACATCACACATGTATTCATTTCTTATGTGTATTACAGTGATGTAACATCCTAGTTATAATAGATCTACTAGAATTTTTAAAAGGATTATTTCAGAAACTTTCAGGTTTCTTACAACTATTCGGGTATAAACGTAATATTTTAAGTGTCCTACCAAAAACTGTAGTCACGTTCTAATTAATTTAGATTAAACTGCATTCAAAATACAAAAAAAGATTAAAATACGTACAAAATGTTGAATGATAAATAAATTTCATTTAAACTCGAAAACTTGAACACATCTTAAGAAAACTAGTATTTTTTTATGTACAGCGAGGAAGCTCTTGGCCTGTATCTCACCTGATGGTAAGTGATGATCAGGCCGAAGGTGGAAGCGAGCTTCACCCAAAATCCTCAACCACGGAGGATGAGGATGAGGAGAAAATTAATTTTATCAGTTATGTTTTATTACTTTCGATCTCATTTAGTAAAGCTTAAGCAACTCTGCAATGATGGGTTACCCGATTGGCGTAATTACTAAGCTGCTATAACTAGGTTGGCAGATTATTTCTGACCATAAAGTTTGTCTTTGCTATCTTAAAACATTGCTTGATAGTAAATATATCTAACTTTGGTTCAATGATTTATTTCCCACCGTATTTTTTAGGTCGAAACTTATTCTAAGCATAAGACGATTTTCTTTTTTATTCAGGCTGAAAATCAGTAGGGGACTTAAACCCACTACCTACTTTTATTTTACCATTGATTTACTTCATTATTTGTCGATATATTCAAGGGTAAGAAAAAAATATAATTTGGTAAATTGGTAACTCATATTAAGGTTTTCGTACTGAAAAAAATTTCAGACCGCCGCGGTCACTAAAGATTTCTTTTGCACAACTTTTTCGTTTGATAATTTCCTTATGGCTACTTCTTAATTCATAAAATATTTTGCCACTATTCTTAGCTGAATAATATACTGAATTAGCTTTTTTACTCCGGAAAATACTATCATTTCTTCCAGTTCACTGAAAAACGACAAGTTATGTGGAGCTCGAAATTATTTTAGAAAACTTAAACAATGATGATCACTTAAACTCCAGTAACTCCATCTGCATCCCCGTGTTTAAAGAAATTGAATGCGCAAATCTAAATGACAAATGCCGATGTTGATTACGAAGAGGCGGACCGTGACACACGTAACGTACGGCACAACACAAATAAGCGAAAGGGAGACTTACCCACGATAGCCCATCAAGCGACGATGACGAGGGCACTATAAATTGACATTTAATAAACAAAAATGAAAAAGCTGCTTCAGCAAACAAAATGTCATGGTCTTTTAGCTAGGAATCCCCTGAATAAATAAGGAAAGTTGAATACAGAATACTTAATCCCCTTGTCAATTTTGATTATTGTGGACGTGTATAAGGAAAGGTCGTCTTACTAAAAGATTAAAACAGATTAAATGCAAGTGGGATTCTCAGACAAAGTGTACCAGTACCAAAGTGACAATAACTATAGTGCAAGATTGAATACCATGTAACTTTTATTTCTGTTATTAAAAATAGTTATCGGTTTTACAAAAACACATAAGTTACAATTTAACGTGTAACCTGTAGAGGTTTAGTTAAAATAAGTCCCGTCTGGTAACACTAGGGTATATGTCCATATCCCTCCTATTGGGCTCCCCCTAATAAGAATCGAGTGACCTAATCAAATAAAAATGATAAGACAACGTTTAGGAAAAGATTCTTGATTCAAGACTGCTTTACTAAAAAGATGTTCCTTTGATTTATTTAGATTTAGAGTATGATTTCATTGAGAGTCAATTAAATGTAGAGCATTAATTTTTAGAACGTTTCGTCGTGGCTAGTTAGCCAAATGCACTTATTTCCCTACCGGTAGAACTCCAGTTCATTTGCAATCGTAAACAAATTGAGTACAGTCTCTTTCTAAAGTATAAAATTGTAATAAAATAATAATATTGATTAATGATCATACATGTCAGAAATCTTTACACTTTATTTTGTTTCTGACACAAACAATTATGATCAAGTGATATTTTTAATTAAAATATACATATTAAAACGTAATGCAACAAAGCTAAACTGAGTAAATTGCTTGACTCACTTTGTATGAAGATGTATCAATTATTTTTGCACATGTTGTCTTTATACTTTAAAAAGAAATATTAGTTTAAATTCTTTAAAAAAAATCTAAGTTTATTTATTTAAAATCTTTATCCACAAAAAAGTGGCGGTACAATAGGCGAACTTAATGCCATGTGGCACTCTCTAGCAGCTAATCTTAATGTGTTACCTATTGTGTGATATGAGCAGGCCTCCTACTAGGTGGACCGACGATCTGGTAAAGTTCGCGGGAAGAGCCTGGATGCGGGCAGCGCAGGACCGTGCATTGTGGAAAACCTTGGAGGAGGCCTTTGTCCAGCAGTGGACGTCATTTGGCTAAAACGAACGAACGAACATGTGATATGAGTGATTTTACACTAGGTACGTGCGTCCGTCCCATCAGAGAATAGAACTCAGAAGCTCTGAATACTGCACCAGGCGTGTAATAAAACGTAGTAAATTTGTAAGTACATACTAATAAAAGACTATACTAAGAGTAATATCGCACGTTAATCTTGTTTAACCGTCAAATTAAGGCCCTAATGTACAACATCCTATCTCTAACGACATCAAAACTCATTACGCTTTTGTCACCGTCTGTACTAGACGACACGTGAAGCAAACACTTTGGCATCTTATGTACTTGGAATAGGGGTGAATTTGCAACAAAAGTGTGTAGGCTGATGTGCTGTTGTATGGACCATCCTTGGAGAATGCATCGCCTGCGCATACGGTCGCTCGCTTGCCTATACAATAGAAGTATGTAGACAGTAGACTTGGTAAAGCAAATAAAATGTTGGTCATAGGATGTAAATTATTTGTTGTGATAGAATGATATGTTAAATGCTATTTTTGATCGTGTAAGAAATAATGTAGTTAAGAACGGGTTCACTAAAAAATCTAACTGTCTATGCCTCTATACCAGGGGTGGCCAACTTGAATATCTATATATATAAAAGAAAGTCGTGTTAGTTACTTCGCTTATAACTCAAGAACGGCTGAACCGATTTAGCTGAAAATTGTCAGGGAGGTAGTTTAGAGCCAGGAGAAGGACATAGGATACTTTTTATCCCGTTCGAAATTTTAAAAAAAAGTCTGCTTATTTATTGCCATTAAGGCGGAACAAAGTTCGCCGGGTCAGCTAGTTATACATAAGATCTACTGTTTACTAACGAAACCCTGTTAGATCTACCACTAACATACTTCTTGAAATCTTAAATGAAACAGCATAGTGTAGTACACAATCATGTAGTATTTTTTGCCTTGCCACGGTCGCAATCGACCGGTTGGCCACCCCTGCTCTTAACTCTATGGTGAGTCGGGATATTTAATGCTACCGATCTAAGTTCTATCAGATCTCAGATAATTACCTTAATTTTTGCGATAATTTATTATCCTGATTGGATATACTCGTATGTAGTTTTGAGGTATTAAGTCTGCTGTTTGAACTTGGGTTGTGAAGCGGCGATCGTGTGACGCGTCCTTAAGTTTGTTTGTTTCCCTTGACTTTAAGCGAGTGACTATCACTTGGCTCAGCGTCACAAATTCGAAAACATATATTTAGTGATAAAAACAAAGATAATTGACTCTTACGTCGCTTTAAAACTATTCATTTGTATGTGTTATTATGCTCTTTATTAGGTTTTCTGTTTGTGTTTAAAAATTCAGTTTACGTCTGACGCGTTGATGTCTTTTGTATAGCGGCTATATAAGCTCAATTGAACGCGTTTTAGACTCAATAAACTGACGCCCGTATTCACAAACATTACTATGAAGTCTCACAGAGCGCGTGGACGCACAGGGTGACACACGAACCAATCACAGAGCTCTATTCAACGCTATGCGTTCGATTTGCTGCTTCACTTAAGCAATCATCGTTTATGAATACAAGTTTTAATCTCTCTCTCGTGTTGAAAAGCTCTTTCCATGATTGAAGACAGGAAACTACATATTCATAATGGAGATTGTTCGTTTGACAGAGCTTCAGACGTTTTGCCAAACATACACACTAAAACTCTATAAAGTAACATATTGTTTAATTGACTTGATGAATTTTTTAGTTATCGCGACAATAATATTCGTTGAAATAAATTTGAATGACGTCTGTAATTTATACTATAATTTAGATTGTAACTAGCATGCTATAGCCTGACCAGGAACATAAAAACCCTCGCCATGTTGCGGAAAACTAATGGTACTAATTTCTTTTAATGGCAACAGTAACTGAAAACTTCATTGACATGTCACCATGCATGTCAGTCTATTGTTGTCAAAGTGTAAACAAACTTTATTTTAAATGTTTGCAATTGATTTTGTGAATTAAATTGCTAAAATATTTTTATAGTCGTGAAAGAAAAGTGGTTCACTATGTGTTAAAGTATTTGTCGAAGAGAAATACTTAGGGTTCGGACAATATTTTCATTGAATAATGTTTCCGACAAAGGTTGTCAAATTGACTGACATGTTTATCGTATAGTACAGTCCACTATGAAAATTAGCTGTAGTCTGTTTCAACTACTATTTTAAAGTTTTTTGTCACTTTCTAAGTTTTGAATTTTATGGAATTGGGAAAGAAGTACCGAGTTTGAAGCGTTCATGAGCAGACATTGCAGTTGAATATTCAAGTTCTGAATTTGATTATTGATGAATAATAAAATAAATCCTACTAGCTCGATTGATGGTTTCATTTAATTTATTTAAACCAGGTTACCTTTAGTAATATTTTTCGTTAATTTATGAAAATATCAAATTAGCCCGTAATCCTGAATCCTGATACATAAATTTAGCCTATTAATTTAACACATGTACAACTGTACTCAGTGTTGCACTATCAAATGCAATTGAAGCGCTTCTATGCCAGGGTTTTTATGTTCCTGGTCAGGCTATACATAGCATGCAACCTACATTTACAAAATTTTTTAAAGTTCTAATTTTATTTTATGGATGGATAAATGCCTAATTTTATTGTGTACAAATCACATATACATCTAGGAGGTAGCAATGCAACATTCTGAACATCTTGTACCTACTACCCTTTATTGTTGGAACTTTTGTAACATTGCGAAGTGAATAAATGAATATATGAATATGAATTAATCGTTGTACGTACGCTAATAAATGTGCAAACATCGTTTAATCGGATTATGTCTTACCATTTAGTGACCCACATGTTTTATATTATTTACCCTATTTTCCCATCTTCAAATTGAAAAAGTTGCAGGGTTTTGCACAAATATAACCTTAACATTACTATTACTCAACAATCGGCCGGTTGGTGTAGTGGTTCGAAACTGTTCGAAACGGACTACTATTCCGGAGGTTGCGGGTTCGATTCCCGCACAGTACAAACATTTGTGTGCATGAACATATTTGTTTGTATTGGACTAGGTGTTTTCTATGTATAATATGTACGTATTTACAAAAAAAAGTATTTAAGTATGTCCGTTTTATATCCGTTGTCTAGTACCCATAGTACAAGCTTTGCTTAGTTTGGGACTAGAAGCGCAGTGTAAAATGTACAAGGATCGTCGTTCGTTTCAGCCAAATGACGTCCACTGCTGGACAAAGGCCTCCCCCAAGGTTTTCCACAATGAACGGTCCTGCGCTGCCCGCATCCAGGCTCTTCCCGCGACCCTTACCAGATCGTCGGTCCACCTAGTAGGAGGCCTGCCCACGCTACGTTTTCCAGCCCGTGGTCGCCACTCGAGAACTTTCCTGCCCCAACGGCCATCGTCTCTACGAGCTATGTGCCCCGCCCACTGCCACTTGATTTTAGCAATTCTGCGAGCTATGTCGGTTACTTTGGTTCTCCTACGGATCTCCTCATTTCTGATTCGATCACGCAGGGAAACTCCGAGCATAGCCCGCTCCATCGCCCTTTGGGTGACCTTGAGCCTTCTTATGAGGCCCATAGTAAGCGACCACGTTTCGGATCCATATGATCCATATGTCAGAAGCTATTCAATTCCGTCATCCTCGAAGGGAAAACGCCTACGACATGGCACAGAAGTGTGGTGGTACTCTTCTTCAAAAAAGGTGACAAAACCTTATTGAAGAATTATAGACCCATCTCACTTCTGAGCCATGTCTACAAGCTGTTTTCAAGAGTCATTACGAATCGTCTCGCTCGCAGGCTCGACGACTTCCAGCCTCCCGAACAAGCCGGTTTCCGAAAAGGCTTTAGTACCATAGACCACATACATACGCTAAGGCAGATTATACAGAAGACCGAGGAGTATAATCAACCACTTTGCCTGGCGTTTGTGGATTATGAGAAAGCCTTCGATTCGGTCGAGACCTGGGCAGTGCTACAGTCTCTCCAAAGGTGCCAAATTGACTATCGATATATCGAAGTGTTGAGGGATTTGTACAAAAACGCCACAATGTCGGTCCGCCTCCAGGATCGGGATTCGAAACCTATCCAGTTGCAGCGAGGGGTAAGACAGGGAGACGTCATATCTCCAAAACTGTTTACCACCGCCCTGGAAGATGTCTTCAAGCTTCTGGACTGGAACGGATTTGGCATAAATATCAACGGCGAGTACATCACCCACCTTCGATTCGCGGACGATATCGTAGTCATGGCTGAGACCTTGGAGGATCTAGGCACAATGCTCGATGGCCTCAGTAGAGCCTCTCAACAAGTGGGCCTCAGAATGAACATGGACAAGACAAAAATCATGTCTAATGTCCGTGTTGCACCCACTCCTCTGAAGGTTGGAGACTCTACACTCGAAGTTGTCGACAATTATGTATACCTGGGACAAACAGTCCAGTTAGGTAGGTCCAACTTCGAGAAAGAGGTCAATCGTCGAATCCAACTCGGATGGGCAGCGTTCGGGAAGCTTCGCCATATACTCACGTCCGAAATACCGCAGTGTCTCAAGACGAAAGTCTTCGAGCGGTGTGTGTTGCCAGTGTTGACATATGTACAAGGATATTTAAAATAAAAATAATTACACTTTTACCAAGCAAACGAATATTAATTTCCCATAACTTGACCCAAAATCTTTCGTGACCCGCAAAACAACGCATTTTTACCTATCTGCGTAACATCAGTAACTTGAACTTATTGTCTGTCCGTCTTACCGTTTATAATGATGTTACGTAAAGGAATTCGTACTGCTATTATAGGTCTGACATGATCTTTTAGGGCTAAAGTTACTTAACATAAGTTTTCTCCGGTTTTCTCTTAATGTTTAGGATGGAATCTAAATGTGAATGATTGTGATAAGTTTTAGAACCTACTAGCTTTCCGCCCGCGGCTTCGCCCGCGTGGAATTTCGTTTGTTAAATTTTCCTGAATTTTCTTTGCTATAAACCTCACGGAGCCCGAGACCTTTCCAACGAATGCAAAACCGTGGAAATCTGTTCGTGCGTTCTGGAGTTATAGCGTCAGGGAGGAAAACCCGACTTATTTTTATATGGTAGATTTAATAAATGAAAATACTTGGTTTAAGCTTAAAATATTTAGTAAAAATTCAAATCAAGTATTGGAATTAGTAGGAAACAGAACTGTTTTATAAAAAACCTATTTAATGCATTTCAAGAATTATTGAAAACCTCTAGTATCCGTGAGTTATTGCCAACTTTCCATAAAAATTGTTGAATTTCATTTAACACTTGATCTTAATGAATCAACACACTTCAAGGTACATTAAGTATGTTTATTATATTATAGTGTGTATACTTCTTACGTACTCTACATTAAAGTATTATAATATACCTAATAAATGATCAGTTCATTCATTAAAACAATGTAAATACTGATTCAAGTATAATCGATCAAGATACAGTCATTCACTCGTTCAACACACGCTCTTTCACCAAGTGCACAATACGAACTCTATCACACCGTCAAATTTATTGTCTGTCTGTATATTGGCATTATAATGGTGTTATATAACCGCTATTGTGCTACAATGTGATACCATCAGTTCTTTTGTTGAATTACTCGCCTGACTAGCCATATTTTCACGACTTTGTATTGTTGACATAACCGTGTATGTATTCTTTTAAAAACGCTGACGTTTTTTTCTTAATTATATGTTTAATTATCAAATTGCATTCTTGAATTAAGAGGATTTTTTGTGTTTCACACGGGAATTAACAGGTAATAAAAAGCTTTTTATCAAAGTAAAGTTTTTGGTTACTGACTGTTGAACTTTTTGAGCTTGATTATACTACTACTTTGATGATTTTGCTTTAAAACTGGTACTTCTTATTGAAACTAGCGGCCGCACGTGACTTCGTACGCGTGGATCCCGTTTTACCTCCTGAGGGGTGGAGTTTCGTAAAATTCTTTCTTAGCTGATGCCTACGTCATAATATCTACCTGCATGCCAAATTTCAGCCCGATCCGTCCAGTGGTTTTGGCTGTGCGTTGATAGATCACTATGTCAGTCAGTCAGTAAGTCACCTTTGAGTATACATATATTTAGTTTGTCCTCTTTAATAAGCATAGATTTAGTACCTGACGTAGTAAATACTGTCGTCGTATTGAAAAGCATTCGTCTCGGTTGCACTGATGCATTGCGAGAGCTTTTGACACCGCCCGCTAATGGGCGCCTCTGAGTTACAAGTTGTAGCGAATGTGAGTGGTGGGTAAGTTTTATATTGCTTAAATAGTTTCTAATTTATTTTTTCTTAGAATTTTCATATAAATAGTTCCATCGAATTCATATGTTCGGGAATTGTGTTCGGATAACTGTCTAGAAAGTCGATTTAATTCATCTTTTTCGGAAGTGAAAAAGGAAAAGTATTAAGCATGTTTTTCTGGGAAAACATGCTACTATTTTATCATGAGATAAATAGGATACTACATTCACTTGAGTTTGTATGTATGCCGAGAATCGTAACTCATCATCATCATCTCAGCCATAGGACATCCACTGCTGAACATAGGCCTCCCCGAATGCTTTCCATATTGCCCGGTTGATAGCGGCTTGCGTCCAGCGCCTTCCTGCTACCTTTATGATGTCGTCGGTCCACCTTGAAAGAATCGTATTCTAGAGTTTTAGTTTGGAATAATATTCTAAGCCTTCAGTTTGCTACTATGAAATTACTGTCTCTTATGCTTTAACCCAGTCATCAAACAGTGGGTGTTTTGAAATAATTATGTTTATTTAGTGGCATTATGCAGCGATGACCTCTGAGAAAATAGCAGAGAGCGGCTACTACGGGGCAACCATTAGGTGGAACGGATTCTTTGCGAATATTCCATCCTCTTGTACTCGTAGTATAATGATAATGTACTGCCAACATGCCTGAGCAATTCAGTGACTTGATAGCATCTCTAAGTTCAGAGGTTAAAGTTACTAGTTGTGTCCGCAACTTCGTACGCGTGAAAATAGTTTGAATAATAATATTTCCCCTTTTTGCAACATTTTTTTTTTGCTACGCCCCTATGGGCTGTAGGGTAATGTTTTATAGCCTAAAGCTTTTCTTGATAAATGGGCTATTCAACACAAAGAATTTTTCAAATCAGGTCAGTAGTTCTTGAGATTAGCACGTTCAATCAAACAAACTCTTCAGCTTTATAATATTAGTATAGATAGGTTCGGTGTTGGTTATAACATTACTTATTAGTCAACATATTGACAGAAAGAAAGTATAAATTAATATTTGGAGGCATGCTAAGTTTGATTCTAGGGTTGAAATATCAGTGGTTACGAACCTTAAAAATTCAATGAGAGGTCTTAAAAATCCTCAAATAAATAACTACCTGCATTACAAACTTTTACATAAAATTCACATAACTCACCGTCCCGTTGGTTACTTTAACATGAATGCGCATTATAGTCCATTCATAGCAAATACTGAATTGTGCATTATAACCCATTCATTCATAGCAAACAGAATTTCTCAACAATTGCTATAATAACACCTGCTATCACGTTAACCTGATCATTGTTTGAGAACGAAAACAACTTCGAATTTTTATATTTTTATTTTGATAACAACAACTGACGTAAATCGAAAACAACAAAGTCGAAATGTCATTCCGGAAGGTATAAAAATACAATAACAACAAACCTTTATTTATATCACACATATTAAGTGATCAACAAGCCGTTTTTTTTATTTATTTTTTTTTATTTTTCTTTATTCAGAAAACCACAGCTCTTTATAATAATAATACAAACAGGTATTTTTGTTCTTACAGCCAATAATGGATTCTATATATTATTACAATTTCGTAAAAAACAGTCAAAGGGGCAAAAAAAAAGAAACATAGGCTTGCATGCAGGTTGTGTGTGTGTATGTGTGTGTGTGTGTGTGTGTGTGTGAGTGTGCGTGAGTTTTCAATAATAATAACAGAAACTATAGTCGTTTTAAAATCTTTATGTTTTCCTAACAATGGTGTTGCCAGTCGTGTGAGTTTATAGTTTATAACACCATTATATCGCCAATAACTGTAATTGAAGAGAGCCCGTATAATAGTTTAATTTCAATGGAAGTATTATTAATTATTGGCATGAACTATAATTTGAAGTGAGAATCAGGGTTCAAAGGTTAAGATGTTATACTCGACGTGACATAAGTGGAACATTTGCTCTGCAAACGTAGCTTTTATTTCGAGTGCAATAAGGATGTTACAAGGTTTAGATCTTGTGTCAAGTACTGAGGTACTTGTTACGTCTGAAGTACGTAAAAGAATAGCAAAGGTATTTGATGACATAAGCAGTACAATTTCAATTTCGTTTTGTTTATCTGTTTAGAGTTTAACGCAAAGCTATTTTGAAATAAATGAGATTGACTCGTGCTATTATTTTAGTTTGGTCGAACTCGAAAGTCTTATGTTACTCAGATACACTTCAACTTATTAAATACACAGCTTTTGCCCGCGGCTTCACTCGCGTGAAATTTAGTTTGTCACAGATCGTCATAAATTTTAGCCTATAAAATATGTTATTCTAGGTTATAAACAATAATACTGTAAAGTTTCATCAAAATCCGTTTAGTAGTTTCTGCGTGTAAGAGTAACAAACATCCAGACATTCGAACTTTCGCATTTATAATATTAGTAGGACTATCTAACTGATAGACAGGTTGACACAACCAATAGAGAAGTTTCCTGGGTAAAAAAGCAAGCGTTTGAATTAGTCCGTCAGTTAACTTATCAAATAATACTCGACATAATTCACTTTCAATATTTTCGCAAATAAACAACTTAAATCATTTGTCATCTGTTGAAAATGATGTTTTCCTAACATTCGCAATAAAATTATAAGTAAAATACTCGTACCTATATCAGTTTTTAAAGTCAATAATCGAAATTTTAAGGCCTTTGGATATAAATCTACTACTATACTTCGATTTACTGACAGTTTGTATAGTGTGAAAATAGCCCTTTTTTAAAGACACACCTCACACACAACGAAGCTAACTTTGGGATTAATTGCCTTGTGTCATAATTCCCATTGTTTCCCACAGATCCTATCACCATAGTACGACACCATCATTGGCAATACCAAATAATTGTTCTCAATATTACCCAAAACCTTACATAGATCAATTATGCGCACGCACACAGCGGTCACAGTTCATACGGAAGCTTTCGCAAGCGCGCGCGCAACCGGCGGGATGGAGATATTTAAAATCGATTAGCGTTTGCGGTTAAATATTGCGAATTTAAACTTTAAAGCGATACAATTAAGAACACTTTTGAGATGCTTCGTTGTGGTGCGAAGACCCAGTTTTCAGAAATTGTACGTATCTTTGATAAATTTTGATTTTGACACAACGTTTTGACATGTTATGTGTAAGTTGTTTTGAAAATCTTGTGGTTTTTTAATGCATGTTCGCACTTCTAGAAAAACGCATATTTATGTTTCTTTAAAGATTTTGCTAGGTTATTGGCAATTTATTGGATTTATTGTAAAAATAAAGAAGATAAATCTTTACTCCAGTGTCAACAGTTCTTGTATACCACGTTCATAAGGGTGGGGGAATATTTTTCTATACTCTAGCTAGCAGCTTCTACTAGTCAATGAAAGCAACTAGGGCTGGGTTGCACCATGTCACTTTAACTTTGACAAACGTTAAAAATCTGTCAAAATCCATACAATAAACACCGGTTATCGTTAAAGTTACCGTCAAAGTTAGGTGATGCAACTCAGCCTAGGTATTTACAGTAATAAATGGTCACATTATAAAAGACATTTGTTTTTTGCAAACGGGCTTTTAAAAACCTCTTTCAAACATCCCAGTGTAACAACATTAACTCTGCAACTTGAGACATAAAACAAACCATTGGCTGAGAAGAAGCTTCGCAAGAACCTCACTTTTGTCAGCCTTCTCTATCAAATGTAAGAGGTGACATGGCCGACCACGATCGCGGTGAATGTGAACAAGTGCACTTTGGATGCGCGTGCGCCGAGGAAAGGACGACACCTAAGTAGAGCACTGGCGTTACTACAGCTTTGACCCATAAAAGTTTTGCCCTTGAAGAAGATGCGAAAAATTTCGCCGATGAGAGTGGTAAACATTTTTAGAACTGTTGTTGACTAGTTCTGAAATTCTTTTAAAAATGTAAATTTGATTACTACGAGTAAAACGGCTAGATCAATTTGAAAGATATTGTTAGATTGCGGCAATAATAATAAATTAGGTTCGGAGTAAAGTACATATGTGATTGTGTATTCAATTAGGTACACATTAAAATCCATTCAAAAACATTCATGATAGCCAAAAAGTAGTTAATATAAAAAACTCGTATCGTTTATAAGTAATAGAAGAGCTTTGTCCCGAATTTATCACAATGTTTCTAAAAAAAGAGCTATCACTTTCAAAAATATGCAAGTCTTTAATGTGTCAATACATCATTTCCAAGTTTTCCCGTATCATAATAATCACACGGCATCTCCGAACCTCATCATACTCATCTCTATTGCAAATACCAACAAAGTTCATATAATTTAAAACATTACACGTTTTTCACTTGCATTAGAAACCTAATAAATGTAGCACGCCATTGTCAAAGCCTCACACATTAATCATTTCAACCCGGCGACAAACAAGCCTTACGTCACAATCAATTATTACCCAGAACAATTGCTTTAATTACCAAAATAATAATTAGCGCACACAGCGGTTAGCTAAAGAAACACCTATTATAATACGAGTAAAGTTTAGTTTAGCTTGTGATAGTTACACCAATTTTAGTTGACCTTTACATTGCGAAAAGCCCTGTAGCTTTGAAATGAGTTAGATTTAAGTGAGAAATTTTTCTAAGATGTAGCATGTAACGCAATATGAGTGACACGCAACGAATTCGTAAAATTACACTTTCAGTTCTTAAGGCAATTTGTGAATAAACAAGTTTGTAAGTCACAATAGTGCTTACGTGTATCGTATGAGTTCAAATAATAATAACAAAATTTGATATCATAATTGCCATTATACGAGTATGTACAAGTATTGAATGGAGTATAATTTTATTTAAGAACTAGCGGCCGCCCGCGACTTGGTACGCGTGGATCCCGTTTTACCCCCTTAGGGAAGGAGTTTCGTAAAATCCTTTCCTAACGGATGCCTACGTCCATAACATCTACCTGCATTCCAAATTTCAGCCCAATCCGTCCAGTGGTTTGGGCTGTACGTTGATAGATTTTTATGTCAGTCAGTCAGTCAGTCACCTTGGAGTAATATACTCGTATATTTAGAAAAAAGCACTTCTTATCTTATAGCATGAGGATCCCAATATTTTGTCACAGAATAAGAAAAAGTGTTTTTTTTTTAATTAAAAAACTATACCAGCAAACTGGCGAGCTTTTTCGTGCTTTAAGTCCAAAAGTATTCCTCTTTCTAATTTTCTATAAAAATGTGGTAGAGTCAAGGGCAAGATGGATTAACCGATAAATTGCGCTACTCACTAAAACATTTAACTACCAGTTTAGGATGAATGTAAATTAATTAAGCCTCAATCAAACATGCAATATTATACCGGAGCTTCCATCAACCTGCACCAATTGCGGAGTTAAATAATAAATAATTACTTAAGACTAAACCGGCGTCTGCGCTTGCGCATCACGAAGTCACGTCACGACCGCCGAAATGCTCCGGTTTCAGACCCTGACTCGAATGTGGGAACTGCTTGATTTCCGACATTATGACGATTAGAGTATGCTCTTGCTCTAGCGTGAACACATGGATTTGCTCGTGTGCAGAATGAAGGGCAATCCATTGATTGACATAGAAGAAAACATGAAGTATTTTTTAAAGCATATTAATAGTTCAGCTATCGTGGCTTCAAAAGTTAAGCTAGTATTTAAATGATTGATTGTTCACTGACATTTAGATTTGTATTATAACTGATTTTAATATAATAACCAAGTTTTGTTTTGGAAATGATTATACGAATTATAATTTGAGGCTTAATTTTATAGCTGCTGTTTCTTGTTAAAGACTTTTTCACTTTTATAAAAATAGGATTCTACAAAACGTTGCTTTGCTGCTTGATCAACTCTATGAATGATCCTCATTTTCAATTAAATTCTATTGTCCTTCCTTTCCTTCTTTTCCTTTTCAAGATAGTATTTAACAGAAACACATATTATTGTACTTGAAATGGTGATAATAATATTATCGATCAGAACTGAAAGTGAGAGCACCACTAAACTCTCGGTATAACTACTTCTATAAACGTGACTAAACCAATTATACTAATTTAATCTATATCAATCAACTGCTCAGTGCTCCCTTCGTTTGCTGAAGGTCGATACCCAACCAAATTGAGAATACCATCTGATAGGCAGTTTGACTTCTACAAAACGGACTTCTGGATTTGTAAAGGTTGCTTGGACTTCATACGCGTGGGTCCGACAAGACATTTGAAGTACAGTCAACAGCACATCAAACTATACTTTTTTGTTGCAAATTAACCTTTATTGCAATGACATAGATGCCACAATGTTAGCTTGATATACTGTCGTCTGTTCATATGGGTAAAACATTTTCCTTTGATATTTCATGTTTGAATTAACATTTGTAACTGATTCCTGAATACTTTAAATTTGTTGGTGCTTGTTTATACGTTTTAGAATCACTAATTACTCCAATCAACATTTACACCGCATTTCCTATCAGTATCAGACGTCAACAAGTGTATTCTGATTGCAATAATAAACAATAATAATAAGAGCTTCCTCGTTCTGAATAAACAAATAATTTTTCATTTAGCCATTATTATGGTAATAGGCTTATAATTAAAAAAAAACATAAATTAAGCAGTATTGCGTAGTAAATGTGTATAATGACGTGATTTAATATTAACAAAATTCTAATGAAGTTTCTGTTCGAAAAATTTAAGAATTTTATTTTTAAATACTGAATAGAAAACAGCAATACTAATAAGTAAAATGCCGAAAAGAAATTGAAGTATATTATAATAATAATCGAAACAGAAGAAAATAATTTTAATTTTTATGTTTTCACGTTTTTTAGTCGTCACGTCAGTGAACTCTTGCTTTTAACATTACCTAGCTTATTATTATGAAAGTAAAAATTACATTACAAATAGATTTGATTAATTAAATTAATAAAAATGTAAATGTAGAATTATATAATAATTAGATTAGCAAACCAATAAGCGGACGATTACGCGGGATTACAAAAGAGGTTTAATCACTTTCATCGTGCATCGGTGTCACTGAAACTGCGCGCACGCAGCGTGACGCACGCGAGGCTTTCACCCTCTCCCGCATTGCTCGTCATCACTTGCTGATATTCTACAATGCATATACCATTGTATTCGTACCATAATCATTTCGAACAACTCCTATGAACGTCCTCCAGACGCAGTGGTCCCGGCTTCGATTCCCAGTGGGAGCAGATTTTTCTGTTCGGTTTGGTTGATGGTAGGGCTTGTTCTAAGTCCGCCTGGCTAGCTACCACCATCTTACCTAAGTCTGTCGCCATAACAACAATGTTAACAGCATGGTTGTGTTCCGTCAGTTAGAGGTAAGATAGCCAGTTCCTCCGTGGTTGAAGATTCTGGGTGAAGCTCGCTTCCACCTTCGGCCTGATCATCACTTACCATCAGGTAAGGCCAAGAGCTTCTTCGTTGTGGATAAAAAAAATCTTCTGATTAATTTCGTTGCGGGTCTAACGTTAGTTGTCCTTCTCCCGGGACAAACTTGGCCTCGATTGGGTTTTTATTGCGGTCAAGCATTAGATCCTGGCTGCACAGGAGTTACAGCCCATTTGAGCCATTAAACATTATTACCAAAACCTGGAGTAGAATAGGAACACCACGTAAATGTCGTAAGAGGTAAGAGGCTACTATGGAAGCACCGAACCTCCCCGACACGACACATATGTGAAGAGTAGACCAAATCCTCTACTTGTTTCTGGTAAAATAGAGAGAGTCGTACTCCTGCAGTGGAGACTAAATGATTTGATGATAATAATAGGATCATGTAGAGTCTAATACTAAACTAATACTACGAAACTATACTATAGTTACTATGCTATATGAAATAGTTTTGATTATACATAATAATATGAGTAGGCAAAATTAATTTGAAGTACGATTTAAGAATTTTAATCCGGTCTGTTTTTCTCTTAGCACCTCTTATAGGTAGGTGCCCTTTTGAGAGACTAGGCTACCTTTAAGAACCAGTTAGTTTACTCAAATACCTTTAAGTATAACATTTATCTTATGTTTGGATATTTTTAACATCTTAATTACATTTATTTCGGGCATTATCAATCACTGATTTATAATCGTGAGAACACAACATCCGTGACTCATTCAAAGTCATCTGGTGCTCTTCTTGATACAGTTTCGACAGAGCATTGACCATGACTTTTGCTTATAAGTCCTGAAGTCCATACTTAAGGCTGCGCGTACGCATAGTGACACGCTGTGACGTATTAATGAGTGTAGAATGTCAATAGGGGACCAATCTATTGAGATACTTATTATGAGTTGTCAAAACAGTGTTGTTTATTGTGAAATACCCACTAGGACCTAGTAGAGCTGACCAACTATTACGGAACTATTCCCACCGATCTTTCCCACAGCTTGACCACTAATAAAACGCAAACAGGGAGGGGTCACGTTTGTCTCGGGCCAATTATCAGATCTATATGCCGCCAGAATACGGTATAGTCCAGTCAATAAAGCATTATAGATGGAAAACTGTAGAACACAATTTCTGACTTCAGGACTTTATTTAGACTAGTTAGGAGGTGAACATAGCAAAAGTCCCCGCCCTTAGCCCTTGAGCCGGCGGGGAGAGGGGGGTTTAAAGGTGCCACTTTTCGGTTTTTCGCTTAATCCTCGGAAACTATGCGTCCTAGTGACATGACTACTTTGAACCAAAAAAAGCATATTCAATTTGCTACAGGTGAAATAGACAAGTTTTTCTATAAATTGTATAGTTTTCGCGGCATCTGCTCTAGAAGGTCTGTAATATTGGAAATTTTATTTTTGTCTTACATGTTCCCATCAGGAGAAAATCGACTAAATCAACATTGAGCAATCATCCTAGTAAAAAACCAGTACATTTTAACATTTCACATGTGATAGATAGATTTTAGTGCTCTAAATATCGATTTTTGAACGTCAATACCTAAATAACCGTTTGAGGTATATTTATGAAATTTGAAGCTGATGTATATCTTGCAAGTCTCAATACATGAGCCAAATTTGAAGTGTTAATGCACAGTAGTTTTGGAGTGATGAGGATTCAAAAGTGGCTCAAAGTAGTTCGTCTAAATATACGCACGGTGCAGTCCTCTCCCTGGAACTAGGCTTTACATGCTCCCGCATGTCTATAGTGTTTGCTCAATGTTGATTTAGTCGATTTTCTCCTGAAAGGAACATGTAAGACAACAATAAAATTTCCAATTTTACAGACCTTCTAGAGCAGATGCCGCAAAAACTATACAAGATATAGAAAAACTTGACGGTTTCACCTGTAGCAAATTGAATAAGCTTTTTTTGGTCCATAGTAGTCATTTCACTAGGACGCATAGTTTCCGAGGATTAAGCGAAAAGCCGAATAGTGGTACCTTTAAACCCCCCTCTCCCCGCCGGCTCAAGGGCTAAGGGCGGGGACTTTTGCTATGTTCACCACCTAACTAGGCTAAATAAAGTCCCGAGGTCAGAAATTGTGTTCCACGGATTTCTCTCTACACCATCGTTAAGGTATTCATTGACTGGACTAGTAGGATATCTTAGCGACATGAAGTTATGAGGTTGGTAACAGCTTAAACCCAATATTTAAAAGATGTCATTCTATTCTGAATCTGCGGCGAATGCCGCAGTACCTGTTAGCTCAGGCTAGAATGCGGATTCTGGTCCTATAAATTAGTGATGTCACGTGTCTATTTTTTTTTGTAAATATCTTTTACACCCATATTTTGAGAGTACACGTATTTTTTTCTTTTATGCTTATAAAATTCACCAGTGTATATTTAAGCGTGCGCGCAGCCTAAAGCTTGCATAGCCCGCGGGCCACTTTTGATATAGTGATATACACAACGTACTCGTAATATGCAAACTCGTTTACGTAAGGAGGCAATATTGGCACATGTTGTCACATTAGCAGTGCGATGGTTAAATTAATGATATACCTGGCAGCTACTTACGAGTTCTAGGAACATTGGTAGACTAATGGTTTGACCTGAATGAGTAACTATGAAAACACAATGAAAAACCATTTCCTTAAAATAACGAGTCTTCCAGTGACTAGGCCACTTCTAACTTGGTCCACAGGCCAAATCGCTGGTTTGAATTTTTAAATAGTTTTCCATCCATGGAGTGGCTGGTACCAGATTTCATTTCATTCCATGGACTGACACCAAATCAACAAAAATCCACTATAGAATTTAAAATTAATTACCGTATAATAATTTTCACGGTACTAATAAATAGTCATAACGAGTATAAATAATTCATGGTCATTTAGCTACCTATCATCATCCAAAGTGTGAAATACTGAACTACACTGTCTTAAATTATCACGTTACATAATATTCATTTTCAACTAATAAATATAAAATGCAATCACTTTAGTGCTCCGTCCTTGTTTAGATGTTATTATGAAAAAAATCACCCATCAAAAACAATACTTGTCAAAAAAACCAAGTCTCGCAACTCAGTTGTTCTACGGTAAAAAGTTGTGAGATCCATGTAATACCAAGTCCAGGCCAGGAAATCTTTAACGTTTTACATAAATATATTGACTTGGCCATCGCACTAAATAATTTAATTTACACGTGTTTTCATGCGATGGCCAAGTCAATATATTTATGTAAAACGTTAAAGATTTCCTGGCCTGGACTTGGTATTACATGGATCTCACAACTTTTTACCGTAGAACAACTGAGTTGCGAGACTTGGTTTTTTTGACAAGTATTGTTTTTGATGGGATCTCATTTCTTTTTGTATTTTGTAGACAGCAGTTATGTATCTAGAAAACTGGACTGAAATTGAAAAATTTTACTCGACTTGGCGGTTGCACTACCGTGCCCCCAAATATTTTAGTTTTTCCTTGATTCATACACCAAACACTACTTATATTCCAAATTTGAAGCTTCTAGGTCTGCTAGAAGTGCCTTAGAGTTTTGATGATCGGTGAGTCAGTGAGTGACAAAATTAAGTAACTTTGACCCGTTATAATTCTTAAACTACTGGTTCAAATTGAATGAAATTTTAAATATACCGTGTCTTTACAATGTCTGCATAGCTAATGAAAATTCAGCCTCCTAGTTTTATCCACAACGAAGTTACAGGCAGTCGAAAATGGCCTGAATTGCTTCGAGAAAAGGATGGTACGGCCGTGCCGCTTTTTTGCTCGACTTGGTGGGGGCACTGCCGTGCCCCCAGATAATAATATCAGTTTAAATAACTGATATTATTATGAATTTTTTTGTACTTTGATTAGGTGACTTTGACACGAAAATAACTTTCTTAATGAGGGCTATCGTTTTAGCGCTCACCAGTTAGCGCCACTGTAGAGTAAGGTCCTGTCACTTGCTAGTAGCGAAGACAGTGGCACCAACTGGTGAGTGCTAAAGTGGTAGGAGGACTATCGCATTTGCACTCATCAAGATGGCGCCACTGTAGAGAAAGATCCTGTCAATCGCCAGGGGTGCCAACTGTTAAGTATAAAAACGATAGCCCTCATTGGCTACACCGTGGTTGCACAAAATATTGGTTGGTTTTTCTGATCTCTGCATGAACGCACGTGGTAAAAGTATAAAGCACCGTGAAATCAATCAACAACGTTACGCTGCGATTTTTGCATTTTTTGTAAACGTAACAGAAATTATACATACAAATAATCATCGCTAAACACTGTGCAGTGTGTTAACCTGTCGGTTCCGGTTTTTAAATAATTGATGGCGGTTGTTAGCGGTGTTAAGGTGTCAGAGCTTGCAATTTGTATAGCTGCTAGCGAGGCTAGCGATGTTTCCGTTGTTTTAATGTTCCTTTCTTGCAGAAATACTATTACTGGCTTTTACGCACGGCTTCGCCCGCGTGAAAATAAATACTGTAAAGTTATTGCAATCCACGAAGGCGAGTGAGCTCTACATGTGTGGTGGCTCGCTACTGTTCGTCATTCAAAAGTTTTGACAGAAATTACACTATCGTTATGTGCGTGTAAGCTCACTCGCCTTCGTGAGTTGCAAGAACTATAATGTTACATCAAAATCCGTTCATTAATTTTGCATGAAAGAGTCACAAATATACATCGACACTTCGACGACTTCCGCATTTGTAATATTAGCATTTGTTTAATTTTCAGGGCCCTTATTTTAATTCTGTAAATTGTAAGTATTTTCAATCTCCGTAAACTGAGTACTCCCACTCAGTTTCACTTTTAGAGTAGGCGCACACCGTTGATTTTTCGTCGGCCGATAGTTTAGTCGGGCAGTTGATCAGTATGGGCATGTATGGGAGTGCGCACACTACGCCGATTCGATTTGGCCGATTCTTCATACAATTTGAAATCGGGCACAACTATCGGCCAACTAAAAATCAACGGTGTGCGCCTACTCTTAGGTTAACAGAATCATGATGATGCCTGCCTACACAAATAAAAAGTCTAATAAACTTTTCAATTAAGTAAAAGTTTAATAAACTAAGTTAAATTTCGACGCAATATTGACCTTTTGCTTCTGTGAGCGCCTACTGGGATTATACCTTCTGGGATTGCCTATTCAGCAAAATGCCTATTCGGACCCATTTTGAGGTAGTTTAATTTATTTTATTGCCTTTTGTTGAGCCGATTGCTTGTGCCAATATGTTTGTTTTATGGTATTGTTATGGGCCTATAGAGAAGTTATGTGTTATTCGATGTAAATATAAACGTTATTCTTCTGTTACGAATAATTATTATTATTTTACCTGATGTCAATAATGATTGAACTTTACCTTTTTAGTTTTCACTGTCATTAGATTTTATCATTTTAGTGAATAAAGGTTTTCTAAAGAAATCATTTATTAACTTAATCGTTTTCATTCTTTGTGGATATTGGTGATATATATTTACATTGCTTCTTCTACAAGAAAACGCCGTTTTAATTTAACTAAGAAATGAATATGTTATATTATACTTTTTCTGACCATTTAACTAAGCATTCACTCCACACAATTTTCTATAGCTTTAATTATGATTGCTCCAATTAAACAACTATTGCATGTCCAAGAAAACCGCCAAATCTTCGAATTATGTTGTATAAACACAATTTTCATCAATTAAGAGCAGATAGTTGCACGTGTTACCCAACATTTCTAAGTACGGTTATGTTTTAAACTCTTAATTGAGGTTAGGGCTTAAGTTGTTATTAATTAACTATAGTTATCATATTTGCTCAGTAATTATTTTAAAGACAGGGCATGTGTTATGAATGTGACCTCTTGTGTTACCTCTTGATGATATTTAATTTTAATAGCTCTTAGGGCATTAAATTGTCGTGTTAGCAAATGTAAACATTGCGTTAATAACGCAATAATCAGTTATTAAATGATTATATAGAGGTGTGGATTTTATGTTATGATGTCATAAATTTATTGTGTGAAAACGCGTAGAGCCCTTCGGTAGATAAAACGTTTACTACATTAGTAATTAATAGTAAAACACCAAGGAATTAGACAATGTGCTATTATTTTAAAAATCTTACAGCAAAAATCGCCTTATGTACAATAACCTTTTCGATTGCTTGTTTCAATTAATTAAATACGATATAATAATATTGCGTGTTGCATGCCACGATGAGTCATGGTAAATTATAAATAAGTTTAATAAAACTTGCCGTTTACTTTTATTTTTGTTTACAAATATTAGCTAAGACACAAAATCTCAAAATTACTTTCTCTAAATCTAAATATATTTAACTCAAAGGAGACTGACTTGACTGACTGACATAGTGATCTATCAACGCACAGCCCAAACCACAGTGGACGGATCGGGCTGAAATTTGACATGCAGGTAGATGTTATGACGTAGGCATTCGCTAAGAAAGGATTTTACGAAACTCCATCCCTGAGGGGGTGAAACGGGATCCACGCGTACGAAGTCGCGGGCGGCAGCTAGTCCCTCAATAAATGTCATTTTAAGCCTGGCCTTTCTATAAATGCGTACCAATAATTTACCTGGCAGGATAACCTACTAGTGAGTTATTTATTTAATTGGATCAATTAGCGAATATTAACTCACTTCATCGCAAATCAATTCTAAATTGGTTGGGAAAACAATCATTGAAAGCTACCGCCAATATAAGTGAATTTGGTCGTTCTTAGTCATAATATCTAATTTAACTAATGTAAATGTGTGAAAATAAATAAATAAAATAAAAAAATTACTTTACATTATTAATGAAAATTCAATTATATTCTTCAGACTTCATAAATTGATAAGTATCTACCAATAACGAAATCTGAGTTAAAATCACATTAGCTATGAGTATTTACTGTTTCAATAAAAATAAGTATTTTGAGTTGTACTACATAGTAGGTACTAATAGACAAAGGTAACTGAGTTTCTTCCGCCACTTCTTCTCATCACCAGCCCATAATATGTTGTCCCGCCCGAAGTGGATTTTTTTTTGAAGGGACGCGCGCTGGTAGCTTGAGGAGCTTTTCCAGCTTCACCGGGCAGAGTGGCGAGTACAGAAGGTACTCTAGCCGTTTGGCGATCGTCGGTCGCAGACCGACGTTCGCGATCGGGCCGTGTATCGAGCGCATAAGGCGCCCGATCAGTGGCGAACCCAACTAGAGGGTTGCCCACCGCGCCCGAAGTGGTAGTAGGGCAAACTATGTATATTTGGGACGTATTGCCCTGGAAAGGGCCTATGTACTGAATAACCAAAAAGATTAATAAAAAAAACCATTTGATTTGATGTGACTACTTTTTATCCAGATAGATAGAAAACACTTTATCATACAGCACACACGACAAGACAAGAATAATAAAACAAAAGATACAGTTCAATTTAGGTGGTCTTATCGCTATAAAGCGTTCTCTTTCAGACAAACTAGAGGACAGTTGTTTGGAATTGGTAGGTAGGTGTAATTTTCTATGATGATGCGAAGCTTGAACTCATTTCTTTAAAATGCTTTGAAAACAAAAGCTTTAGTTTATCGTATCTCTTATTGTCACACAATTCCGTTCTGCCAACCTTCGGCAATATCAAACAGCGAACGTATAATCGGTTTTAATCTCGGATACCATAAATGGCGGGTAAAAATAGGGCAGCGCAATCGATGATCCCCGATCGACAGATTGTGGCGAAACACCGGAGACCGCTTGCCCAAGTCGGGTCATGAGAGATGTCTCTAGGGTTGACAGATGATGAAGTATTCCTTTAGTAACTGTTTATAGAAATAGTTAAATATCTAGGTCGGCCATTTAGTCTTCGCTGTAACAACATGAACCTCATAAAGTTACTAAGGCAAAAGGAGGATTTGATTTACACTCCCGGATGGTCAGATAAGTTGGGGAGGCCTGAACTGATGTTAACCCCACCCTTAGTTGCTTTTTCTGATATCCACATTAAAAAGTATTTTCAAACTAGGATTACTCCCGTTTCCACCTTTGCAACTCTATTTACAGTTTGGTCGTTAGTGATTTAATTAGAAAAATATAAGCTGTTTTCAGTTGCATAGAAACTCAATTTAATATGATGTGCTGAAACTATGCAGTACATGAAAAACTGCATAGATTAGCTATATTAAACGTCTGCCTCATCATTTTGATGTTACATGAAGTGTATACTTTATGTTACTAATATACTAACTATTTGTAGATACTTATTACAGAAGAAAAACGACACAATTCAATAAAAACAAAAAGTTACACATACTTTACCACTCTAACGATGTTGATGTAATGATCTATCAAATATTGTAATAATCAACATATTTATGTAAAATAATATTAACGATTAGCACAAAATCGATGGGAATATTGATAATTAATGAGTTGATCTTTACTTTTTGTTTGTTGATTGACACACTGACAATGGCTCTGTGGGAAACACATCCTATACATATTTTCATGATATATTGCCAATTAACGAGTATTTTTGTTTCTTCACAATAGTCCAGCTTTTATTAGCATGTTGTAGAAGTGATTGTAAATAATGCTTAGTGTCAGGTTTACGAGTATTCTTCACTAGCCGTGCTAACAACTTTATGTGCGAGAAAATAGTTTTCCAGCTTTCCCTATCGTTGGAATCTTCCAGTGACTTAACCCACTTTTGGCTTGGACCACGGGCCAAGTCACTGGATTAAATTTTTTATATTTTTTCTTCTAGCTTCCATTAAACACCAATTCGATGAAAATCTACTCTAGAATCTTAGAATGGGCCCAGTTGCTGGAGGAAATGTTCTCAAATGAAAACATTCGGAAATTTTTTGTTCTTTTTAAGCTAATAACTATATTATCTTTATTTAAATAACTTTTGTGTCGATAATAATTATACTGATAGATAGAAGTGCAGTTTTTTTGGACAGCCCTGTCAGCCAGCCTAGGGTTCACACGCCATAACTTTGTGCCTTATCATCATTCTTTTGCTTCCGCCACGGTAGTGTTCTCTGAGGTAATGTTTGAACCCGCACTAAATTTGGTGCGCCTTACAAATAGTTACATTTCATAATAATTATTGTACTTATTACAATGGTTTTTAAGAAGTATTTCCAAAACAGACAAACTAAGCATTACCTATAATGTCGCAATTAGAGATGTGCCGTTGTTAGAATTATTTGCAAAGATATAAAAAAACAGAACAGTGAATAATTACGTTATCTGTGGTTAAGGATGAAAGGCAAATAAATGCCCATGTATTTTTTTGTAAAAAAAATAGAACGAAAAACATTGAAATGAAAATCAACTTAATTAATTCATGACAGATCATCACTACGCGAAAATTCATATCAATACTTAGATCCAAGTTAAATAAAACTTATTTTTCTTTATCAAATCAAGTAGGTATGCAAACTCGTCACGAGTTAAGCTCGTCAGAAGGTTAAGTGGTTTCTTGATTTAGATGTCACCTGACTTATGGCCTAGGTGGAGGTCGAAAGTACTTCCCTAACTTACTCCTCAATGCGGAAGAAGAGTGAAAGCTTGCCGGAACTTATTGCTAGCTGAAGCTTTTATTAGCCCTTCTAATTTAGTGTGATTGTAATAGCTGTTTGATTCATTTCTTTCACTGGATTCACTGTACAATGTACATACTTACAGTATTTGAAGAATAGACACATAATTTGTTCACAGACAATCGTCAAAAGAGTTGAGAAACCTTTTTTTAGTTATAATTTGGGAATTATTTTTAAGTGATAAGTACCTACTTAATTTAGGTTAAGATACCTATCTTAACCTAAATTTGAATGAGAACTTACTTTTTACGGTCTTATTATTAATACTGTCTTTCCTTTTTCAGGTTTTAATTGACTGATCCTGAAGAAAACACAACTGTACGAACGAATTGGTAAGTCTACCTTTTTTCAGCGCATGTTAGTATAGAAAAAAGTGATAAAAAAGTGTGTCATTTTTTATGCATGACTAGGCAGGTATTTAACTGCAATCGCACCTGGTGTTAATTGAGATGCAGTCTAGGATGATACATGTCTGTCATATCAGTGAATATTCAGAAAACTTCATATAACTTAAGAAATTGTAAACAAAATAGAAAACATCCAAAATCATGGAAAAAATCAAGTACTAGGTAGGTAGGTACATTTTAAAATTAGCCAGATCCTTCACAACATACCCTTAAAAAACCAAATGAAGGTTTCTAGACCTGCTTTTTAGCTCAACATGGACCTAGAAAGTATCAACTCCAAGTTATCTTCAAATCATGACCATTCCAACCGTGCAATTAAACCAACGCGTCTCTCACTACTGTTTCCCACAACTCTATTGTTTTAACGCGTGTCTTATGTAAATAACTATTAATGGCTGACATTGTGCAACGTGACCCAACGCGTTATAAGATCAAAAAATGATAAAGCTTATTAAAATAGTTCACATTTTTGGAGCATTTTGACACTTTCTAAAGGTGTCAGCGAAAAATTAACGATGATGGAAAATTTCTCACAGAATAATGAGTGTCTAGATTCTTACGTGTGTGTATTCAAATAGGTTTTGTATAATGTGGGGTTTTTCGTTTCCTTATTAGGATATTCGTAAGCTTCTAAGGGAGTCGCAATTATTCTAAAATTGTTGTAAGTATGGGACTCTTAAAAATAATATATTAATACATTAACTTATGTTATCTTATTTAACTAGTCGTGGAAGAGCAGAAACAGAAAGAGAATATAAGTATACGAGTATTTATTACTTGTTTGATTTCTTTATAACCTTTAAAAGCTCCTAACTAGCTTTTAAAATGTTTTGTCATAACTTTTCGAAACTTTTATTTTAAATCCGGTATAAATTTTTCTTGGCTTCCTAATTAAATAAAACTTTGCCGTTTTACAAACATGATAAACAACTTTGTACTCGTAAGTTTAATATTTTAATCTCACACGATTCTCTTCCTTGACTTGGCTAAAACCAGTAGCCTAAGGGAAGTGTGCTTGCATAATTGCTGCCTAGGTTTTAAAATATCAACCGGTCTACACATTACTTAAGCCGTCTAAAAGTCATATTAGTTTGATATACAGGTAGTGGTATGTAATATGTATGACTTATTTAGGCATAAAATGAATTCTGATTTGTTTTTTAAACATAATTAAATGACAATAGTTACTTAAGTTACCAAAATAGCTTTAATTAATATAGTATAGCTCAATTTTACATCCTCGTTAATACTTAAAAACTTGGTTGCACTTGCACCATCTTACTTTAACAAACGTCTGGAATCTGTGAAACTCTATAAAAAAGTACCGGTTATTGTTATACATAGTTACGGTTAAAGTAAGATGGTGCAACTTAGCCTTAAAATGATATAAACAGAAGCTTAAAATTATCAAAGATCAAACTACATCCTGTATACACTACAATTGCTATATGTTGACATTGCACAAATTGTTTCAATCAAATGTCATCACTAATAGGTACTACATTAAAGTTTAAGGTTAATTTACTAGACGAGGTTATAATTAAAAGTAACAAAATTTTATTAACTTATCTACATAATATTTTACTTACTAACTAGGTCATAGATTGTATGTAATAATATTTCTGTCGTAGTCTATGGTGCCTCCATATCTTAAATCGACAGATAATGACAATGCGTCATAGACAATCGCCGCCTACCGTGTGATTGTTTACACATGGACACAATAAACTTAAACTCGAAGAGCGTAATTATGTACGAGCCCCAATACCTTCTAAGGGTCAGTAACTACGGGTAAAAAAACTGGGCCCAAGTGGTTCCTTATAATGAATTTTGACAGCAATGACAAAAAACAGAATAATTTTAAAAATTACATTACAAAGCTCCCTTGGCTTTTAGTAAAATATTAATGTAAGAGTTTAGTACAAGATGTAGTTTGATATCTAAAAAAAAACAGATTTTTCCCCCTTCGAAAGGCACGCTAGTCCTCGGACCAATACTTCAAAATCTAAAGAAAAATACTATATAGGGTCTAAAGTTTAGACTTTTACCGTTGGCCGTCACGCGGCTCACCGGTGAGCCTCATCATCATTATCATCATTTCAGCCATGATAGGACGTCCACTGCTGAACATTGGTCTCCCCCAATGTTTTCCACAATGGCCGGTTGGTGGCGGCCTGCATCCAGCGCCTTCTTGCTACCTTGATGAGGTCGTCGGTCCATCTTTCCGGTACGTGGCCTCCACTCCAGAACCTTGCTGCCCCATCGGCCGTCAGTTCTGCATACTATGTGCCCTCCCACTGCCACTTCAGCTTGCTAATCCATCGGGCTATGTCAGCGAATTTAGTTCGTTTACGGATCTCCTTATTTCTGATTCGATCTCGTAAAGAAACTCCAAGCATATAGACCTCTCCATAGCACTATCCTCTCCGGTGAGCCTCGAAAAACAATATTTCTATTGTGTCTAGTGTCTCGGCAGTCAATGACTTAATATGGTGTGGACCCACTGCGACTATTGACTTCCACTGCGCTCGCGCGTGTGTGATTTTGTGCATCGAGCCGATGCCGCAATTCGAAAGTTCAAGGACACACAGATTATCCGACAGTAGGTATGGCTAGCAAAAACGACAAAAATATAACGTAATTTATGTATTACATACCTTTTTCTCTAATGGATAACAAGACATGTTACATTAAACCTAGGCGCAGACTATAGATTTTTAATTGGCCGATAGTTGGGTCGGGCTGTTGATCAGTATGGAGATGTATGAAAGTGCGCACATTACACCGATTTGGTATCGGCCGATTCTTCATACAAATTACAATCGGGCCCAACTATCGGCCAACTAAAAGTTGGTGATCTGCGCCTAGGCTTACAGCTTCATAATTGACAGCTGACTACCCGCTCAAAGCGATTTGATTTGATAGTACGCCGTGAAAATTGTAAAAGTGAAAAGTTATATGTATTTCTCTTTCTTCTCTTATTATTTATTCCTGTAATCTGAATGTCTTGAAATTGTGATACTGATAGTTTTCTACTTTAATTGACTTATCCCTATGTATGAGCTATGTAGGTCAAACTCAGACTTAATTAAATAAAGAATACTATACTTCGAACTACACAAAACTAAAAGGTGGTATGACATCTCTGTTTTCTCTACTCGTATTTCAAAGTATTCAAATATAAGTGTTCTTTACCGCTTAGGCCTTCGCTGGCTATAAAGCGACGTATCAAAGCAACAGGCGATATTACAGCATATTTTAACAATATAACTGTCTCTACATACTTATTACAGACCAAATTGCTATATTAGATGTAAATCTGTATACAATTAATTACCTACATAAAAGTGCATAGTATTAGACTTTCCTTCCGCGTGTAATGCATACTCAAAAGTTTTTAGCATCGTGAGAAATAGCATGTTATTATGCAAAATACATAAGCCTTATTAAAGTATTTCTAAGTACTTCCTAATGTAGAGTAAGTTGGACGTTTCTAACGTTGTTGTGATAGGGATAGAGACATGCGATTTTTGGTTTTACAAAGATAAGGGGTCATCCATAAAGTACGTCACACGTAAAGAGGGGGGGAGGGGGTTGACAAAATGTGACATGGTGTGACAAGGGGTGGGAGGGGTCCTAAGTTTCGTGACATCACATTTCAATTGTTTTAAATATTTTATATAATGTTGATTTCATAAAAAAATGTACTTAATTTAAATGGAAATAAAACTAATTTCGGAACTGCTGTTAATTTAATAATTTTTCGATGTGAAATTGCAAAACATGTTACGTCACACTAGGGAGGGGGGGGTCTCAGAAATGTGACCACCTGTGACAAGGACGGAGGGGGGGTCAAAAAATCATGAAATTCGTGTGACGTACTTTATGAATGGCCCCTAATACGATAGAGAATAATACAAAGTAATAAAAACCACCTGTTATTAGAGATGGGTAGTGGGTAAAAACCCATTTCACCCGATTGGGTTAAAACTGGGTGATTTGGGTAAAAACCCGGTTTTTACCCATTATCACCCATTCTGGTGGGTGAAAACAAAAATAGCGTTTTTTTAAAGTGAGAAGTGGTATTTGTTGCTAAGGGGGCGTTCTAGTGTTGGGCACTTCTTCGAAATTGCATTCTTCGGCTGATTCATATGGACAAATTTCAAATTCAATTTTGGGTCTGTAACATAGACTCACATGAAAATAGGTACACCCAATAACATATATTTGGATGAGGGACTCGTTTTTCTAAAGTAGTTTTCAAGATATCGACGTTCAAATATTTTGTGCCCATATAAATCAGAATTTGTTACATATTAATCAAAAATAGGAATAAAATTTAAAATCTTTATGTACAATTGGCTCTATATTAAAAAAATAATCATATTATAACAAAAACAATGATCTGTTGTTATGAAAAAAATATCAGTTATCAAAATATTACGAGAAAAAAATGCAACGAATTCCACAAAATTCGTGAAAAACATTTTTTGAAACTTTAGTATACCTACATCCATAATATTTTTTCATCATCATAATCATTTCAACCATAGGATTCACTACTGAACATAAGCCTCCCGCAATAATTTCCATAATGACCGGTTGGTAGCGGCCTGCATCCAGCGCCTTCCTGTGGATGAACGTTCTACACTGAGCTTTCCGGCACGTGGCTTCCACTCCAGAAACTTGCTATCTCATCGGCCATCAGTTCTGCATACTGTGTCCTGCCCATTAACACTTCAGCTTGCTAAAACATCGGACTATGCCACCATGCGACTTTAGATCGTTTATGGATCTCCTCATTTCAGATTCGATTGCATAAAAAAAACCAAGCATAGTCCACTGCATAGTAGTGAGAGGCCACTTTTCAGTATAATATGTCATCCCTGATAACACACACTGGATGTAGACTTTCATCTTATGGCACTAAGGTATTTTAGATGACTATAGAGTCAGTAAAACAACATCAGTGATACATCATCATAGGATGATGTATCACTTATCCAAGCCATCGTTGTTAAGACGTCCACCCATAAGGTGAAGAAGGTGAGATGAGCTTATAGAGGTTGTGGCAATGGCAATCAGTTAATCTCGAAATCATTGGAGGCCTATGCTCAGCAGTATATTATTATGTGCTATGGACGCCATAAGTGTAGCTGAAATTATAATAAAAATAAATAATCGTTGGGCAATTTCATACAGCGCCATTTAGCCACAAAATAAGCAACAAATATGCTTGTGTTATGGTTGCTTGCTTAACGGATATACTACTTATTTACTGTTTAAACACATACATTAATCATAGTATAAAAATGATAATGATTTTTTTATTCATAACAAGACCGCAATCGCACCTGATCTTAAGTGAGATGCAGTCTGGGATATCATTTTTAGCTAACAAACACTTTTTAGGTGCTTGATAGATCAAAAACTAATTTATTTTATGATTCATATAGGGCCCTGACCATATGAATCACGCACAGATGAATCAGTTTTTTGCCTAAAATCGAGCAAAACTCGTCATACATACAGACTACAGTGTTGTCATTTTTCTACATGAATCTATAACCGAAAAGCATCACATGAGAGACAGATTAGATTTTTAATGCAATAATATAATTTTATGTTCAACGATTCTTGAAATAACACCATTTTATAAAATAATTGGTCACATCATCATAACGTGATCAATTTTACGATTTGGCCACGATATAAATGCATATTAGTGTTAAATTTGACTTATTACTTATTAATCAATAAACTTAAATGAGAAAAATTCAATAAAAATAAAGAAAAGATACCAATTGAAATAATTATAAAATTATTTGTTTTCACCCGGTGTAAACACCCACGGGTGGAATGAAACGGGTTTTTATTGGGTTTTTACCCTCATGTGGGTTTTTACCCGGGTGGAAACCCATCTCTACCTGTTATAGGGGCATTTTTTGGAGAAATTTATCAAATAACCAAAAAAGCACCAATTTAAAAGCAGATTTTTTTCAAAAAGTATCATTTTTTATTATTTGTTGGCATTTTTTGTGTATTTTATGTATTTTTTTAGTATCGCCTGTTATGTAGAATTATTACTGTTTTTATTTTATCAGGATATACCGCTTAGTTTAAAAGTTATTACGTTTTCTTTACAATAAGTAATTGGAAGAAAAAAAAATCTATAAAAAAAAAATCTCAAAAATTTTTGGACCTCTTTTTTGTCGATAAAAATAGGTCTAGTTTCATCTATTTTCATATGTACACTTTAACGTGACTCACACTGTATATAGATAGCCTAAAGCCTTCAGCGATAAATAAGAAAGGCTTTCCAACACAAAAAGAATTTTTCAAATCGGACCAGTAGTTCCTGAGATTAGCGCGTTCAAGTAAACAAACAAACAAACAAACTCTTCAGCTTTATAATATTAGTATAGATAACTATGTTCTAATTTTGTCTGCCGACGGTACCAAGTTTGTACGAGATACCATAGACATTCAGTGTTGCAAAGGCCATCTTCTCATGTCGTACGGTCATCAGCATCAGTTGAATTTGCACAAAACATCGCTCTTATAACACTTAAAATACGGTCCAAATTGCAAAAATAATTACGTAAGATGCTAGAATTCTCTTCGAGTACATTTATTGTGACACTAGCTTTCCGCCCGCGGCTTCGCCTGCGTGGAATTTTGTCTGTCACAGAAAAACTTTATCGCGCGCGTCCCTGTTTCAAAAACCGGGATAAAAACTATCCTATGTTCTTTCCCGGGACTCAAACTATCTCTGTGCCAAATTTCATCAAAATCGGTTGCGAGGTTTAAGCGGGAAAGCGTAACAGACAGACAGACAGACCCCCCCCCCCCCCTCCATGTCCTTGCCATGATCACAAATTATTGTGTTCTTACTAAATTTCTTCTAAATCGGTTCAAATATTCTTGAAATAACACCATTTTATAAAATAATTGGTCACATCATCATAACGTGATCAATTTTACGATTTGGCCACGATATAAATGCATATTAGTGTTAAATTTGACTTATTACTTATTAATCAATAAACTTAAATGAGAAAAATTCAATAAAAATAAAGAAAAGATACCAATTGAAATAATTATAAAATTATTTGTTTTCACCCGGTGTAAACACCCACGGGTGGAATGAAACGGGTTTTTATTGGGTTTTTACCCTCATGTGGGTTTTTACCCGGGTGGAAACCCATCTCTACCTGTTATAGGGGCATTTTTTGGAGAAATTTATCAAATAACCAAAAAAGCACCAATTTAAAAGCAGATTTTTTTCAAAAAGTATCATTTTTTATTATTTGTTGGCATTTTTTGTGTATTTTATGTATTTTTTTAGTATCGCCTGTTATGTAGAATTATTACTGTTTTTATTTTATCAGGATATACCGCTTAGTTTAAAAGTTATTACGTTTTCTTTACAATAAGTAATTGGAAGAAAAAAAAATCTATAAAAAAAAAATCTCAAAAATTTTTGGACCTCTTTTTTGTCGATAAAAATAGGTCTAGTTTCATCTATTTTCATATGTACACTTTAACGTGACTCACACTGTATATAGATAGCCTAAAGCCTTCAGCGATAAATAAGAAAGGCTTTCCAACACAAAAAGAATTTTTCAAATCGGACCAGTAGTTCCTGAGATTAGCGCGTTCAAGTAAACAAACAAACAAACAAACTCTTCAGCTTTATAATATTAGTATAGATAACTATGTTCTAATTTTGTCTGCCGACGGTACCAAGTTTGTACGAGATACCATAGACATTCAGTGTTGCAAAGGCCATCTTCTCATGTCGTACGGTCATCAGCATCAGTTGAATTTGCACAAAACATCGCTCTTATAACACTTAAAATACGGTCCAAATTGCAAAAATAATTACGTAAGATGCTAGAATTCTCTTCGAGTACATTTATTGTGACACTAGCTTTCCGCCCGCGGCTTCGCCTGCGTGGAATTTTGTCTGTCACAGAAAAACTTTATCGCGCGCGTCCCTGTTTCAAAAACCGGGATAAAAACTATCCTATGTTCTTTCCCGGGACTCAAACTATCTCTGTGCCAAATTTCATCAAAATCGGTTGCGAGGTTTAAGCGGGAAAGCGTAACAGACAGACAGACAGACAGACAGACAGACAGACAGACAGACAGACAGACAGACAGAGTTACTTTCGCATTTATAATATTAGTTGGGATAATGTAGATTAGTTAGATTAGATGATGATTGAATCTGTTTGTAGGCAGATGTCATCATTTCTAGCATTCCAGTTAGTGATCTATGTCAGTATGCGATCGATAGATAGAAGATTTATGTCTATTCACATTTTATTTCGTAGGTAATAACTAGCAATTAACCAGCTATCATCGGTCAATTAATCAAGATCAATGAAACATTATGAAATACAGGGTGTCCCAAAAAGTAGTGTCAAGCCGAAGCTCATCGGTAGAGCATCACTAGGACTACCCAAAACACCGTGACTTTGATAGTTTTCGAGATATGATTTTTTAACAACATACAGGATTTTAGTTTACATTCGTGTTATGGATGAAAATACTTCTGAATCAGCTAGGCATAGTATTCATCTAATAATAAAAAAACAGGCCTTATAGTTGTCTATTTCCGCCACAGTGACCAAAAAAGTGCCTAAGCACAGAAATTTAAAACAATCATAACTCGAAAACTTTAACTATCAAAAATCGCGGAACATACATGGGAGTGATTTAGATAGCCGTAGTGATGCTCTACCTCAGTGCTTCGGCTTGACACTACTTTTTGGGACACCCTGTATAAAGTAGAGAAATGTAGATAATTAAAGTTTAGTAATAGAACATTCTGCACCTTCTTCGCATACGTAGATGTTAGTTTTTCTGATGATCGGTATTTATCAATCACTGATTTAATCAACGCAATACTATCTAATACTTGATCGTATTAATTATAGTTTTAAATTGGCTAAGACTGTGATAAATAGCTAATCGCATTATTTTCATGTTTATTTATTATTTAAAAGACGCATTGCTATTTACTTCGAATTGTGTAAACTCTTGGTTACTGACTTTTTATAGTTAAGGCTGGGTTGCACAATCTTACTTTAACTTTGACAAACGTCAAAAGTCTGTCAAAGTTAATAAAAAAACAGCGGTTAAAGTTATAGTTACGGTTAAAGTTATAGTTACGGTTAAAGTTATAGTTACGGTTAAAGTTAAGGTGGGGCAATTGAGACTAATTGTTTTGTAAAACAACCAGTGTCAGTACACTAAATCATTACCTGAAACTAGCTGTGCCCGCGACTTCGTGTACGCGTGAAAATAGTTTTTTTTTGCTTTAGTAACATTTTTCTTTACTGCTCAGCCTCTATTGGCTGTAGGGTGATGGCATATAGGCTAAAGCCATCGCCGAAAATGGGCTATCCACCACAAAAATATTTTTTCAAATCGGACCAGTAGTTCCCGAGATTCAAGCAAACAAAAAACAAACTCTTCAGCTTTGTATTATTAGATAGAGCAACTTTTTAAGAGCTTTTTACTTTAAATCTCAGATAAGTATATCACCAACTTTCACTCAAATCAGCAGGAAATTCACGAATCGTCCTTGTCTGACAGCTGACCTTGGCATTCGGACCGGTAGTTACCGGTGCAAACCGGTCCGCGTTATTAAACGATCGCCTTATACATACGGGTCGCTGAACTTGGAAACTTTGTTTACAAAGACGACATTTTAAAGCAGATTGCATGATGCAACTTAATTTGCTCATGTAAAGATTAACTAATAAGGTAAAACCTACCGTTCTGTATTACCTTATTGAATTCCAAACCATATCTGTCAGTAATAATACTTAATAAAGAGGAAAAAATGTATTTAAATGTATCAGATTTTGTAAATTACTTAATCACTGAAATTACAGGCTTCTAGGTTATCTTAGAACAATTAAGTTACAAGGGTACCTAAGAACAATTAAGTTAAGATGAAAATGTCCCGAATGGCTTCGAGGAAAGGATGGTTCCTCTGTGTTTTTTTATTCGCACTTCTGTGCCTTTAAATGACACTGATTCAAAGGATATATTTTAGCATTGAGTGATATATTTTTTACCCACTAGTAGCGAAAAGCACGTTCATTAAAATGACATTGTTTGATCGAAAAGACTCAAGAATTCGGCAAAAATGTAAGAAGTGAACTTAAACCTAGTCAATATTATCAAGTTCCCACATTTTCCCAGAAACAAAAGAACAATGTTTAATTAAACATTATTGGTCCTAAAACTCATTTAACAAGGTATCAGTGCTAAGTACCTACTCACTACTCCTATAGGAATGCAAATCCACCGTGCTACTATTTTGAAAACAGTAGCCTAAGATTACGTCATTGCCAGTTTTTCCGAAAAACGTTCGCATATTGCTAAATAGCGATACAACAATGACATAGTAAGACAACTAATTTGCGTGTATGTTACCGTAACATCGCGTTTAGACGCGTGGACCACATACCACCATTCATACTGACCTAAAATCCAACGCACTATAACTAGTGATGAGCGCAGTGTGCGCTACAGTTAGTACGTACTCGAGTACGCATCGAGATTCTGCGATGGCTGCAATCGTCAAATTCAAATTTTTTATTGTACACGTTACATGATCTTCAAAATATAGGACAGTGTGGAATCCTGTCATTGTTCAGTTCATTTCGTTTTAGATAAATAAACGATTTCAAAACTCTATCCATAGCACTTTATTCATTCAGACCTGAATGCCCAAAGCAGTGAAGAAAATAGCTCTTTTGGAAATTGTCTCAAAACAGAATTAATAACACAGAATAATATGTAAGTACCACTAACACCAATCTACATTCATACTGACCCAAAAGTTACTCTACCTAAAAAATATCCTTTCAAATCCTAGTTCCTGTAATAAAAACGTAGGGAGGAGTGGGTGGTGGTTACACACGATATAGACTCCCTATCATTTCGCTACCAAGTTGACGCATGTCTTTAATTCAATCAGTTGATCGAGCTTTGGACTCGAGTATGCACGAACACAATCGATACCTATACTACCTCCCATCACTAGCCCAAACTATTCGGTTCGTTTTCCCGTCTTGACGAGGTGTCCTAATAATTTAATCTTCATCACAATAGGTCCCACGCAATTACTGTTATATAACTTGACGCCATGTTGTGCGATAAAGCGCTGGGGCGCGGGAATCCAGCTATTTTGTGGTGTTAAGTCATTTGGTTAAGTCGAAACGTAGCAGGAAATTGTGTTAAATAACCGGTAATTAACGCCTTTGTTTGGTTTGGAAAAGTATTTCATAATGTTATTGTATTTGTAAGGTGCACTGGTGACCTACAGTGCAAGATTTGATAAATTTTGATTTAATTATGTCTATAGTAATAAAAATAACAACATTTATTTGTCTGAAGAGATAATAAATAAATAAAATAATGTGACAACCAAAATAAATAAAAAAATTTGAGAACTTGATTCATTGACCAAGAAAAATAAAGGAATTCATCAACATAGTTGTTAACTTTGCCCGCTAAAATAAGGTTTAGGACCTACTTGTAGGCTTTGCCTGAATTTTCAAAATCAGTCCAGTAGTTTGAGTAATGCATCGTTACCAAATTCCTACAAAGAAACTCACAAGCTTATAAACCTCCTTATTATAAGTTTAATATTGACTAATCTTTTTACAGTAGCAATAATCAAGAGCAAATCTATTCAATACAACAGCAAATTATTTCAGTTCGTATTCGTTCTTTTGTGTCTTGTATTACGAATGATACTCCGCAATTAGAGTATTCGAACGCAACTCGTCATTATGCCCCATTTCACTCTTTAATCAATGCTTAGCATTGTATCACAATGTCTGATTTCTTCACAAAGTCACTCGTAATCAGGCGAGAGAGAACTATAAACAACTATAGCTAGAAATTGTTGAGTTTGTAGATTTGATTTCGCATGCGAAATATTCAAGTGGTTCAAGCGGTTGGTAGAATAGAATTTGACACGTTTATGTGAAATAGTTTTTGAGTTATGAGGGGGTCAAAAGTGGCTCCAAATGGTTTGTGCTGCTCGTCAGTTCTATTACTTGAACTTGGCTTGACACGCTACTGACGCTACCGCGTGAATAGATAGGATCCTAAAAGGCGACTAATGAAAACATCAGATCTCCCTAGCCCGTTAGGTCATCACGGGGACCATGGCCCTGTAGGCCAGATACTTCATTTGTCTCTGGTAAATTAGAGAGTGCTCAGTGACGTAGCGTGCCTTAGACGGGCCCGGTATCAAAAGTTGGGGGCCCCGTCTAAAAAGGTAATTGGATCAAGGTGACGCTTTTCACTAAAAAAAAGGTTATTGCAAAATTATACTAGACTAAAACACTTTCCTAGTCAGTGCCCTGACTAATGCAAAATCTGGCACTGATGGCCTCTGTTGCCCGAAAGCCCCGTATCAAATTCAAATTCAAATTATTTATTGCATGTCACATGGTATCAGTGATACAGCGGTAGCTATGCCCCTGGTATTGCTCCTGAAATGGAGACTAAATGACCTGTCAGTGATAATGAACAAGAGATATTAGATACTGAGAGATCATAGTCCAGATTGTCAAAAAATCTTCTACCTTTATGATTCTACAGCACAAAAGAATCCCAGCTCATAGCTCACTATCTAAAAGATCTACACAGACAATAAGTCTAGAATAATCAGTGATTCTTTTCAATGAATGCATCTGACAGCCGACGTGAAAACCGTCTGCTCTCACAATAGAACAACGATCAAAATATCGATTTCAAATCTAAATCATCTCGCTTTCCCTCCAAAAATGGCGGTGTTATAGATCCTTCAAGCACAATGTACAGACAGACGTACGGATAATGAAAGCGAAACAAATACTTATTCTGAGTGAATGTTATGTAACATTTAGTTACAATAATATTGACGAAAATTACATTACAGTCATCCCGGAATTTTGAAAGTATGTCACTCTTATCGTCCATTTTAATCATTCAAAAGTTTCAAAACTTGATGTAGATATTCTTAAGACTATTTTGTTGTAGATTGAATATTTAAATTCGAACTTGCTAGCTAGAGGTATTCTTCGAAACACTTTGCATTCGAACGCCCAATGACATAGCGACTCAGTCGGGTGAACAACTTCTCTATGGAACCAATTGCGTTTTGAAAACTAAAAAGCTCATATAAAGCTCTTTTGTATAATGCTGCTCCAAATCTAAAATATCTTATTTCAATTTTCAATTTTAATAAATGTAAGCTTTAGTGTTAGGTTATATGAAACTATGCGTAATTACTTAAACTACCTTAATCATTATAATATTAAATATACAGGGTGGCTAGGGAGTTGACGTTCAAAGCTAAAATTTAGATTCCTTACATCAAGTTGTATCTAAATCACCCTTATGTATGTTCTACGATTTTGCTTAGTTTAGGAGATAGAGTTAATTTTATAATTTATCTTCAACTTTCACTTATACTTAGTTGGTTTTTTTTTCTCACTCTGGCGAGCACTTGTAGTTTGTTTTTCTTACTTACGCCAGAGAAGCTTTCAGAGTGAGAAAAGAATTAAAAACCAACCGTAGGTGATACTTAAGGATATATCACAAAATTAATTCTTATCTCCTAAACTAAGCAAAATCGTAGAACTTACATGTAGGTGATTTAGATATACCTTGATGTAAGGAATCTAAATAGTAGCTTTGAACGTCGACTCCCTGGGCCACCCTGTACAATTAATAGTTATTACTATACTATTTTGAAGACAAATAAACATTTACTAGCTATTCGATTTCGTACCACACATTAAACTACGACCGTCAGCAAAAACAACGCAACGAAACCACAGCACATTACACGTAGCCTTGACACCTATAAAATCTCTCATACGCAAAAACATTAGCGAGATAAAACAAAGATATCGCAAGTCTCAGTGCCTCGACCTATTGTTACATTGACCATTTAATTAGTTTTAATGATACATTTAGTTCATACGATACTACGTTACCTTGTCATTTTCGCCCTTATTCTTTTAGAGGGCGACGACTTTTGTTGCTAACTGTACGCGTTTTGCAACTTTTATAGAACATTTTATAAGCTATTTGTGTGAATTTGTATTGAGTTTGTATTAATTAGTGCAAATCACACGGTAACATGTGTCTTGCAATAAATAAGTTAATAATTTGTGGCGGCAAAAAGATCACCTAATTAATGTAAAAACATGAAATAACTTTGTAAGATTTTAATGTTATAAATACGCTATAGTAACTCGTTTTTAGATAGGATGAACTACATTTTTTGCTATGCGCGATGACATGTTGAATTTCAATCGAAGGTTTAGCAAGCTTTTTGACATTTAAGCTCAATAAAGATGCGATAAAAAAGCTCATCTTTTATGAAATGTCGAGATCGTGTGAATGAATCGAGTACACTCGATAGCTAAAAGAATATGAGCAATGTCGTTTAAAAATTTAAGATGATTAAAATATTGTTTTATTTATTTAAATTTTTATCCTACAGAAACTATGTACCTACGTTCTTACAAAAGGCAAACTTAACGCTATTACATAAGGCACTCTCTTCTATTCTAAGCATTTGGCATGATGCTTACTGCAACGTCACAATTTAAAGCTTGGTAGAAGACATAAATTGTTTTAATTACTGCTCCTGTGAATGTCGTAAGAGGCAACTAGAGAAAAATCATCACTACATAGTATAAAACAAAGTTGCTTACCGCTGTCTGTCCCTATGACAATACTTAGATCTTTAAAACTACGCAACGGATTTTGATGCGGTTTTTTTAATAGAGTGATTCAAGAGGAAGGTTTATATGTATAAATCATGCATTTTATAGAAGCAAAAAGCCTAGAAATTCCATTGGAACCGTGCGAAGCCGGGGCGGGCCGCTAGTACCTAAATAATAAATATGCGAAAACCAAGCCTCCCCAACCCGTGTGGCTAGCGTAGGGCATGTTGGACCAATCGTCCATTTAGGTACCTCTTGCTTAGGGTCGTGCTACTGCAGTGGAAACTAAATGACCTGTAGGCCTAGGATGCGCGCCGCGGTAAGCGTTTTTCACGCTATTTTATCGATTTTACGGGATAAACCCATACATTTGTCGTCTGAAATCATCGATAAGATTTTATCACGGCGCGCATCCTAGCTCGGCTGATGATGATAAAAAGATAACTGTAGTAGCTTACTTTATGCATTCAATACCATCGTGAGATTGATCAAGATAAGGTTTACCTTAGTGATGCCCAAAAGAACTTATGGCTAGCTATGCCAAAGTCATGTCAAAAAGAATAAAATTCCACGCCATGACCCGTCATGTTAATTGTTGTTTGGATATTTTATTGTACTGCTAATGTTAACAATTGTAGTCCCAAAAGTGATGTAAATATCAAGGTTTCTACTTAGATACATTTGCTAATGGTTCCGTGTTATAAATAGTTTGATATAAAGGGCATTTAAATTATTTTTCAACGCTCTCACGCTTGCTCGTAGAGACTCTTGTCAGAGGTGCAAAAAAATTATAATCCTACTAATATTATAAATGCGAAAGTTTGGATGTCTGGATGTTTGTTAATTGTTACTTATTCACGCAAATACTGCTGAACGGATTTTGTTGAAACTTTACAGTATTATTGTTTGTAACCCAGATTAACATTTATAGGCTATATTCATCTGTATTGTTTTATAATATAAATAGTATTTCACACACTAAAGAGGGAGCATTTATCTTATTTTTTTTAAAGAAAAAGAAGCAAAAAAATCATCTATGATTTAAAATTATCACTTCACGGGATTTTTGAAATAAAATCTTTTTAAAACAATTAATAACATATTTACCCTCTCGACGTTTATCTAAAGTAATCATCATCATCGTCATTTCAGCCATAGGACGTCCACTACTGAACAAAATAGTAACTAACCAGTACAACTAGGTGCCACTATGTCATTGTCTGACCTATGTACGAGTAGGTACGCTAACCAGCACTGTCAGCTATTCATAACATTCTTATTATTCTACCAATAAATTCCAGTCAAATAAAACAAATGAGCTCACGTTCGGTTCCCATTAGCGTAAATTATAACTACATCGGCTGTCGACGTCACGTCTCAGTTATGTAAACATGTACTTTCAAAATAGAAAGGACATGTAATAACAGATAAACTCATCGATTGTGAGGGCGTGGTCCAAGATCTGGGATTTTTAGTTAAACCTAGGGTTAAACCTCATCATCATCATTTCAACCAGTGGTCCACTGCTGAACATAGGCCTCCCCCAATGACTTCCACATCGCACGGTTGGACCTCAATCTAAACTCTTTACTAATATTATAAATGCGAAAGTAACTTTGTCTGTCTGTCTGTCTGTCTGTCTGTCTGTCTGTCTGTCTGTCTGTCTGTCACTCTTTCACGCCTAAACCACTGAACCGATTTTGGTGAAATTTGGCATAGAGATAGTTTGAGTCCCGGGAAAGGACATAGGATAGTTTTTATCCCGGTATTTGAAACAGGGACGCGCGAGATAAAGTTTTTCTGTGACAGACAAAATCCCACGCGGGCGAAGCCGCGGGCGGATAGCTAGTACTCAATAATTTATTCAGATCCTTAAGGAATAAGGAGGTTACAAAATAATATAAGACTAGCGTTACCGTAAAGATAACCTGATGTACGGAAAGTTATTCCTTGCAAATGGCTACCTATACCGCAACATAGTAATTTTCTTGTTATTGAAAGGAAATTAATTTGAAAATATGACTAAACTTCTTACCTCTTGTATGGATGGATTCTTGCCACAATCTTGACAACATTTAGAACAAATACTAGTAAAATTCGACATTGGACAATAATCAAGAAAATAAATATCCATAAAGAGGCTCTACTCTGTAAAATAAAAGAAAACCGATTTAATAACAACTTTATAGACATTTGTGTAGATTTTCGTTCCTATAACGCTTCCACTTATGCCTTAGCCCACCCCCTAACGGTAACATCGCATCGTGAACGTCTCGTCTCGTGATCTACCCGCTTTCTGTCCGGACGTACAATATGCATGTATAGTCAGCCACATAAATCTACTATCTACTAATTGTAACATTTATAAAATGTAAAGTCATGCTGCGCATAACATTTATTATGACATGTCATTCCAGCAAGACATAGTACCTAGTCATTTATTGTTTGTCAATCCAGTAAAACATAGTCATGTATGTCATAGTCAAATATGGCTTTGACACTCGCTATATTTATATCTTATTTACTTTTATGATGCTGTGGTGCGCCAAAATGTTTAATTATATAATGACTAACATTTGTCTCATTTTAAGTGAACTGTGTACATTGTCCCTATAAGAATAAAGTCTTTAATTAAAAAAAAGTAGTCATGTAGCATGTTTTGCCCGCGATTTCGTCCACGTAGAAGTCAAAAAACGACGTCCACAAACAGAATTTTTATACCTTTTTCCAGGTTAGCACACATATCTCAAAGCTTCGTATGCCCTCAGTTTTGTTGACAGTTTTATTCCTCTGACTGTACCTATTCCATGTAATTACTCTAAAGATATAATTAATGACAGTTCATTCCTCATTACCAGTTCGCCATTGACGATTGTGTTTTGTGATGATATATGGGAATCGATTCGAGAGCTTTCTTTCACTCTACATCGTGTAAATCGATACATCAATCGATTTAGTAATCGCTTTAGAAAGGTTGTAGCATTTACACGGTCGTACGAACTCGATATTTTTATTGGTAATATGACATTTGATTCACAATACCTATTAATAAGTAACAATAAATGACATTTCTAAAATAATTTTATTGTGTCATTTCACAAAATTGAACTTTGTGTACTCCAGTAATTTTATTACTTCGTTTGTGACGAAGAGATGTTATGACAAAATGTTATTAAACTTAAGAGCAACATAAAATCTTTCTATTGATGTAATCCTTGAAGAAATAGCGTAATAATAGCTTGGAGAAATCTTTGTTGAGTTAATAAGTTAAAAGAATACGGATTGTTTGTGTCATCTAAAATGTGTGTGATAGTTCTCTTAAAAGATTTCACTTCTTCTTCTACTATAATATTTAAATGATAATTACCTATGTTGTCGACTGCAGCTGTAGATGATTTAAAAACGCACTTAAGTCGACGGGTAATCTAGAAGAAATTGACTCCTCCAAGAAAACATTATGCAAATCTCTTAGTCATATAATTCGAATCATAATGTACTCGTATGCATTTGTTATTGTGAAATAAATGTAATAATATCTATCATCTCCAGCTTCCATTAATCCACGGTCGCACTCTAAAACAATAACATAAGTCAACATAATTAAAGATTCAAACCGCACGTTTCCGGCTGGTTCGGCCTTCCCGAGGCTTCGGATGGTAACGAGGATACATTACAGTTTCGCAAGAGAACAACGGAAAGCAAGGTCAGGCGCATCTCGATTGCTCTCTTAGGCCCGTATTGATAAGGCGGTCCTAAATACAGCAACGTAGCCTAAATAAAGCAGCGTGGTGGACAAGGTGGACCGACAACCTGATAAAGGTAGCAGGAAGGCGCTGGATGCAGGCCGCTACCAACCGTGCGATGTGGAAGTCATTGGGGGAGGCCTATGTTCAGCAGTGGACGTCCTATGGCTGAAATGATAATAGTGAAAATAGTACAGCAAAGATCCAAAGCTCCAAATTCAAAACTCAAGCATAAATCAGGTGAAAAAATTAAACTTGTATGTAAAATACGGGAACATTTAAGTCGCTCTAGATAGTTAGATCTTGCCTCTAGTTTATTCGTCATACGATATAATTGTGGGCATATTTAATTTTTGGTAATTGTCGTCGCAAATCAATGATTAATAACTTTATTTTTAGTAAATAATTGTATTGAAATACTTACTAAACTTATTTAAACAATAAACATGAAATGAGACGAATAATGAAAAAAAAAAAGTTTTTTTTGTCATTTAAAAATATATGCACAATATTTATTGTGTAAATAATAGCTTAAACAGCGACTCTTAATATTCTTAATGCATTGTTTTATTATTTAAAAGATTTGTGGGATAGAGAATGCTCAATTAGTAAGTACCTACTAATGAATAAAGCCTTGAGCTAACTCTTTCTTACAGTAAAATAATATTTAAAGAATCACCTTTTGAAAAGATTCAACCTTAAAAAATCGATTAGGTAGGTACTCTGTAATATTCAAGTATTTAAATGTAAAATCTGGACTGCATTATAAATAAAGGCCATAATAATACGAGACCCAACTTATCACGATATTGGAAAGATAACCCTGCACCGTTTTAGATCATCATAATTTTGCGTTGTTATTTTTTATTATTATATTACTAAAGAAGGTCTGGGTAAAACAACGTCCTATTATCTAGCTAGACGTGTGTAAGGTCATAGAGCTTTTACAGGCTATCCTGTTATCTACATTCTAGACGTATGTGATAAGGTCATAGAGCTTTTACCGGATGGCCTTATAGGTATAAACCTATGATAATGATATCATCAGGTCATCTAGTGTTCATTGCCTAAGTACGACCCTCTCTAATTTATGGGGGGGGGTTGTCTACATTCCCATGGTGGCCAGACGAGTTAGGGAGACGCTAGCCTCCTATAGGTAACAAATATCATAAAGATGTAAAAAATAGGTAATAAACCTAGAACCTCTTTCGAGAAGTCCCACTCTAACTAGTAGGTCCCAGAGGCTTTGCAATTATTAAAATAAACACCCTGTAATGCGTCTTGTTTAACCAACTAAGATAATTTGTCAGTAAATACCAACACTAATTTGAATCATTAGTTAAACCTCCATCTCGTGGAACACCATTGAAGTTTTTATCAGTAACTTACCTCCTTATATTATTTTAATTCGTCATTTGTTAACAGTGAGAAAAACATATTCAAACAAATTGTTGGTTTGTAACTCTGCGAAAACAAAGACAATGCAAACAATTTTGGTTGAATGTCATCTTTGGAGTTTAATTGCTTGATCCTTAGGACTTGGTATCTTAAAAATCTAATTACGGTATTAAATTGTTTAGGTACTCGTATATAGGCAAGTGACCTTTGATTGATTTGACCACCTTTATACTACCCAATTCCAACATCTGGCAGATTTCTCTATTGCACTGGCTCTATTCTAGTTATATGATGACAGTTACTTACTTGTTTTTTATAGTGAAGAAAAGATTTAGGCTGAGTTGCACCACCTAACTTTTACCGTCACTGACGATAACCGGTGTTTTTTTATGGAGTTTGACAGATTTTTGACATTTTTCAAAGTTAAAGCACAGAATAATAATAAGTACTTCGTAAGATAGTACAACCCAGCCTAAGTTGCTATCGTTTGATGGAAAACGTTAGCTATCAGACATTTCTGCACAGAGAGCAGTCTGTCCCTTTAGAAAAAAACCTATCCACCAAAATAGTCCTGGAAACCTAGTCTTGTACCTTATTTGTTTCAGACAACTAAACTTGAAAATACTAAAGCTGCCTTCTCCTATGACACTTGTACCAATCATATTACCAAATATTTTTGCAGAGTAGACATGCCTTGAGACAGTAAAATTAAATTAGACCTTCCATGGACAGCCCTAACTTACAGCTTAATCAACACTTGCACCGTGTTCGTACAAGCCAGACATGGAAACACAATGAAACACGGCGCCGCATTTCCCTGACTGTTCTTATATTGTAGAGTTTCAATCAGTAGGATCACTCCAATAAAGATAAGCTGTTCGTTCGTTCGTTCATTTCAGCCGAATGACGTCCACTGCTGGACAAAGGTCAAGGATTTCCACAGTCGATCCTGCGTCGCCCGCTCAGCTAAGATAAGCTGTATTTTGAGACTTTAATATCCAAGTTAAATAGGTTAATTACGGCAAAAATTATGCCAATTTTCATAAGCCAGATTAGATTAGTATAAACTTGTAGTTTTACCTTCTTTCCTAGTTCTACCTGCTTTTCCATTTGGTGTTCTGTCGGGAAAATTAAAGTGAGACCTTATTACGATATGCATGTAATGTCAAATTAAAACCCGCTCCTATTTAGGAGCAGGTTCAATCAGGCTACGATACGACTAGGCTATTAAAACTACAGGCTTGTTGTATGCATGAATCAACACTTTATTATGCAAACATCCATTCCTAAAAAAATAGGCTCAATACTCAATATTTTATTGCATCCATTATGTACTTAAAATTAGAACATTATGGGCCCTGTAGGGCACGGCAATTAGGAGAGAGGAGGACCACCCTAGATCAACCGAAAGATGTCAGAAGTTAGAGCCTAGTAATTTATCATTGAGATACTCACTTAAAGCATAATAGTGTTTGGAAATTAAAAGTTCTTTAAGTTTTTTTACGAATGTTAATTAAATAAATAAGGCTCTGCCTCGATAAGCACTCAAATAAGATATTTCATTACGACGATGACGAGAACATTTGTTCAGTGTTTTTTTTTTAAATTTTATTGTACTTATAAGCTCTGCTCACTTTTTTCGCATACTAGCTTTGTGGTCAATATCGTTTTTGAACCCTAATGCCGTGGACTTAGAGCGGTATTACTGGTTCTTACTACATTATAACTTTCAAACACGTTCGCGTGTAGAAGGCATCTGTAAGCATCCCACTGATACACATTGTGTATGGCAAATAGGCCGTGAGATTCGACGATTTAAAAGGTATTAAGGCAAGTAAATCATACTGATCCGATCTTTTATGGAGGTAGAGGTAGTAGTAAGCTTAGCTGCGCTTTAGGTAGTCTTAAATTCGGACTCGTAGAGTGCTGTATTTATTTTTATTTTATTGTTAGGAAAACAAACAGCATTCTACAACACACATAGAGTTACCAATTAAACTTCACATTTGCCAAAAGAGTTTTCACAAATAGTTCTTACATAGGTATCGTTTTTAGAATTTAACTATATTAATGAAGTACATAGTGGTATCGAAACCACTTTCAGAGAACATCATAGGTTTTTGTTAACTTTCTATTAGTTCATGAATTTCTTCGAGTAAGTTTGCTTTTGTTTATTTTAAAATTAGGTTTTGAAGTAATGTAGGTACTTAACTATAGGTATGTATATTGTGAAAAGTGGAATAAAAATGGTGTCCACTCAGCTTAAGCCACGGCTAAGGTTTAAAGCTAACCTTGCCATGAGGCTGGCTTTCAGTGGAAGCCATTATTGCATATAATATACATGAATATTCCCACCTCTCGTACCCACCGCTGCAACTCCTGTGTAGCCAGGATCTACAGCTTGACCGCCAATAGCCCAATCAGTGAATGTCAAGTTTGTCCCGAGGGAAAGCTAAACTGTCTTTGGACCCGCAAGGAAAGACCCCCAAAAGAAAAGAAGTTTGAAGTTAAAGTTTGCAATTTTTTTTCTCATCGTTCGTTCGTTCGTTTCAGCCGATTGACGTCCACTGCTGGACAAAGGGCTCCCTCTAGGATTTCCACAAAGACCGGTCCTGCGCCGCCCGCATCCAGGCACCTCCCGCGACCTTCACCAGATCGTCAGTCCTCCTAGAGGGAGACTAGTTATTGCTCATATAATAAAAGTATTCATGCGACTTGTAGCAACACGTCGCGTCACTTTCGCACGGTGTAATTTCGCATGCGCGCTTCCCGCATGCGCGAACGCTTCTTATACCACAATTATACAGGGTGTTTCTTGTAAGGTGTCAAGCCGAAGGCAGGTGATAGGTGAGGACTAGACCTATCGATTTCACCCCCATGTATGTTCTATGATTTTTCGTAGTTTAGAAGTTATCATTAATTTTGTGATTTTTTCAAATTTCATGACCTAGTGGCTTAATTTTTTTTTAATCTTTTTTTTGGGTTGACTTTTCTCTGATTTCTTTTTTTTGACAGATTCCCTATTAGTTGCAAATATTTGAAAAAAATAATCACCTTCCTATCTTTGATGCAAGATACAAAATTTTTGCTAGAAACATAAAAAATATGCTTTTAGCAGAACATTCTAAAATTTTCAACTGAAATGTATGAGAAAAAAAAAGAATTTCCATAGGTCCAAAATAATTTTAAAAACTGCGCAGTTTTCTGAACTTTCATAATAACACAAAAAAACATGTACTTAACAGGCCATTATTTTCTGTAATCGCTCCACTAAAGTGGTAAGTCGGAGATTCCGTTACATGTTTTTGACTTTCTTTGGACTAAGTTATATTTGCAATCCCCTAAGTTTACGTTATGTAGAACACATTTAGAGACAATAACTGAAAAGATTTTTTTTATCCACAACGTGGAAGCTCTTGCTCTTCATGTGGTATACAAAAGGGAATATGAAAATTTTGATGATAAACCATATTAGAATTCAGGTCAGCGACGGACATTTTGAACATTTACTTTAAATTAAATCATTACACCCTTTTTTGCTCTCTCTCTCTCTCTCTCTCACACACACACACACACACACACACACACACACACACACACACACACACACACACACACACACACACACACACACACACACACACACACACACACACACACACACACACACACACACACACACACACACACACACACACACACACACACACACACACACACACACACACACACACACACACACACACACACACACACACACACACACACACACACACACACACACACACACACACACACACACACACACACACACACACACACACACACACACACACACACACACACACACACACACACACACACACACACACACACACACACACACACACACACACACACACACACACACACACACACACACACACACACACACACACACACACACACACACACACACACACACACACACACACACACACACACACACACACACACACACACACACACACACACACACACACACACACACACACACACACACACACACACACACACACACACACACACACACACACACACACACACACACACACACACACACACACACACACACACACACACACACACACACACACACACACAAATTAAGCCACTAGGTCATGAAATTTGAAAAAAACACAAAATTAACGATAACTTCTAAACTACGAAAAATCGTAGAACATACATAGGGGTGAAATCGATAGGTCTAGTCCTCACCTATCACCTGCCTTCGGCTTGACACCTTACAAGAAACACCCTGTATTTCTGCTCTATTGCCTTTTTTGCTGTATTTTCATTAAATTTATTGGAACGTTCCGCTACGATTATAATAGATGTCTCCTTAGTAATTTAGGTAGACACCGCAATTTTATTAAAGTTTATTAAGGTTTTTATGAAGAGAGATAGTTTATTGACGTTTGAATATAATGTAAGTTAGATTTATCTATTGCGTGAAGTTGTCGCTGTTACATTTAGACGAAAAAGTCGGCAACACCAATGAATAAAAGTAAGTTTTATAAGATCTATCGGATGCGATATTAAGTGAAGCTACGCTTACTTACCTACTAGAAATACACTTATTTACTTCGGGTAGATATACGTAATGAGGGCTATCGTTTTTATACTTAACAGTTGGCACCCCTGGCGATTGACAGGACCTTACTCTACAGTGGCGCCATCTTGATGAGTGCAAATGCGATAGTCCTCCTACCACTTTCGCGCTCACCAGTTGGTGCCACTGTCTTCGCTACTAGCAAGTGACAGGACCTTACTCTACAGTGGCGCCAACTGGTGAGCGCTAAAACGATAGCCCTCATTCAGTACAAACTCTACTTAGTAACAGTATAGATACAGCATGTCCCAAAACAAGTCCATATAGAATATGTATTTTTAGTAGAGCATGCCTTTTTTTTCTTTGGCGAAACAAACGAAAGTAGACAGCCTAAGGTAATTCATATCGTAAAATCGATCAAGACATCATGTTCATATGTTTACTTATAAATCGTTATCGTCTACATAATTGTTAAGCTCAGTGTAATACTGTAGCAATACTCAGCACGTCTTCACACTAAATCTGGCCGTTAAACTGATACGATCAGTTTACGTCGTGTCGTGGGATGGGACTGAGTTGATATATTTTCGATTACTGTACTTAATATACTGCTTAATTTTACGTCATGCTTGGGAGAAAGTTTCGTTCATAAAAAACATTAACAAGTCGGATCATCATCATCAGATTGTTTATTCTCCACTGCAGGAGCAGACTCTCTCTAATTTACCAGAGGCATATTATTATGACGATTTGGTCTTATTTCACCACCTTGAAGAGACGAATCGGAGAGGTCTAATGTTCCGATACTTTTTGTCCCAAGGTGCTTTTACGACGGGCAATCCACGGGAAAAATGGACCCGATGGCCCTTTTTTACTCTGACGGAACCACAAGGCATGTGGGTTGTGGGGTGCCTATCAGGGCAAATCCATAAATTTTATAGTTCGTATTTTTGTACCTAACAAGTAGGGGAATCCCGGGCAAGAAGCATAATGTGGGTAAGAAGAATAATCGATTTTACTAAAAACCTACAACACATGGCGCTACTGGACGTTTGCGGGTCTGTAAAACAGCAACACAGCCACGACATGATAGTTCCACCAAAACAATACGTGCGTGAACTTTTTGTCAATTCGAAAACAAAAGTTTTTGGCTGTTTTCTTACGATTTTTGGCAAGGTATGTGTCGATTTCTTGTATTACGTATTAAGTGTTGACTTATAGACTCTGTTTAGTTGATTGCATGTTAAATTAAGTTTAATGTGTGTGTTGCTTTTTTTCACCGGTCGAAATTTAACGGGTATACAACTTTTAAATATTGGTGCTTTGGGCAAGACGGATATGGGCAGAACGGATAGGTAAAGACAGCCATAACTGAATAGCAGGCCCTAACAAAACCACACCTCTGAAAACAAGAACTTCCAAACAAGACTTGTCAAGAGGAAAAATGACCAAAAACAAAAATCAGATGGATAAACTTATTTATGTCGTGTGCTCAGAAGAATACACTGAACCACCTACCGAGGATTGGATAGAGTGCAATCAATGCAAGAAGTGGGCACACGAGGATTGTACCTTATATTCAGGCATAGGCAGTTATTATTGTGATGATTGCAATGATTAAAGCAGTTATTACTGTACATATCCGTGTTGCCCAGGGGGGTCGGGCAAAATGGATAATTGGAACTTTTTTTAATGACATTTTTATTGTAGAATTTGTTTAAGTTTCTAAGTTTATTCTTTACAATTCCAAAGATGATTACCTAAGATACAAATTATTAATTTATAGAATGTTGTTGATTGCATATTTATGTGGTTTTTTTTGCCACTTTTCTTAAGGTATCCGTGCTGCCCGGGATTCCCCTACATATAGTTTTGAATACTGTTGTGAATAACTAAAAAGGAGACATTTAAGTTGTAACTATTGGTTCTTGTTAATTTATATTCCATGTAGTTTTTTGCAATCAAAATTATATTTTTCCTTATTTATGACTAAAATTATAATAAAGCAACATCGCGTAAAAAGTGAGGAAGTATTTATTCATACGCTACATCACAAACGGCAGGGTAGAGCGACATTCAATATAATTTTCCATGTTGTTCCCACAGTAAAATTAGTTGTGCTTTGTTTGATGCTGTTTTTACAGACACAATCACTCTATTTCATTCAATATTCCTTGTTTTAAATAGTATTGGAATACCTACTAATTAAATTAAACAAGAATGCAATAAAAGATGCATTATTATGAGCATGACATGTATCAATCAATGTATTATGTAACTTAATATTTTCCATGCATATTTTCGTATTTATTACCACACTAGCTTTTACCTACGACTTCGCCCGCCTGAAATTAAAGTCACAGATCGTTATAAATTATAGCCTAAAATATGTTTAAATAATAGTACTGTATAGTTTCATCAAAATCCGTTCAGTAGTTTTTGCGTTAAATATTTCTCTTTCGATACAAGCATGTTAACATCCACACAAACTTTCGCGTTTATAATATTAGTTGGATAGGCCATTTTATGAACAGGCAACTATATGAAACATTTTATTTGTATGACATTGTGATCTTACATGAAAACAAAAGATTGGAAAATAATTCTAATATATCGATCATAGTTCATTAATTGTGAACACATTGCATAAAGTACCACCCACTTGTATAATCCCTATTGTCTATGAACATAGTCAAAATTGCACCTTCACTCGGTTAATTTAGCAAGACATCCATCAGTCCATAGAAAGAGGATTGTATAGAATCCCGCATCGATTCATCATACAAATCGATATATCACGATCTATTTATAATTTGTTGCAATTACAGATGAACATGTTGCAGCCACTCTTGTATTCTTCTTTAAGTTTAAAATAGGTAACTCCGGTTTTTTTTGGACTTGTCAAAACACTGTCTAGTAGAGACTCGTACCTCCATAAAATTCGTAAGGAAAATCTTAAGAATCCCCGCAAACTGCAGACTTTTTTATCGACCGATAGTTTGAACAGCTTAGAACAGTGTTTTTCAACCTGTTTTTCAAAAACTACCTCAGTAAAAAAAACATTAGTTATAAAGACAGATTTATAAGAAATTTTATTATGCAAATGCATTAAAATGTTGTATAGATTTAAGTATTCGGTCCCTAGAAACATATTTGTAATGTTATAAAATGCATGAAAAAAGAAAGCAAACGGTCGGGGGGTCGCCAAATATTTTTTCATACAATTTTTTCATACATATGGGGGGTCGTGTCATAAAAAAGGTTGAAAAACACTGGCTTAGAACATGTATGAGGAATCGGCCGTTACCAAATCCGTGTAGTGTGCGTACTTTTGGCGGACAATAAATAGTATGTAGTCAAATTGTATCGTATTACAACATCAAGTGACGAAATTATTGATTCATTTCAACAAAAATGAAGTCGTAAGAATTTAAATGACAATGTTCAGCAACTTTCTTTTGTCCCCTTTTAAAGTACTCGTAAGTTATTAAATAGTATACGAAATTATTGTTTATGTATATTGTGCTGAGAATTATGACAAACTCTACAATATGTATCATAATGACTCGTAGGTAATAGTATACAGATTATGAAACTTATGAAAAACTTGATCACATAGTATCTCTAACTTAAATGGCAGATGTCAACTGTTACCTAACTACAGAATGTTCGCAGTCGCAGACTAATAAAAACCTAGCTGTTGCCTATAAGCAGGGGTATGTCTTACACTTGGCCAATTAGGCAATGCTTAGGTACCTGGCTAAAGTCATCGTGGCGTCATTTGACTGAAACGCACAAATGCCTGAAATAAAAATGTTATTATTGTCTACTGATTTTTTGTTAATCTTTGAACCAAAACAAAACCTAAGGCAAAGATATCCTACTAATATTATAAATGCAAAAGTTTGTGTGGATGTCATGATGTCTGGATGTCTGGATGTTTGTTACTCTTTCACGAAAAAACTACAGAACGGATTTTGTTGAAACTTTACAGTAATATTGTTTATAACCCAGATTAACATATAGGCTATAATTTATGCCGATCTGTGACACTAAATTTCATGCGGGTGAAGCCGCGGGCAAAAGCTAGTTAGACATAAGTTTGCAACGAGGCGCATCACATAGCGCTCATAGCGCACATGCCTTAGCGTGCGCCAACCCGCGGTAGTTGCGTGCGCGCAGATAAACGATCATTGAGTCGCGAGAGTGGCGCAAACATAAAGCGGAAGCGGATTAGATAAAAACTTACTTGTATATATTAATTACGAATCGGTTCACCACAGTAGTCTAACGATGGGCCGACGGCCGATGAGGCAGCAAGGTTCTGGAATGGAGGCCGCGTGCCGGAAAACGCAGTGTGGGACGTCCACCTACAAGGTGGATCGACGACATCGTAAAGGTAGCAGGGAAGCGCTGGACGCAAGCCGCTACCAATCGATCAACATGGAAAGCATTGGGGGAGGCCTATGTTCAGCAGTGGACGTCCTATAGCTGAAATGATGATGATGATGATGAGTAGTCCAACGGCTGCAAAATTCGAACCCGCGTTCCTCAGATCACAATTCTGCCAATCCGATACTGACAGCAATAGGTTATTGTCACTAAGTTGTAAAATTTTAGTATAGAATAAGCTGTATAGTTCCAGAAGAGTAGAATAGAATCATCATAGGATCCCTTGTGGATGTCGTAAAAGGCGACTAAGGGACAAGGCCTTTTTCACACTTGCCAGCGTATGGAGTGAGTGAAGACCAAATTCTGCGATTGCCTCTAGCAAATTAGAAATAGTGTTCTTACAGTGGAAACTAAATGAACTGATAACCCAATAAGCCCTCAGAATCATCCCTTTTTCGGTTCTCATACCCTCTTCTTGCACCCGCCTGAATTCGAACCCGCTACAAGCTTATCCCTCGCACCGCATTCACTTTCACCAATCTAGCGGGATGCGCAGGAGTCGCCCAACCGAGAAATCGATTCAGAAATCATTTAATCGTCGGCGTCGTGCTGTAATACGACATAATGAAATATTAACCTCGTACGTACGTAGTGGAATATTGATATACTTACTCGTAGACGATAGACAAACAACCCAAATTATCGCTGTTTTTAAGATACGCTATAAGCTACTAAAGTCGGTATGTAAAACACCCCGCAGATAACTTTTTGGTAGCCGATAGTTTAGTTGGGCAGTTAAACAGTACCTAAGGGCATGTATGGAAGTGCGCACATTACACCAAATCCGACAGAACTATCGGCCGACAAAAATTCTATAGTCTATACCTTTAATAACTGTCTCTTAGAAAATGCAATTTTTATACCTTTCAAATCGATAAATAAAATTAGTCAATTTAATTCACGAACTAAGCTTTCTTTTGTCATACAAAATCTTTGGAAGATAAGCGTTTTAATAGCGCAGAAAAAGCACGTTAATTTACTGAGGTGTCTATCTTTTATTTTTTCTACAGTATCAATCATGAAGAATAGTTTGGAAAGATTGTATAATTATGCACTAATTAACCAGTGAACTCCATCAATTTGTCTACCACGTTACATATTTATATGTTATGAAACTAACAAGACCTCAAATCTTCTAACTAGCTAACAGAGAAAGTACTAAATCGTGCTCTATCGTGATGCATGCGTGGGTAAGCCCTAACTTATGTCAACTTTGCGAATAGTTATTGAATTTAAATGTTATTTACGACCGAAATCTGTTAGTATAATTGACATTGGTATGGAGAAATTGACCATTGCTTGAGCGAGAAAGCTTACACGGGACTTACTCGTAGGAGCACTTTAAAGACACTGATTTCCAATGCCGAATTTGGTCTTTCATGGAAAATTAAACTGACTACATATTAGCGCTTATCGCTACTTAACTTATCGCAACATACTCGTAACATAAACGTACGCCCGTATTCACAAACGATGCTTGCTTAAGTGATGCAACAATACGAACGCACAGCGTTGAATATAGCTCTGTGATTGGTTCGTGTGTGACCCTGTGCGTCCACGGGCACTGTGAGACCTCACAGTAATGTTTGTGAATACGGGCATTACACGCTACAAGGCAAGGTGGACCGACGATCTGGTAAAGGTCGCGGGAAGAGCCTGGATGCGGGCAGCGCAGGACCGTTCATTGTGGAAAACCTTGGGGGAGGCCTTTGTCCAGCAGTGGACGTCATTTGGCTGAAACGAACGAACGAACGAACTCTACAAGCTATAACAGCGTCAGAGTCGATTTCCTAAGTGTTAGTAAACAATACCACTTGTAAAATTTAAAGTTTAAAGCGTTAAAGTATACAAATATAACATTAAAATTGTTAACCCATTTCAGCAAATAATTTGACTTAAATTTGAGGACATTTTACCGCATAAAATGCAAGCAAGATTGCTAATCGTTAAGGTCATAAACCCATGGGGGTTAAATTATACGGCCTATAGTCATAATATAGGGAAAATATTCCCCCATTGTCTGGGATCGGAGAAATTGCATGCGGAATAAGCGACTTAGAAGTTAGACTTCATTATAGGGCTGCCACTGCAACCGATTTAACTTGAGACATTCTTCGAAATTGACAGTTGATATTGACAGCTCAATTTGAAAATAGTACCATACATGAGTAACATTTCTAATGTGTCAAATTAATATATCAGTCTAGTTCATTTTTAATGGTATTAGAAATCATGAATTGTCAAACTTTTTTTCTTTTTTTTATCCATAACGAGGAAGCTCTTGGCCTGTATCTCACCTGATGGTAAGTGACGATCAGGCCGAAGGTGGAAGCGAGCTTCACCCGGAATCCTCAACCACGGAGGAACTGGCTATCTTACCTCTAACTTACTTTATTTTCTACTCCATATGTGATGTATTTCCATGTAGGTATGTATTTTGCTTTAACACCTGAGCTATTAAATTATACAGAACAAAGACGCAGTTAACTTTTTCAATAGTTAAACTGTAGTGACAACCCTAAGTGAGTGATAAAAGCCTTTGACCCAGGTTCAAACTTTCAAACGGTACAGCAGGTAGTGCTGAGGACACCCGTTTAGCGAGCTTACTTCCTTTTATAGGTGAATCAAGTAATATGCTGACAGAGGTGAAAACTTCTGTTTGTTTGTACATACAACCTTTGACAGTAACATTGCAAATACCTACAGGTGATAAAATGAAAAGTCTTCTTGAAAATTGTGTCCCAAATTAATGATAACGAAATGAAGTTTACCAAAGATTTTTTTATTTTTTTTTGCCCTCACGCCTCACTCCACCGATATCTTCTTCTTAAGTTTGACTAGTTTTTGACAAACACGTAGAGTTCATGGTTAACTTTTCTCTGCCTATCCGCATAATGATTCAAGAAATAAAACACAAGTAACTGTAGACAATTTGACATTCGTATTCGAATCGAGATCATTTCACTACGTCCTAAACAATAACCATACGAATATTCAGCCGAACCGTGCTAATTCAACCGAAACCGTTATGATGTTTTGTCAAGAAATATTACATTGTTTATAGAGGTCAAGGTATAAAATCAGCATAACTTACCAAAACACAGTAAACTACAAACTAGGCCCTTCGATTCACACACATTCGTGTGATGTATTGTTCCATTTATTCAAACAAACTGTGGATCAAACGTAATAACCATATCCCATAATTAAAACCAACTGTTAATTTACAGTTTACTATTGGAACAGTTCAAAACGTAAAGGTATAAACACACCAGATGCTATAAAACACGTATGTTAAAGAATTTGCCCCACTGGATGTGTTTAGCGGGCAGCAGTTCTGTCAAAGTGAACGCAGCCCACCCACAAGGTGGACCGACGACCTGATAAAGGTAGCAAGAAGGCGCTGGATGCAGGCCGCTACCAACGATGCGATGTGGAAGGGTTCTATATTGGCTCACATAAAATTCTAAATCCTATTCTTTGTCTTACTACCGATTTGTGTTCATAATAATCTCTCTTCATAATTTTATTTTTCATACTTTTTTTATTCATACATTTTTATTACTACCATCGGAGCTCATAACAGTTAGTAATCATAATTTTTTTATCAATACTGTTACTACCAAGAACCATTTAAAATACATAATTTTTATTTTCAGATCTTTTTTCTTCATAACATTCATTGATCATATTGTTTTAATTAATAATGTTGTTACTAAGAACATACTTCAACTCATAATGTTGTTGTTCAGAATAATTTACTTTATAACAGACATACTCGTATCTTTAAAAAAAATCATATATAATTTAATAGAGTAGATAAGCATGCAGAGCATGCAGCATGAAAGCAAGCATGCAGCATGCATTGGTATCTCGTCGTCTCCGGCGCTGCGGGATGTGCAGCCCTTCCGCCCTTGCGTAACGAGGCTCAGGCACCCACGCTTGCTTCCGCAGCTTCGGCTTTTTGGACCGCCATCGGCGCCTTCGGCGCCTCGGCGACCAGCCTCAGCCGCTCCAGCTCGCCCGGGCGCCTGAGCCTCGTTACAGCGGGCGAGTGCTGCCCTCCCTCCGCGCCTCCGGCCTTTAAATTACACTCTAGGGGTAGGGCAGACAAGACTACGTGGAGTCGGTTTTGCAGCGATTCGTTTCTGTCACGTTAGTTTTGTGGCACAAAATATTGCCTGTTTTGGACCATTTCAAATTAATTTAATATTAAAATACGATTTAATACGAATATAGACATCATGATTTTCAATAATATGGATAAATACACTTATGAGTAATTTTATGAAAACAAATATTAGGATACATCACATTTATGAATATTATAGTTATTTATTCGAATGATTATGAGTTTCGATCATTAGTATAGAAAAATATATGAAAACAAATATTAGTAAAAACTTAGTGTATGATTAGTGATATTATGAATATCAATGATTATGTCTTTAAATATGTAGGTTTTAAATTTTTTATGAAGAATGATCATTATGGTATCAAATTGTATGAGAAATATTTTCGGACCTCCAATGATAGGAATTGAAAAGTTATGTAAGAAAATGCGTTACCCGTTGCGACACCCGCCCCGCCCTCTTGTCAATTCTCCCTTTAGTTTCTGTGATCTGTGTCCTGAACTCACAAAAACTTCTAGCGAACACTGCTCGACACCTGCTCGCACAGTGGAAACACATCTTAACCTAAGGGTCCATTCATAAAGGGATCTACGCTTGAGAACCCAAACGCGTTACGAAGGTCACTGTCAAACAATACCTCCCAAAATTAAAACACTTGAACAGATGTCGAAATAGTACATCTAATATCCGTTCTCATACTTCCGAAATGGTTAAGAAGATGCGCATGACCTTTATATTGTTGGTAGTAAAGGTTAAATAGGTGGTCAACATCATTAGGTTAAAGTTATGATCGGTGATCTTCTTTTGTTAGTGGGCATTGTGAAATAAGGATCATTATATCACAATGACTGTGAGAAAATATTGTGAATACTTGCTAACTAGATGAGTGATTAGGAGCAATATTTCGCTGCAGCGACCTAATACCCATGTAACTAAAGGTACCTACTGAATTTCCATAAATTAATAACGGATTTGCGTAGACTGAAGTTTGGAACGACAGCTCTACGAGTAGGTAATATTTTGATTTCTACAAAATTCATTCTTTGCCTTATTGATTCAATGAGAGAACGAATCTTTTTTTGACTTGGAGCTTCTGGGTTTCACAGACACACGTAATCTAAAGTATGTATCTGGTTTAATGAAAACAATACAGGCTTTAATCAACCAATTGTTAAAAAAAGGGTTATATTCCAACCCTGTTCCCCAACGTTTATTTATTCGAGCCTCCCCGATCAAAAAATTTTATACCCCTTAATTAAGTTTTAATTAAAAATGTCCTGTGACTGAGGAAGAAAAATAAGTTTTAGTTTATTTCCGAGAGACTGTGTCAGCCACCTACTTATATTATTTCACTCTGTAATATGAGTAAGTCCTTTAGTCCTATTAGTTTCACATAAAAATGTGTGCCACCTCTGTAAGATGCGGCATACAAGTACAGATTAGCACCGGCAGGTGTTGCCAATCGCCAACAGCACAATTTGCCGAACGAACAAATCGCTCTGATTGCAAACGCTCTATTATTCATTGTTCGCCGCGAACATGACTTTGTGGGTTTAGGGTGGACGCACGCTATAGTGGAAGTTTAATTCTAATCTTTTTTTATTTTGTACAATGCGCTACGAGTTAACCTACGTTCCTATACACATCTTTATTTACTTATGATAAGGCAATAAATTCGGTTCTGTATTTCAAAACATAATCTAGATTGATATTATACTATCCAATAATGAAGAATGTTCACTAATTTTGTTTTTTAGCTTTCTGTATTCTCTGTTAAAAATAAAAAATACACGTGAAAGAATTATTTCGATACGTCAATTAGTTTCCAAGATATTGAATTTTAAAAGGGCGGGCGGCAGCCGTCCCGCCATTTTATGCGCGTGACGTCATATTACAGTGACTGGCTCATATATTTTGTATGTCTCATATTTGTTGTGGAATCTTGCAAGCTGAATTAAGACCCAGTTCCAGGCAACCGATTAAGCTGAAATTTCGCAAACACATATGATTTGGATGACAATGCAATATTATGATGATATGGAGCTGATCTGATGATGGAGCTGGAAGGTGGCCATAGGAACTCTATAATAAAACGACTTAAATCCATCGAGTTTGGGCTCGTTCGTTTTGTATTGATGAGTACTTTAATTCTATATAGTAATCAGGGTCTAATGATGGAGCTGGAAGGTAATTCGCAATAAAACGACACAATCGCATCAAGTTTGGGTTTGGTTCAATTTTAATTCCTGTGATGGGTCTGGGTGTTAATATGTATAATAAGTTTGTATTTACAAAAAAAATGTATTTAAGTATGTTTATATCCGTTTTCTAGTGAGCGGACACTGTGAATGTACGTCACGCGGGGTCACGTGACCGTCGGCGGGACTCAATATTTAAGCGAACTTTGAATGCCTATAAAATCATAACTACTGGGTATTTTTGAATGAAATAAAAACGAATGTATTTTTAAATGTAAAAGCCTAACTGTAACATAGGTTTCAAGTGATTTTGCATACCTAGTAACATTCTCAATTCCTATTCAGATGTAAAGGGAGACAGTATAATTTCATCACCACTAACAAATGAAGCAACTGACCAAACTCTCTTGATTTTTAGCCAACGTAGTTTACACATACTATTTTTAATGTGTCAATGGTGTCGTTGTCGGGCTGGCCGAAGATCCGAGGATTGCGTGTTCGAACCTCTCCGCCGCTGGACTACTGTGGTGTACGGGGTACCTACTCGTCGTAACACAGGCACTTAGATTAATAAAACCTAGATAGATAGTCAGTGCACGAAAGGTGAGGCAGCTTTTAGTAAGCCAGAATGGCTTACCCGTAAACGTCACATGAACTGTCAAAGTTAAAAATTGGTAAACACGTCCGACGAATTTTAATTAAATAAGACGGTTTGGGCTGTGAAAGGGTGTCTAAATACATCAGAAAAAGGAAAGAAAGTGACCAGTGTTACATTTCATAAGTAAGTACTACAATTCGACGCGTATTATGCTTGAATTTGGCTTTCAAAAATTAAATACGGGAATGATACCAGTAACAAGAAAATTTATTTCCCAATTGTTCGCCCTACAAATACACTTCTTTTTTTTATGAAATCGAGACTTTTAAGTCGATTTATCTTATTGTCATTAAGTAGGTTCTTTGAATTCAATAAATAAGTAAGTACATGATGCGTTTTGTTTTTGTTAATTATAAAATCATTAAAAACTTATTAAAAATTTCCCTACTTTCGGGAAAATCGCCTTCACTGTCTACATTCCCCAACAAAATTGACACTAATGACATAAGATTTTTGCCTCACTCTTGACGAAGCGTTTGTATGAAGACTATCCATCTAGGTTTTATTAATCTAAGCACAGGCATATTTAGCTTGCCACGAAGGCTCACGAAAAAAAGTAAAAAACGCGCTAGTGTATTAACGCCTTAATGAGTTGCGCAGACGCTCGTTTCACGCACCGCTTTATTGGCGATCACTCCCGCGCATGTTTAACGACACAGCTAACTGCTTTCCGTTTAAACCTTTTGTTTATTATGTGTTTTGATTTACATACGGGGTTTAACAGGCGTTTTAAAGAACACTTGAAAATTTATGTGGGAATTAAGTATTTTACCTGAGTTACTTATCCATAAAAGCGAAAGGTCTCTGACTCACTCACTCACTCATCACGAAATCTCAGAAACTACAAGTGCCAGGAGTCTCAAATTTTGCATGGGGGTTCCTTTTAGAACGTAGGTGCTCACTAAGACGGGATTTTGCGAAATTCAACCTCTAAGGGGGTAAAACCAGGCCTGGCTCACTCCGCGCGGTACATCCGATAATTACCTACAGCGAAGCGCCCCGCCGGCGGGTATTATATCAGTCGAGTGTCACGCGCGCGCCCGTCAGGACGCTGGCGCTGGCGTGCGTTGTAGTACCTAATTCTATGATCGAAGTATTATTACAAAATGGACTTAAAGAGAAAGAAATATTATTGTGCGGCGTTCGGGTGTTTAAATTCGAAAATAAATCTATAGCCTGACCANCCGGATTTATCTCTTTTTTCGCTTCTGAAGGAAAGATGCTGAAAGGTATGTTGGCCATGTAGGTAATCAATAATTCTTAGGATAGTATAGGAACCTAACCTACCATGACTACTGCTCAGAATGCGTTCGTTCGTTTCAGCAAATTAATGACGTCCACTGCTGGACAAAGGCCTCTCCCAAGGCTTTCCATAATGAATGCGTACTTACCTACATACGTACCTTATTACAAATAAGTAAATTAATTATTTTTTTACTAGACACTACTAGACAGCAACCCTAACAGCGTAAGAAGAGTTCAGAGGCACGCGATAGAAAGAGACAAAACTTGTAGGTGAATAAAATTGTAGGTACGTAGTGCTGTGCGAGCTGAATTCCACTGTATCGCGTCGTAGCAAGACTCGCATTTATTTAAATCGTCTTGCGGAGTAATCCTTCTGTACCTGTACTATTACTTATTCTGTGGTGCCTTACAAAATACAACAAAAAGACAAACTTTATAAAATTACAAAATAAAAACAGACTAAAAACTTTTCGTTCACACCTTTAAAATACGTATTCAATTTGCATAAAATTTCTTTCACTTGGCTGCTTAATGGATTTCGTACAGGAAATTCACTTACAGTAGGAGCCATTTCACTAATATTTGGAACACAATTACATAAAATTACACGTATCTGCTACCAGTACCGGGGGTGAAGTGAAGTATGTGAGCGGCAAGGAAGCGGTGCGTGGCGGACGCGCCGCGCTTCAGGCCGCTTGCTATAAATAAACCGGTTTAAACCATGCGCGGGACGCGCGCCGCGCTTCAAGCCGATTGCCACTCTACACTATCGGTGTGCACTCACACAAATGCAATTCTCAGCTTAAGTTGAGAGGACTGTAGCAATACTCGCATTTATTTAAATCGTCTTGCGGAGTAATCCTTCTGTACCTGTACTATTACTTATTCTGTGGTAAAACGGGATCCACGCGTACGAAGTCGCGGGCGGCCGCTAGTTTTAGTTAAAAGAAAACGTCAGCCTACCTAAAGAGCTTCCGGGATCAAAAATCTTAAATGCTTACCAAAACCATTTTTATAAAATTCATAAGATTGAATGAAATTCATTTATTTTTGCAAATAGGCTTTTAAAAAGCACTTTTACACGTCCCAATATTAACCCTACCACTGCTTCGGGAGAATAAATGGGCCAGTGCTGAGAAGAAGCAGCGCAAGAAACTCGGTCAGTATAGGTAGTTACTAATGTAAATCTGTTTATTTTTTGCATCCCATCCCTTCATTTATGTCCTTCTCTAGGTATGGTATAATCTACCTCTCTCATACCTCTTCATCTTTAAACTCTCTTCAATGGGGATGTTGCCTGGGTCAAAAAGCAAGAGTTTTAATTAGTCCGTCAGTTAACTTATCAAAAAATACTCCACACGTATTTTTCACTTTTTCAAACTAATGAAAATTTAAAGAGATAAAGCGCCCCAAAGTTCATAAGTAGAGGCCCGTGACGTCAACGCTTGCTTAAAAATGCCGCACGTTGTGACGTCGTGCGCAACTTCAACGCACCATAAATATGTAATTATTTGTTAGATTGACAAATAAAAATATATGTGTCCAATATTTTTTGATATTAAACGTTACGGACTAAAAAAATTTTTTTAGGCAACTAGCCTATTTACTCTACGGGCAAACTTGAATAAATAATAATTTATTATTATATTCGTTCGTTCGTTTCAGCCAAATTATTATATTATTAATATTATACTCAACACTGTATTACTGTTATATGTAAAGTTATATGTCGTTGTATATAAATAAATAAATTAAAATTCATCCATCTATGTAAGCTGAAAGTTATAAGCTACGATAATACGAGTATTGTACTGTCAGTTAATTCATTTATTTGTTTTCACCTCTAAAATCACAGGTCTAGCGATGGAATGCTATAATATGTAGATACTTATGCCAGTTTGATACCTATCTAACATCAACAAATAATGTAAATCTAGATCAAATAATCCAGCTAATTACTTAAATTGGCCGTAACAAATCATTATACATATAAGCACTACAATTATACATCACTCTATCCATTCATAAATACCTAATATGCAGCTATCAAATACGATAATTGTAGACCAGTTGATTGTATCAAGATCATTATCAAACGTGATGATGGAGTACGTCATACAAATTACATATTACATGCTGTCATACATACACAGGGTCATGGAAGAGAGAATGAAATATACTTCTTAAACACCTAAAGAAATTTAAAGCAATGATAATAATAAATTGTCCCTATTATGGCTCGTTCCCACGGCAATCCAAACGGAACGGTCTTTTGCGGGACACTGCAAACGGGATGTTCGTCTGAACGTTAATATTAAAACAAGTATACTACCAAACGGGATCCTGCAAGAAACGGGATGTCTCCTGGGGATCATCATCATCATCTCAGCCATAGGACGTCCACTGCTGAACATAGGCCTCCCCCAATGCTTTCCATGTTGCCCGGTTGGTAGCGGCCTGCGTCCAGCGCCTTCCTGCTACCTTCCTGGGGATCAAGCCTTTACTATTCGTTATGCTACTAACAATTTTATTCCCGGAGGAGTCTGAAAACCAAAGTATAGTTTTGTACCTTCTATTACCTTCTCCTAAATACATCTTTGTACCTTCCTATTCCTTGTATTGTAGTTTTGTGCCAAATACAATGATCCATCATTGGTCCTTTCAAATTACATTATACACATTAATGTTTGTTAACCAATAAAGTAAAACACATCAGTAATTTAGAATAAACAAGCCTTCAATGTTTCCCATCTAATTTCATTAGAAACCGATTTAGAGATTGCATTCTTTTGTACAAACGCCACAGTAAAAATGCAACCAGTTAGTTCAGTGCAAATTATCTAAAAAGCTTTGTAGACCTAATTCTAGGAAAAAATAATTTTCAGTCGATGAGCACGCCATGCTAAGCACTGTGGCCACTTGTTGATTGCGACAAAAATGTAGTGTGATATGCCGTCGACTGTACCTATTTTTTTAACTTTTTTTTTAAGATTTTAAATATTCGCGTTTCAGATTTTAAAATTCCACGGCTGCTTAGCAGCCGAAACGTCAACCTGTGAGTACCTAATGTAACTCATTCATAAATGTCGCGTTAAGACCCGTGTCTTTATATTTTTTCTTTAATCGTTTTTCCCAATAAAAAAAATATGCTTTAGTACTATCAACAAAGTTCATGAATCAAAGCTCTACCATCACCATCCATCGATCAAAATCTACTTTTGCGTTTTTGCTCGACCGTTACATTACATACAATATAATCACCATTTATAAAATTTTATCAGTTTCAGTTATCTTAACACTATCATATCCAAATACACACAAGTTTTGTTGACCCCAATTCCTAGCTCCAATTGAAGATGCATTACCAACCCTAATTTGGACTGTGGCAAATGTTGGTTCATATTGTGCAGTTAAAAATACAATGCACCGCGTTTTGCAACGTCTGAGTGTACATCTGATAATATTCTTTGCGAATCAATGCTGCACTTACAAAATTGCAGATTTATGGTCTAACCGACCGTCGGACGTGCTGAGCTAAGTGGAGATTAGTGGCTAGACTGTTCGCGATGCGGATGTAAATTAGATTGCAATGTAGACAGGTGATTTGTATTACTGATGAGTTTGTCTACAGTTTGCTAAGTTAGGTATATTTAATGCAAGTGGCATAAGATGAGATAATGTTAAACCTGGCTTTTATAAGTTAGGAATAAATATAAATAAATACTCCCAAGCCGGTTTCGGCTACGGTAACTCGTAGTTAAAATTCCTTTAGTCCGCAATATAACTCAAAGGTGACTGACTGACTGACTGACATAGTAATCTCAACGCATAGCCCAAACCTCTGGACGGATAGGGCTGAAATTTGGCATGCAGGTAGATGTTATAACGTAAGCATCCGCTAAGAAAGGATTTTACGAAACTCCACCCCTAAGGGGGTAAAACGGGAACAACGCGTACGATGTCGCGGGCGGCCGCTAGTTTTCTTAAAACTTTTAGGACAAGTATAATCTTCAGTAGTTTTCAGTCCTCATTATGACATTATAAGCCATGGGCCAGTTGTAGAGTCATAGAGGAAGACACACCACTATCTCTGAAGCAGAAAAAAAAGGATTTTTGGTACAGTCTTCCTTACACGAGCTTAGAGACGTGCCATTAGAAATATTCTCATTATTCCCACTCATTGGTATCATTCCAGGAACTCTACTTTTCTTATCGTATTGCAAGGAACGGCACTTACTTAAATAAGCTCATAGCACTAATTCAAGTTGTATAGTAGTCATTATTTTCACTGTCATCTTTATTATAAAATAACTTTAATTCACCGTCATAAAAACACCGCAATCACATTGATAACCGTTGCAAAATGAGACAAGCAGCAAACATAAGGTTTCGAAATTACTTATTTTCTTCGCAATAAACAAGCTATTCAGACACATGATTAAGTTAAAGGTGAACAATGAAGAAAGGCCCAAGGTCGGGCGTTGATTAAAATTCTGGGATTGGAATAATAAAAGGACAAACGCACATCAAGCGAAACACAGTATTATCCATCTAATACTAATATTATAAAGTTGAAGACATTGTTTCTAGGCCAGTAGAATTAAACACAAAAATTTATTAAATCGGAAATAATTCCTACAAAAGATTTTTTTGCTTTAATGGCTTCATTGGTTGCCCATTAAGACTCTCCTAAGTTTTCGACTTCGACGGAGTTGTGCTTAAGTGGTGGGGGCCCCCGAAAGGGGCGTTTTTTCGGTTTTCCGGTTATACCGCGTAAAGGACTTACCCTATCGAAAAGTGGTCTTCATGACGGTTAAAGGGCACTTAATCCTGCATTGAATAAGACCAAATTCATATGTTTTGGACAAACCGTTCTCGCGCTAAAGTTCGGCAAAGTAGAAAATATACGTATAATTAATGACCCTCTCCACGTCCAATGGCTTGTTACCCACATGCTTCCAAGCCTTGTAAAGGGTCGCCTTAACCAGTGTAACCCTAACAAGGCTCACGAGTTTGATTCGCTTATCCTTGTTCGTCCCAGCCGTTCCTTAACTGCGGTTGCTGCACCTCTTCCTGGCACTCTCCTGAACGACTCTGTGTTACCTAATACTCTGTGTTACCTAATGTGGCTGCCCCTCTTCCTTGTACCCTCCTGTACGATTTCATTGCTTAGCCATATGCCTGGTAAAAGGTTCGACGCCTCAAAATCAACTTTGTACGAGTGAAAATAGTTTAAATACTATTTCCCGTGCTTGCAACATTTTTCTTTACTGCTTCGCCTCTATTAGTCGTAGAGTGATTGTATATATCCTATAGCCTTCCTCAATGTATGAGCTATTCAACACAAAAATAATGATTTCAATCAAACTAGTAATTCTTAAGATTAGCGCGTTCAAACAAACAAACAAAAAACTCTTCAGCGTTTTAATATGAACTTGTTGTTGTTTATTTTTGGCGTCGAACCTTAGACCAGCCATACGGCTAGGCAACGTAGTCATGCAGGAGGATACAAGGAAGAGGGGCAGCCACAGTAGGTAACACAGAGTCGTTCAGGTGAGTGCCAGGAAGAGGTGCAACAACCGCAGTTAAGGAACGGCTGGGACGAACAAGGATAGGCGCATCAAGCTCGTAAGCCTTCAAAGGGTTACACTGGTTGAGGTGGCCCTTTTCAAGACTTGGAAGTCTGTGGGTAACAAACCATTGGACGTGGAGAGGGACATTAATTATACGTATATTTTCTACTTTGCCGAACTTTAGCGCGAGAACGGTTTGTCCAAAACATATGAATTTGGTCTTATTCAATGCAGGATTAAGTGCCCTTCAACCGTCATGAAGACCACTTTTTGATAGGGTAAGTCCTTTACGCGGTATAACCGGAAAACCGAAAAAATGCCTCTTTCTGGGGCCCCCACCACTTAAGTACAACTCCGTCGAAATCGAAAACTTAGGAGAGCCTTAATGGGCAACCAATGAAGCCATTAAAACAATAAAATCTTTTGTAGGAATTATTTCCGATTTAAAAGCTAATTCTACTGGACTATTCTTTAAATGCGCTAATCTCAGAAACTAGTGGTCCGATTTGAAAAATTCTTTCGGTGTTAGACACAGATATGGATAGATGCAGCATGTGTCAAAAATTGTATGAAGCCGAGCGTGCCACTTTTTAAACGTCATTAGTGTCATTTTGGCGAATTTTAGTGATTGCCGCAACGTAAAAGTAATCGTATCATCGTACTGCATTCGCATAGTCATCGAATGATATCGTGTGACTCGATTCGAAAATTAATTAATTCCGATAAAACTGATATTTTGTTAAATTTATAGTAGTTCTAGTCTGACTGTGGATTAAAACAATTGTGTAAAGGTAGACGTTATTCTACAATTCTACATTATTAATTTGCAAATAATATTTTTGTTGTGCCTAATGTTTATGAAAGTAATGATCGTTATTCCATTATGTTAAATGGTACTACTAGTAATTCATACTTAATTCCATACTTTTAAATATCCTAGTAAGTAAATGACCTAGTTTCATAAAATAAAGAAACAGTACTCAAGTTTTTTATTTTTAATAAATGTAAAATTGCGTAGTTTTGCCAATACGTTTTCTTTCATAAAGCTAAGTCAGGTACCTAGTTTTGAAGATATTTCTAAACGACAAAATCTCGGCTGTCGTATACATAGACTAGTAATTTAGTGTATACTGCGATCACTGACCTAACTTCTTGATTTGTATATTTCGACGTTATACAGTGCACTCTGTCTTCCGCGATCACTGATCTAACTTGTTTTATAATTCTTCTACTGCTACTTTATTCTAATTAATGCGAATTTTAGTGATTGCCGCAACGTAAAAGTAATCGTATCATCGTACTGCATTCGCATAGTCATCGAATGATATCGTGTGACTCGATTCGAAAATTAATTAATTCCGATAAAACTGATATTTTGTTAAATTTATAGTAGTTCTAGTCTGACTGTGGATTAAAACAATTGTGTAAAGGTAGACGTTATTCTACAATTCTACATTATTAATTTGCAAATAATATTTTTGTTGTGCCTAATGTTTATGAAAGTAATGATCGTTATTCCATTATGTTAAATGGTACTACTAGTAATTCATACTTAATTCCATACTTTTAAATATCCTAGTAAGTAAATGACCTAGTTTCATAAAATAAAGAAACAGTACTCAAGTTTTTTATTTTTAATAAATGTAAAATTGCGTAGTTTTGCCAATACGTTTTCTTTCATAAAGCTAAGTCAGGTACCTAGTTTTGAAGATATTTCTAAACGACAAAATCTCGGCTGTCGTATACATAGACTAGTAATTTAGTGTATACTGCGATCACTGACCTAACTTCTTGATTTGTATATTTCGACGTTATACAGTGCACTCTGTCTTCCGCGATCACTGATCTAACTTGTTTTATAATTCTTCTACTGCTACTTTATTCTAATTAATCACATATTTGTAACTCGTTGCTGTTAATTACAATTCTCAATCCGTAAATAATTTCTTCTCTCTACCGTGTTCGTACTACTGTCCTCGTAAAATCATCGTATCCGATTGTTGTAATCGGATTACATGAACATCACTCGACCATGTATGTCCATTTGGACATATCGGAATGGCACGCTTTGACTAGCAACTTGCTGTATTCTACTCTAATCTATATCTGTGGTGTTAGACAACTCATTTATCGAGGAAGGATTAGACTAAAATCATCACAAACCCAAAGTAACTATTCCACGCGGTCGAAGTAGCTCAACAGCACATCAGATTATACATTTTTTGTAGAAAGATAGTTATTTTTTACAACTTCAAAAAATGTTACCGTGACGTCCTGTTGTTCATACGTCCATCCATACATAATGTGATGTCCATGGACCTATAAAAAAAGGCGGACGGAACTCGCGCTACAACAAAACTGTGACGCAAAATTTTGGCGTTTGTCTATTGTGTGAGTGAATTTAGGGATGCCAAAAACATAGATCGGCAGATGTTACTTGGAAATGTAGACAGAATTATTCCGTGCCATTTTAAAAGGATGAAAGGTGAATGCGTTGAGGTAGGCGCGAAATTTTCAATGTTCAAATTTTCTTACATTGTTTGCAAGTCAGTGTGTCAGGGTATGTACATAATGTTGATCAAAAATGATTCACGCAGTTACAAATTACGAATCTTGTGTACATTATAATCATAATCTTATGCATCATCAATATATTATTATTATCTCTGATAGATTTTTTTTAACATACAACCTGACACTGACTTGCAATTAATGTAAGAAAATTTGAATTTCGCAGTTCCACATTTTTGGGAAGGATCAAATTTGCCTATGAAAATATATCCTATTAAAACACAATTATTATGATAAATTATTTTATTTCCATAGTATGCGTAATAAATAACTAAAAAGTCCTAAAATTATTATTAATTTCCCATATTTCGGGTAATTTTCCCACGTAAATAACTGAGAACACTGGTCTTTGACGTATTATTTTTTCGAGTGAATGACGTTTGATTTCAATTAATTTCAATATTTTAATGTCGGGAAATAAGTGATTGGATTATTATTTTGCCTGTGAAATGTGATTCCTTAATTTTTGTTTGTTCGAACAGAACGGTTTTTACACAATTTCATCACACAAGACATGTCGTATTCGTGTTGTTTTTTCGCTGCTTAAATGTGTCAACTGTGTGAAGTTTGCACTCGAAGTGGTGTATCAGGGTGTGAATGTGTGCGTGCCGGCCTGTACGTACGGGCAAGCTGGTGTATCCTAATGTCACAGTATTTTGTTGATGAGAATCCGTCCGACTTTTTTTATAGGTCCATGGTGATGTCGAGCTATTTTCAACAGGAATGAGTCTATGATGAGCTTTCGTCTCTACATTGTTTTATTAGAACCTTCTCTAGATAATACATAGTGTAACAGTTGCTCATATCCACTAATATTGACCCAAATATCCAAAGTCCATCCACAAGGTGGACTGACGACCTGATAAAGGTAACAGGAAGGCGCTGGATGCAGGCCGCTACCAACCGTGCGATGTGGAAGTCATTGGGGGAGGCCTATGTTCAGCAGTGGACGTCCTGTGGCTGAAATGATGATGATGATCCAAAGTCTCAGTATACATATAAAAGATCTAGCTTTCTGCCACATTTTTAGTGGAAAATACACCGTCAAATGCATCTTCCCGCCGCTCATTTTCCAAGTGCCAGTGCAGCCTTACAATTAAGCTGCAATTAGTGAACTATGCCTCAACACTTCCCTATCTGATAAGGCAATAAGTTATAGACCTATTCGTGGCTCTGAACTTCTGAAAGGCTTGACATTTCAACCCGGCAGGTCTTCACGGAATCACGACTCGCCACACAAGCAGATTGATTTAAAAAAAAGCGAGCTGGTTTATTGCAGTTATTAATATTTCTATGAATTGTAAGACAGGACGTCTGTCGGACGACTGTCTGGATGTCTTGGACAACTGTCCACGGACAGTAGTAATTCTCGAGTTCTTTATTTTCAGCCTTGATAAGGCCTTAATATTGATATGCTGATTAGTTTTGAACAGCCATCTTTTTTTTACTTACCTTCAAGTATCATGGATCAAGTCTAATCTTAAGAAAGTTTATTTTATATCTATTGTACAATAAAAATAACGCTTTCAAAACCCGTCCTTTTGCAGCACCTTTATTTATACAAATATCTTATTCTTTTCCAACCTCTAGTATTATCATATTTGTATCAAGACCCCTCAAAGCACCCTACTTAACCTGTGCTGTAACCAACCAGGAAGGCTCGCTATCTGGATCTGAGAGGTAGCAATCAGACCCAAGATGAGCAGACCCCCAATTAGCCAATCAACAACGGTATCGATCCATGGTATCGATCGTGACGGATTGTGGGAAGATGAAAAGTCGATATTGGTTACGCAAATTGTAGGGGGTTAAGATATGCTACGTCAGGTTTGAAGGCAAAATTAAATACGTTTCAGAAAGGTGCTTTCCATGATAGTTAATATCAGTTTGACTACGTCAAATATTGAAGGCAAAATAGTTTCAGGAAGCCGTTTTCCATAATAATATTAGTTTAAATATTGCGGAAGTAACACCTGAGCAAAAATTGTATCAAATTTATGAAATTTGGTATGGTGGATAGATTAGACCTTGGAAAGACAAAGCCTTAAAAAGGATGAAAAGTTTGTTCATGATTGAGGCATTTCTCGTGTTAACAACCAATTAAACAAGTCACAAAACGACACTGTTAATGACAGAACGAAATCCACGCGGGAAATGCCGCGGGTAAAAGTTATATTTTAGCATAATTTACGTATAAATAAATATCAGTGAAATGACGTCATTACACTTAAGAAACAAAATCACAACAAACCAAACAACTTTTGTTCTTTTAGCACGAAACGGCTGCTGAAATGTTAGGGCTATATTTCACCGGGACACCATGGCGGCGCAACCAGTCGCCGGCTACCAACAAAATGTATAGGTACAGTAGTGATGGGCCGACTATGGTCTTTGCCGAATAACCGACTAGCCGACTAATCGGTTTCCAAATTGCCGACTAGTCGGCCGACTAATCGGCAATGCCGATTATTCTAATACCTACTTGTTCGAAGAATAATATCTAGATTTTCAAAGAAATAAGAATATCTAGATTTATAAGAGATATACAATAACTTCTTGAGAAATAAGATTTCTTTATTATGAGAAAAAATTAAAAGCAACATTACAATCACTTAATAGTACCTACGGTAGATGTCATAATTTTCGACTGCGGAGGGGTCAGGGGAGGGGACAATAATAATATAATCGCCTCCTGCTGGGCTAGGATGCGCGCCGTGATATTCTTATCGACGTCAAAATGTATGGGAAAATAAAATGGCGTGATAAACGCTTATCGCGGCGCGCATCCTAGGCCCACTGATTCCTCTCCACCCTCATGGTGTGGACCACGAGGGCGTGGGGATTTCCTGGTATTTTTAACTAATCTTAACTTTATATGAATTTAGACTGATTGCCAAACTTTTTAATTACGTGAAACCACTTTAGACTGATTTTTGCTGTCAAAAGTAGTTGAGATAAACGCCCTTCTTGGTAGAAGACCAATCATCTTGGTGATTATGAGTTTTATTTCATTCACATATTTAGTTTTGTAATGCGCCGATTATAATCGGCATATTTTGCCGAATAGTCGTCACTAGTCGGCCGACTACAAATGACGCCGAATAGTCGGCTTTCCTGACTAGTCGGCGACTAGTCGGCCCATCTCTAGTATACAGCTCTATAGAGAGTTACTCACCTGGTGTCCGTTTGGTTGCGCAAAGCTGTATACATTTTGTTGGTAGCGGCGACTGGTTGCGCCGCCATGGTGGCCCGGTGAAATATAGCCCTTAGAGGTTTTCTTTAAGCGAAAGCTCTAATCAGTCCCCGTGACTCACGCCTCTTAATATACGGGAATTTAAACAAACCCAGAGCGCTACTACACAATAATTAAATTATTTTGACATCTACTTGTCTGAACGAGGTATCGCTTTTCAGATGATCTGCGCACGAATCGGGAGTCGTGAACTACGTCGACTATCTTTGCTTTCGTTGGTATAGTCGCTAAGGAACCTTACACAACTCAAAAACTACCTTAAAACCAGTAGTTAGAGTACTGTTTCAGTTTTGAAAGCTTTAACAGACTGATACCTGAGTTGTGATGCTGACTGTAGAATGCATGTTCTCGTGCAGCTTTCGACGACATTTGAACTTGCAAAGCACAATCGTTTGCTTGTGAAAGTTCGCGGTTACGGCAATTAATTTAATTTCGGGTCTGTTTTTGTGCACGGATGTGTATCTGATGTAAAATTGTCTTGATAGCATCTAGACTAATCTAGGGTTCAAAATCTACTTATAGAGGCACTTTTACCTGAGCTACCAGTTTCGATACATTTTCATTTAAACAATATTTTAACACAGGCATAGGTATTATAATAACGCCCGTATTCATAAATATTACTATGAGGTCTCACAGTGCGCGTGGGCGCACAGGGTGACTCACGAACGAATCACAGAGCTCTGTTCAACGCTGTGCGTTCGATTTGCTGCTTCACTTCATAAAGCATCGTTTGTGAATACGGGCGTTAGTATCCCAACTAGTCCCAACTAATATTATAAATGCGAAAGTAACTCTGTCTGTCTGTCTGTCTGTCTGTCTGTCTGTTACGCTTTCCCGCTTAAACCTCGCAACCGATTTTGATGAAATTTGGCATAGAGATAGTTTGAGTCCCGGGAAAGAACATAGGATAGTTTTTATCCCGGTTTTTGAAACAGGGACGCGCGCGATAAATTTTTTCTGTGACAGACAAAATTCCACGCGGGCGAAGCCGCGGGCGGAAAGCTAGTACTTACATAAACAGCCGGTAACGTGTCTTTGTAACTATTTATCCTACAGGAGCTTCGAGATATTAACTTAAATATTTAAAAACACTGCTAGAAAAAGCCCGGGTTCAAATAACTAGTCATTGGTTATGTGATCTGTTCAAAAATTCAAAACTCAAAAATTCAATTTTTTTTGAATTTTTGAATTTCCTCTATGCATGTTTATATTTAAGCAAGTTTGTTCAGTACAACTTTAAACGTATTATAAACTTAAGTTCTATTAGTGCTTATTGTTAATTATTTAAAAAACCTCATCATTTTTACATGTTTTTGATTAAAATACTTTTCTTTTGTTTCAGAACTGTGATGCGGTGGAAGACGAGAGGTTTCGAAGCGAATATGATTACCAGAGCGATATTACTCGTCGGCATTCTAGCGATAAGTAAGTCCCTTCTTTATTATTATTAATAATGCTATGATGTCTATTTGTGCTTTACTTTAGAATTAACCGCCGATGTTTATTACTAAAAGTAGTAAAACCTCTCGATATTTTAATAAAAGTAACTTTCATACCTATGTCATTTAGTAGCTGTAATCAATAAATGTAACATAACAAAGCTCTTGCTCTTGCACATATCACAAAAGTTTACATGTTCTTACCCAATTACAAAATACAAAACATTTTTAATTGATCTTTATTGTGACACTCAATCAAATCTGCTGCTTCCGAATCACACACATGAATGAGTGCTCAACTTGTAAACGTTTCAATCCCCTTTTCCGATGCCCTAACTCACAATAACCATTATATCGTGATGAAATTATAATTCAGATGTAAAATATTCCATTATCATTGCAACAGTGTCGGTACTTGCAAAAGACATCGCTTCAACGGGTACTAAGAAACCGGCGAAGGCATTTTAAAACAGATTAGGAGTGATGAATTGTTCTGAATCACTGACCCTTCAGATTGTAGATGGTAACGGTTATAGGCATCGGTGTATTTGGTAGTTAGACAATGTGCCAATAATAACATACTTTATTGTACACCATACAAACATAAACCCACCCTTGACATCATAAAGGTAGCGGGGAAGCGCTGGACGCAGGGGAGGTCCATGTTCAGCAGTGGACGTCCTATGGCTGAAATGATGATGATGACACCATACAAAACAAGAAAGGAAGAAATACACAAAAGAGACAGTAGTAGATTATTTTTTAGCAAATCTGTGATATATCTAGGTATAATTTGAATAAAGTTATCATAAATAGGAAAGTGGGAAGTTGAACACACTGAGACAGTTCAATCATTGTTTCAGTCGATTTATCATCTTATTGCCATAAATTCATTGTTGTAAAAATGTCCTAGCTCCTAGGTTCCACCAGTCTCGATATCCTTAAACTAACATACTAAGGCTAAGTTGCACTTTAACGGTAACCTTAACGACAACTAGTGTTTTTTGTATGGAATTTGACAGATTATTGTCGTATGTTAAAGATAAAGTAAGATGGTGCAACCCAACCTAAGTAAAATTACCTACCTACTATAACTTTGTTGTCGTCGTTAGTCTACTGTTTTAAAACAATATTGCGAGCTTTATTGTATGGTTATTTATCTAAATCCGCACAAATGTTAAGGCTACCGTACTGACAAGTCAGCTATAACAAATAAAAATGGCCAGTGAGGTATTTTGAATAGGATGATCACGATTCTTGACAATGAGAAGCACGACAAGGAAAGCTTTCGTAACTTTTATTGAATTATCGTGTGTTTGCCAAGGTTATGGCTAAATTGATGGCTATTTAAAAGCCATAGCACACATTGTTCTTTTAGCATCGGCGATCGGCGATTTAGGCGCTTTTTAGAAGCAATGCAGCGGCCACACCTTCCACACCGCACACTTAAAAACAAACGCGGCGATTGAGTCGCTTTTCGGAAGCTCGACGCAGAGTCAGCGTAGCTGCATAGTCGCTAAACCGCGCGATTCTGACCCATTACGAATGCACGAAATCGCAAAATCGCGATGCTGCATCGATAGAGTTTCTAAAACGTGCGATTCCGATACCGCATCCGAACGCATGTTACAGTACAGTACAGTAGATGCTCATAGTAATGTTTGTGAAGACGCCCGTATTCACAAACATTACTATGAGGTCTCACAGTGCACTCACAGAGCTCTATTCAACGCTGTGCGTTCGATTTGCTGCTTCACTTAAGCAAGCATCGTTTGTGAATATGGGCGATAATGTGCTATGTCTGTAATTGGTAATTTAGATCTAGTTTATATTAAAATGTATACTATAACAACTATTTTTTACCAAAAGCGCAAAATTACATGGTGTTCGATCGTGATCATAAAATTGAGGAGCGGGAAATGTCAGGACGTTGGTGTAACATTAAATATTTCACAAACCACGTCCGAGCCTCGTCTAATCATCTGTTGTATCGTCAATGATAACAATGACTATAATTTTTCATCTCCAATCAAAATGTCAACAGATTAAGACATTACACTTAGGTATTTGGGAGAATTCAGCTGCCAAGCTGACCGTAAATAAATAAGCCCACTTAATTTTGCTAAGACTAGTGGTACGTTATAATTAGGCTTTCCTAATTCTTCTAATTAATTTTGTTTCTTCTTTAATAACTCAAATTCTTGTTCTAATTTAATAACTCAAAGGAGTTACAGACTTTATAAATGACTAGCTGACCCGGCGAACTTTGTTCCGCCTTAATGGCAATAAATAAGCAGACTTTTTTTTTATTTCGAACGGGATAAAAAGTATCCTATGTCCTTCTCCTGGCTCTAGGGAGGTACCCTGACAATTTTCAGCTAAATCGGTTCAGCCGTTCTTGAGTTATAAGCGAAGTAACTAACACGACTTTCTTTTATATATATAGATACTAGCTGACCCGGCGAACTTTGTTCCGCCTTAATGGCAATAAATAAGCAGACTTTTTAATTTCGAACGGGATAAAAAGTATCCTATGTCCTTCTCCTGGCTCTAAACTACCTCCCTGACAATTTTCAGCTAAATCGGTTCAGCCGTTCTTGAGTTATAAGCGAAGTAACTAACACGGCTTTCTTTTATATGTATAGATTATTCAAAATTTCCTCTTATTAGTTAAATACTTCAAAGATGATAAATGTCAGGAAAAAACATCTTGAGAGTCTTTTGAAGTAATTTTATTCAGCTCTGACTCGACTTTTTTAAGACATAAGGTTCACTCTAGTTACTAAAATAGACAGACTTTCTTTAAGAAGCTTTTCGGAATTCTTTCACAATCCTCTGATTGTAGAGGAGCATTCTTTGCGCAGATGCAATATTAGTGTACCTAAACCTATCCTTAAATACAGGCCACGAATGCAAAATACTTCACTTTGTGGAACCTAATGATACCAGGGTAGCCTCATCAAATGGCCATCTAATTATTTTCATGGGTAGGTATAGTGACACGTGCTAATCGGACCACGTGCTTTTAAGTATAATAATATGGTATCTCCATCTTTGAAACTTCTTATTATATCAATATATCTTTACCCCCTTAATAATTAAAAGTTACACCCGAGTTATGCCCGTTTTCACCATCAATCCCTAACTTTTAAGTGACCTCTATGGTAACATATAACAGGAATTTTGTTTTCAAAGGGGTCACTTAAAATTAGGGATTGATGGTGAAAACGGGCTTTAAACTCGCAGAATGCCATATAGAAAACTTCACTTAAAAGTACAAACCAGCTTTCAACGCGCGTGTAAGTTACCTATTGTGTAAAAAACAGTGATACTGTTTTACAAAGTTTGTTTATTTCAATCACTCACACCTTTGACCCTTAACCCATGCCGTATATCAACGCCTCAGCATTCACTTCGCACTTCAAATTTTGACATTGGCACTGTTTAATCTGTGGCATAAATTACACCCCGATTGACAGTGACGTTGCGTGCGCGCATCACAGCTAGTTAGTCGTCAGCTGCGTGCCACGATTCTGTCATTGTCTCACTCTATTACAGTGCTTGTTGATTTGATGAATTGGATGTCATGACACCTCCCATTGACCCTGGTGTCAAGGTTGAATTATGTTGATGGCATAGTTCAACCGATTACTTTGAGTGGGTAATAGCTACAATTGTTCGGGTTTCCACGACTGTTTTCTGTAGTATCTCTTATACTTTTGCGGTACTAGATTTTCTGTCAAATTGATGGAGAATAATTATATGTTCGCTGATTTCCATTCAGTCGTCTCCACATGATTATTTATTATGTTCAGTGGGTCAAGCTACATCTCATTTCCATTACTAATCGAAATAGAATGTAAATACCCCAGATTTTGTGTATCTTAATAGGTATTATGCTGTCAAACTACCTAAATAAAATACAAGGAAGTAGATCAATCATTCAATATAATAGACTAACGCCCGTTTATTAAGAGCTATGCATACTCGCACCGCTCATTTAGACCCCATTTGGCAGCTTCGCTTACTTAAGTATCTTACACCCGTATTCACAAACGATACTTGCTTAAATAAAGCAGCAACACTATGCGAAGTCGACCGCACAGCGTTGAATAGAGCTCTGTGATTGGTTCGTGTGTCACCCTGTGCTTCCACGCGCACTGGGAGACCACATAGTAATGTTTGTGAAGACGGGCGTAAGATTCAAAACGTATACATATATTTGGTCTCTACGGACTCTTCATAAACTCAATGGAATGTGTAAAACAGGCAGAAAACAAAACACTGTTTACAAACAGTTTATTGGCTGAGTTATAATAACAAATTGCTCTATTGTATTACTGTGCACCTGTACACTAATTGTTCGGTTTGACCCCATAATTGCTACTCATTGTTCACTCGATAATATTTGACTCTTGCCTTTAGGTGAGTATTTAGTTTTAACGCCAAATACGAGTAAAACAGTATTTATGTCTTATTTTAGGTTTAATCTTTGCAAGGAACTAGCTTAAACGTAACGTATGTACAACAAAGTTCACGTAAGTACAGGTTTGTTAGGACGGTTCCCGCAGAAGTACATCTGCTTGTTCTGGCTATTGGACAACTTGTAAATTATCTACCTACATAAAATTTGTTAATTTCTCATGTAAGTGACTGTAATGTTTTTAATGAGAAATAAATGTTCTTTAAACCTAAAGATATGCTTAAAAAATAATGTCTCAACTTTTAAACACTTTTGCTAACTGCTCAGTTTCTTGCACTGAAAGTAACGTCATCAACACCAGCTGATTTGGAAAAATAATGCATCAACAACAACTAATGTTCCAGTATCTAAGTAGCTCAGTTGGAAGAGCAGTCGCCCGGCAAGCGGAAGGTCGTGGGTTCGAGTCCCGCCTTAGGCAGTTCGATTTTTTCAAGTTTTTTATTTAAAATGTTCATAACGCACATTCACACACGCTTTATTGATATTGATATCCACAATTCAACATCTTTAACTTATGCGCTTTGTTGTCGCCTATAAAAACCTTATGGTATCAGTTACCATCACCGAACAATCGGCCATTTTAACGCTATCTTACTCTTAATTGCCTATAGCACAATGGTTGTATAACATAAAGTGACAAATGACGTGTGGTTTTGTACTATGGGGTTTATACCAGTCGATTGCCGTGTGAAGCGATGAAAAACTATAGAAACATATGAGATGTCATCGGGGAGATTGTGTTTGTAGATTAATGGAGGTAGACCATGTCACGTATTGATCAATGTTTTTATTTGACTCTTCAAGCATCTATAAGAAAGAAAGGCTTAAACCACACGTCATAGTGAAGCTTTTATGGTATTTAAATAGTTAATTAGGCTCTTATTTAAGTTTTGACATACATTTTGTGAGTATTTATTACACTAGAATAAATTGCTTATCCTCTATCGAAGAGTTGTTTACTTCTGCTTGTTTAAAAGTAATAACACAAAAATGTAGAGTCAGTAAAGAATTTTCAAGTAAAGGACCTTTTACTGGTATTATTCTCCAAATATCCAGCTGTATACTACATGCATAGGCTAACAATAATATTTCAGGGAAAAATTGTATCTCTGCAAATAGTTAGTCCTTTCTGTATCTAATAGGATAATAGGATAGTCTATTGGTCAAAATTAGCCCAAAAAGACAATTTTATTCCGAAAAAGCTCACGATACCAATCGCGCCGTGTAAACCGCACTCTATTGATGAAAGAGTGGGAAGTAATGACGTTTACACTTTACGAACATGAGGAACTAATTCCGTCGATAGCGATATAATGCTGTTATACTTTGCGGGTTAGATAACAGATAAAAGATGATGAGAATGCATTGACACAGATTCTTGGTGCTAAATATATGCGAACGTAACGTAAAACACGCGAACTTGCGAAATATTTGAATGTATAAGCAATTAAGATTAAGGAAATGAGGATCAAAAGTCGTGCTATAAAGCTATAAAATAATGTCCGATTGACATAAAACGTTCCGACTTTTCCGGGAAATAGTCTAACCTAAGCTATTAAGTTTGTATGTAGTAATACCTAATTGGTATTTGCTAAGTTCGACCTTTTAAGTGTTTGAAAAGTTCCGAGTGAGAGGGTGTTGAAAAAATCACTATCTATCTCATGGTTTCCCAAACTATGGGTCGCGACCCAGTGGTGGGTCGCGAGCGAACATTGAGTGGGCCCTGCCTGTAGAACGACACACCACCATACCCATCCAACCGCTGGGAAGCGGGCGAAATTTCCTATAGATGGGTCCCGAGTTTAGAAACTTGTATTAGATGAGTCGTAGCCAAGACAACTTTGGGAACAACTGATCTATCTTGTTCCTTAACCTTTCAGTGCCCGCCTTCTAAGATTAAAAACATGATTGCGTGGTTATTCTCAGCACCTTTGAATAATATGTTTTTAATTCACTCAATCTGAATTCGCTTCACGAATAGGTCGAATTGAAATCGATATTAATTTTATATCACATAAATACATTGACCTTGAAATCTGTCCCAAATATAGCTTAGCAGTAGACAAATTTTCATCATCATCGTTATTTCAGCCATAGGACGTCCACTGCTGAAAATAGGCCTCCTACAATGATTTCCACAAAAGCCGGTTGGTAACGGCTTACATCCAGCGCCTTTCTGCTACCTTTATGAGGTCGTCAGTCCACCTATTTGGTGGACATCCTACTCTGCGCTTTCCAGAAAGTTAAGCTTTCATTTTAATAATTTACTAAATTACCAATTTACTCAATTATTTAACTTCGTAGAGGTCAAGTAATTTCGTTGACCACTAACTCGTATCACGTCATCAGATGTAGAAATCATCATCAAAATGGCCGACCACGTTATGACCGTTACTTGATTGATACCATTTTATTCTAACCCCGACAGATCTTTAGCAAAACATTCGACACACATTGATATAGATAGCAAAACTAATGGTTACATATATTATAAGCTGCGCGCGCGCCGCTTTCGCGACTCGTGAGAATAAGTTGATGCGATCGGATCTAAATTGGAGCCTCCAGCTATTGTACTAAGATGCTGAAAACAAGGATCTTAGAGGTTAAATGAGTTATATAATGAACAGCGTGTTTTATTTCGCATGGATGCGAGGTTAAATAAAGTCGCACAGTTAGACCTTGAAATTAATTGCTATTAAAAGCACTGAAATAACAAGAATTAGCATTAACCTGAGTAGAATTCATTTGTTACAAAAAAACTCGATCTCTAATTTTTAAAGCCTCTATGTTATTATCAGTTTCTGACTCTACCTTTTACGAACATATGAGGCTTATGAGGCAAGTATAAAGAAATGTTTGAATTAAAATATACCTAATTGTATACCTACTGTACCATTAAGTTCTTTTACTCATATATTTTTCCAACAACAATGTTCTTTTATAATGAGGAAAACCTGTTATTTGCCATACTATCAGTCTAAATCTTATTTAACTAATATTATCGCTGTTGGTTTCTATAAATAAATGAAGTACCTATTCATCGGAAATTATTGTCATGTCAATAAAGTATTTTAATTAGCTTCCTACTTTATTCAATTTACCTACATATTGATTAATCACCTTAAATTGCATTTCAACTATGATTTTATCATAGAATAGCTTTAATCAAATATTGCAATGAACCGTAGGTAGTAAGATGAACAACGGTTCTTGCTTAATGCGTAATTTTACCACATGAATGGCTACCGAATATTATTCCATGAATAATGCCTGACAATCAATTGATTATAATGTTAATTTAATTAGAAATTTGATCATAATGGATACTGACCAAACCGGCTTCAATAAAATGCAATAATAAGAACTAATTTGCATTGAATGTAACTTTAAATAATAATAAGAGCAATTTCTAAAATAAGTTACATTTGCATTTGGATAGGTAGCTAATAGGATAGGAAATATTAATGTATTAGATAATGTAACTTCCTAGATCAATATCTACTCGTATTATAGAGTGAACAAGATTATGTACATTATCTACATAAACCCGTATGCAAAACACTCGCGTCGAATAAAGAATCGAGCTTGAAATTAGTATAAATATTGATACACAAATGTGTAAATGTACCTATGTACAAATGTGTAAATTACACAATAACATAATATTATGAATCCTATGTATGAATCCATTCTTGACTGTTAGGTATATGCCTACTATTATTGAGCGTCGTTTGCTAATACGGGCCTTTGAGGAAGGTGCCTACATAATAATCTTTTTTTTTTCAATTCGGTTTAATTTCGATTATAATTATTTCCGTCGCTGTGCATATTTAAGTCTCCTTTAAAAGCACTTAAAGATTTGCCTTGTCTGCATTGCGAATTAACGCTAGGTACCTATGTTTTTCAGTCAAGCAAATAAACCTATAATAGGTTTTATACTAGATGAGATTGTGTTTAATTATATTTTAATAGAGCAATCTACATACAGTCTATCATTAAACAGCAATTTTACAAAATTCTAAAGCAACATTTCGTTTCTCTACTTCCTAAAAGTAAGTTTTTAGAGTTCCATTATGCAAGATTATTGCATTTAACATAAGTTTAATATCCTACATAGTTGAACAACCGAGTAAGAGAGACTTCCAAGAAATAAACTGTCTTGTAATCTATACGCTTGACTACAATCTACCTAGATCTCTAACAGGGTACCTAGAACACATAATTATACACCACTTCCAATTTGTGTGTGGGAATATCGATCTAAGATAGGCAAGATGATGCGCGGAACAATAGTGCTTTTGTGGCCATAGTGAAAGCATAGTGATCGATGATTCATGAATGCAGATGGACAAAGACTTCTAAGTACTACTAGAAAGGTACTAAAGTAAGTACAATACTACTGAAATATACCTTACAAAGTCGTTGACAAGTATCGTGAGTGGGTAAAGAACTTATGGTCTTTTACCTCCTTCTGATTCTGCAAGACCGGCAAAGGTTTTAATGGCCAATTTTATAAAAAAAAAATGCCTTGTTTCGAATTATGAGAATTAGTAATGCCCTTTAAACATTTTGACCAAAAAAGTCGTTTTTTTTTCTAAAATGTGTCGTTACACCGCTTTGTGTTACATACAGTTACCTATATCGCTTTATTGGGCTGACAAATAAATATTAATAGGTACTAGCTTTCCGCCCGCGGCTTCGCCCGCGTGGAATTTTGTCTGTCACAGAAAAACTTTATCGCGCGCGTCCCTGTTTCAAAAACCGGGATAAAAACTATCCTATGTTCTTTCCCGGGACTCAAACTATCTCTATGCCAAATTTCATCAAAATCGGTTGCGAGGTTTAAGCGGGAAAGCGTAACAGACAGACAGACAGACAGACAGACAGACAGACAGACAGACAGACAGACAGACAGACAGAGTTACTTTCGCATTTATAATATTAGTTGGGATTATGTAGAGCTGCATGCGATTTAAAGTGAAACCCTGGTCTTCCTTTATAAATAAATACATAAACAGGTATCTTAAATAAACCACACATTTGTGACACATTTTTACTACACTAGCACACAGCCTGTCTAGTATTCTTCGAAGTCTTTAAGATGCACAGATAACTTTTGATAAGCAACACGATAAGTTTTGGCCAAAACGGAGCAGTGATTGATCAAAAAGTGACCATTAAAATAAATAGTCTATTGAATTGAAAGCGATTCCATTTAGAGATGATACTATTAAATAGTTGATTGAATTGAAACTACTTTTACTATGTGCTCCATCAATCGTAGCGTGGGTAGTAGATTAGATACCCATATTAGGCTAAGTAAATATCCCATTTGATTCCAGTAAATCATAAACGCTCGTGCTACTGCAGTGTTGACCAGGGATGTTATTGATATCCGTAACCGAAATTTTCGGATATCCGAAATAAAAAAATATCCGAAACCGTAACCGTAACCGATTTAAAAGTTTCGGATAGTTTCGGATGTAGGCAGTTTAAATTGTTTTTTGTATAGCATTATATGTAAAGGCATAACAGCCTGATTTACCATTACAAAGCCATATAATATCAATTCTTTTTTTTTAATTCCTTTTTATTCTATGTAAAGTGTGCGGCCATGAATGAAGCGTGTTGGACAACTATTGCAAATTTCATTCTAAAGCACAGACTTTCGGATATCCGAAATAAAAAAATATCCGTAACCGAAACCGGTATAATATTATTCCTATATCCGTAACCGTATCCATAACCGAAACTACATATCCATAACATCCCTAATGTAGACTTAACAAATGACCTGATGATGACATTTACCATATCTCAACATGGGGTTTTCCATTTATTTAGTTACATCACACATCTGATATGATATCAGAAGAAAGCGATACACAGGTCCTATTGTTACATTAGAATTCATGAGGTCACAATAGTGGTACGATTATATCTGTTTGTATATTAGATTGATCTTTTGTTGAAAGCCAGCAAGGTGTTGTGTAACGAATTGATTCACTTCGATGCCCTTTCATCGTTTGGATAATATGTTAATAAATTCACATTGTACTTACACATCTCTATTTCTATGAGAGTCAAGTATTTGAACCTAAGAATTTCATCTAATACAACGTGTCACGTTACAACACAATTTATATCTTGAATTAACAATTTTGTTTAACTTAGACAGTTTTAGAGCATATTTTAAGTAGGAATCTAACTACATAGTTTGGTTTTATTGATGAAATGATGTGTGCCCATTTAGACCTTTTTCCATTAAATAAAATATCAATTGGATCAGAAAAAATAATGGAGAATATTTGATTTTCAGACGTGTGTGATGGAGCTCGCCGACCAGCACAACGCCGAAAGGTACAACTTCTGATTCTTCTTACTTATTTCCAATATTTAATTAAAAGCTTGAGTAATAAATGTAAAAATGGCATTTCCGTATGTCACAGGCAGGGTCTCAAAAATATCATTATTTGCCTAAAATTACTTGAAAATCTTTAATTGGTCCTAAGGAGCCTTTGCATGTTTAATTTTATTTTTTTGCCCTACCAAAGCGCTTCGAGATTAAGCAAATGCTGAGAAGAAGCGTCAAAATCTACAGACCGCCCGGGCTTCGTGCCCTTTTAACCACCCACCGGGCCCGGCTTAGCGAGGAATGCAAGCGGGCCCGGCCGGTTTGAAAAACATACCGGGTTGCAATCTCTAGTAGGGATTCCCGGGCCGGAGAGTGCCTAAAATGGCACCTAAGTTTGCACGGCCCGCCCGGGCCCGGTGCAATCTCTAGTCGCAACAAACTCAGTCACTCACTACTCGTCGCTTGCCTGTCTAACTGACGTAACTGACATTTTGCAAAATTTTCAGGCGATTAGACGGATCGATTCGTCTTGCAAAATTGATTAAGATGGTGTAGATAACTCAGTTTCGAAAAAAATGACAGATACGTCAGTTAGAGAGGGAAGCGACGTACTGTTTGCCGGTTTAACAATAGAATTCCCATCGCACAAAATTCACTGACATGTCAAAAAACCGTCGGGTATAGTTAAGATGCTTGTTGGATCCTGGTCTCTACCTGCTCTAACCTGCTACCAACCTTCTTCCAGGACACCTCCCGCTCAGCAGAACTCTACGAGCCGGCGCCCAGCGCTGAGAGCCTCCAAGTGATAGCGCAGGCGATGGGCGCAGCCGGCTTTGAGCACTACACCGAGGGGCGGGCGCTGGTGAAGCGACTGATACCGGCCGACAGCCAGCCCGACCTCGACGTGGTAGAGCATCAAGGTAAATACGTACTAGATTGGTGCAGTGAGAGGTTGGGATAGGTTATTTAAAAAATAATTTTTCAATTATGACCTACGAGTTTTTCTTAGCAATTTAAGTAACTTAACGCTCTACATCAGGGAAGATGTGGCGATTTTCGCGACTTTAAGATTCCTCGCGAGGAAATATTCTCGTACTAAGGCGATTATCACACTGCACCGCGCTCCGCCGCGGTACGCGGGACGAAAGATTTAATAATTATATGCAAGTACCTCAGTTTGTACAGAAAACACGCGCGGCGCACACTGACAACGCGTTTGCGCGCGGGATACGTTATATGTCGCCACGCGGACCGCGGTGCAGCGCGGTGCAGTGTGATAATCGCCTTACCTATAGAATTGAATACCTTGTATGATAAGAGTTACCCTATAACATAGAGCCCTTTTACTTTTTTTTAGTTTTGCTGTAAGATAAAGCCCTTTCACAGGATCTAAGCTGAAATATACTGACTGGTTATTATACACCCTTAGTTTATTCTGTTATATTACAGACTAAAAAATATGGTAATTTTTAATTTTATTTTGGTACTAAGATTTTAAAAAGCTCATCTAGAACACATCTCACTTTGATCTTTGATTGATAGCAGAAATCCTTCCTTTCATTTTTATTTTATTTATTTATTTATTTTTGGGAATCATACATTCCAAACTAAATTATGCCAATTTTAACTTTCAGGAGTAATCGGCAAGGCTGGCGTCGACTTCCCGGCGTATCCCAACATACCGGCTACAGGGTTCAACTGCAAGAATGTGCCGACCGGCTACTACGCTGACTTGGAAACGGACTGTCAGGTAATCATCATCATCATCATCTTCATCAGTAATCATCACCAATACTACTTTTTAAGACTCCATTAGATGCCCGTAAGGAAATTCAGCAATATTTACGCCCGTATTCACAAACATTACTATGAGGTCTCACATTGCGCGTGGACTCACACGCACACACGAACCAATCACACAGCTCTATTCAACGCTGTGCGTTCGATTTGCTGCTTCACATAAGCAAGCATCGTTTGTGAACGGGTTACAAACCTATATCTCTCTCTCCACTCTTTTTGACATTTGCATACCTATTCTATAAATTGTATAGGTACTTACAATCTCAATCTCTCTTCTTCCAGGTTTTCCACATCTGTGACACATCCCGCAAAATCTCATTCCTGTGTCCAAACGGTACCATCTTCAGCCAGTCCCACCTAATCTGTGACTGGTGGTTCAAGGTGGACTGCGCGTCTGCTCCCGCGCTCTACGAGTCCAGTGCCGAATACTACTCCAACGAACAAAAGAAAACCCAAAAGATCACCCAGAGCCTGACCAAGAACCCTGATCTCCAGCAAATTGGCACAGACACTAACGTCCGAGCTGAATCGAGGAGAGCCTCCGTCAATGTACCCAGCACCACTGAAAGGCTGCTCAGACACAGGCAGAGACTCCAAGGAGACGCTCTCATCAACTCGAAGGCAACAGCGAGGAGCTTCCAAGCACTCTTCGACACTACCAACTTCAACCCTACTCAAAGGACTCAAGCCACCACAGCAATTGAAAAGAGGAGGAAGAACTTGGTGCAGCTGATCACGAATAACTTTGGCAACTTCCCTTCAAGAAGCACTTCATCATCTTTCACAGAAGGACCTGTTTACAGACCGACCACGGCTGCCCCAGCTATCGATTACAACAGCATAAGAGAGATGCAAGTTGCTGCCGAAACTGCTTCATTCGCAGCCAATAATAATAACAGACAATTCTTGCAAGATTACAATAACAAGAACTACCGCCCCTACCCAGTTTACACACCCAATGTGCCAGTCAAATCTAACAAGCCGAAAACTAACCATCATCTGACAACTTTGTACGATTTCCGTGATAAAAATCTGGAGCAAGTTTCTGAAAAGGCCAGCGAATCTACAACTAAGCGATCCACCCTTGTACCCTACAACAAACCTTATACTACACCGAACCAGGAAAGGCGCGACCCCTACACAAGACCAGGAATATCGCTTCTTAAAGACTTCCTCGAAAAGGAAAAGAACAAGACTATAGCTACATCTACTGAGAAAATCTCACAAGCCACTGACAGAAGCGACCAATACGACCGTAACGATTACCATAACAAAGTAACTATCGAAACGAAAGACACATACGAATCGGCTACTAAAATACCGCAAACTACAAGGAGTCTGAATTTGTATGCTTCTGATACAGCCTCATCCGACAGGCAAGAAACACGCACTACTCCAGCTATCCAGGTAACTACAGAACCGTACCAAGAAAGAAGAGAGAGGTTGATTCGAAAATTGAATTTGGGAAACTATGGATCTACTACTGAAGCAACTTTGTCAACTGAAACTGAGAAATACTATGGGGACTTGCCAAACCGACCAGGCCTTGTTGTTCCCCCATCTCTAACTCCAAAAACTCTGCACAGTCTTGCAATTTACTACGCTACTGCACTAGACAATCTTTCGACTACAGAAACCCCAGATGCCGAGGTCACTACACCAGCATTTGATGAATACGAACCGCTCGACGAAGAATTACCAGGGCTGTTCAGCCGCCACACTCTCAACAAATATAGCAGTCTCTTTGGTCATGGCCACGACAACTCTGAACTTCTCGAAGACCTGAAACTAGACCCTAATGGAACTTACAATGAACTTGCCGAAGATTTGAGTGTTCAACAAAGTCAGAATCCTCTTGCCACTTCCCCTCAGATTAGAGAACTAGCTCAAGTCTTCACTCATGCCCTTTCAGCATATCTGCAAGACCCTGTGCAATTCAGGAAGGTCCTCTCCGATATCAGACCTACCCAGCCCTCATTTGGCGAATACTTAACGACTGAAGAGGGTTACAATACCGAACCAACAACTACAGTCAATGAAGACGATGACGAAATTCTAGGATTCTCTGACGACATCAAAACCCGACCAGCGTTGCCTTCATTGAGAGATCCCAAGGCACTTAACATACTAGCTACTAACTACCCAACTGTCTATGACGACTTAACTACTACTCCAAAACCATACACAACTGAAATTAACCCTTCATCATTCTCTACTGTTACTCCACGAAGCCCGTTCAGATGTTGTGATAGGATATCCGCGTCTTACACTACTGCATCTACTCCAATTTCACCAAGTGAATCCACGACTCCTAAGCAGTTTACGAATACTGTGGCTGTTAAAGTTAACACACTGGCTAACCGTTTTAGTGAAAACCTAGTATCAACGACTGAAGATAGTTACGCAGTACCGAAATTCGGTGGATTCCAAAATAACTCTCTAGATTCACCTTACGGTACAGGAGTTAGCCCCACCAACTCTCAGCCTCTTAACGAGTATGTTGAAGTGACGAACTTGCCAACAGCCTGGGGAATTGATGCATCCGACTCCTCAGCGGCACCCTCTATAAGCACAGTTGACAACACATTCGAAAGCAAAAAAATAAGAACCACCACAGTTTTTCCGGAAACCACACCAGTTTATTTCACTGAGACTGACAGCGTTGAATTGGAAAACGAAGAGGAATTACAGAGGGCACACAGTCAATCTTTCATTGCTCCTCAAAGCAACAGTTTGCGGCAAGGCAAACAACTTCAACTTGAGGAAACTAGCACAGTAAAGAAACCTTCAGAAGATCTTGAGGCACCTACTGTTTCTGAAATTGTAACCACTACTGCACAGCCTACAACTCAGGCAAGTACAACAATCAAAGTTGAAGAATTAGATGTTAGCACAACGCCATCTCCTGTATCCAGTGACGTGTTTACTTCTCCTGACAGCGAAAAGACGACCAATCAGTTCCAATGGAGCACTTTCGAAGCCTGGCAGAGTACTGTGATTGATCCCATCACCCTGAACGATGGTCTAAGTCCTTCAGGTCCTGAACAACAATCGCAAGTCGCAAGGCAGACGAACGCTTGGGCTCTAAGTACGACTGCTGTCCCATCAACTGACTACACGGGAGCTAACGAACAAACTGTGTCACCTACAATCAATGTAGAGTTAACCACACCTGGCACTCAAGAAAGACTGGAAGGAGACAGATTCGGAAGACTCCTAAGAAACCCAACATCAACTGAGCCAGCACAAGACCTAAGCGCAATCACAGACACAGTTGTGGAGAAAGCCAAGGAAATCATGGGAGGTATGAACGCTACAACCACTGAGAAATTAATGAACGTTATGAAGAAAACGAAATCAAAGACGGTCAGAAGACTGATTCTGCTCTTAGTTCAGACTTGCGATGACGATCACAACACTACAGCTGAGGCATCGAAGAGAGCGTTGTTAGAAGCACTGATGGCCGTTTCACAGAAGGATATGGAAGAAATCGCAAAGGAACAAGAGCAAGGGGAATATCAAACGACAACATCAGACATTGAAGCTAGATCTACGGAATATCGAAAGCCTGAACGATTTGACAGACAGGAGAAATCACACGTCAGCGATAGGAGAGGCAAAAGTTTGAACTTTGACCCCAGCGCGATTAACTCCTTGTCGAACCCTACATCGACTGAAACCGTAAGGACTACCACAGAGGTGGTGGAGACTACAACAGTACCAGTCAAGACTACGTTTGCCAGTCGAAGGGGAACTAAGAGGTTCCATTCAAGAACTACAGCGGCTGAAGCTAAAGTCACAACAGCTTTGCCATACGTCGACAGTCCGAAAGCTGAAGCCAGGACTGCAGAACAAAGCGTCGATTCAAAAGGTACTTCTGACACCAGAGCGTTAGAACTATTAAGATCTTTATACACAATCGCCGCTAGATGGGGTTGAGGGTCAACAAATTTTGTTTTGTTAGTAATTGGTTTTTTATATTGATGTTTAGGAGTTGTTTTGCTCAACAGTAATTTTAAACAAAATTTATATTATGTATGAAATATTTTAGTAAACTTTTTAAGTAAGAAGTACGTGCATTTCTAACAATTCCTAAACAAAAATATAACTAAAATTGTGATGTTTGTAGATAGCTGTTTTTATTTGGTACTGAATGCAAAATTTGCGAGATCATCATGATTTTCAATGTTCATTCATTGGGGACATTGATGATTGCTTTCGACCTGATGTTACATGATCAATATTTCGTTTATATTATGTTCATTTCAATACATACTCGTACTTAAGTGATTGGTTATACAAAATGTAAAGTTATTGATACGTGTACATTCGGTCTTTAGGTTAACATGTAGCTAACTTATTATGTTTTGTTATGAAAAGTATTAGACTTGTATTCGACGTAGATATAGAGATTTTTAAATAATATTTTCCTATTTGTATGGAAAAATTACCTGAAAACTACTGAGTTACCTACATTAATTTTATTTCTAGACTTATGTACTGTTAAACTGCCACAATTTGCTGTAATATATTTGTAAGTAGATTATGGTTAGGTATAATTGTAAAATATGTTAAGATTTTTACAGTAAAGTTTTATAAAAAATAAATATTTTTTCTTTCACCAACACCCGAAAAACCAAACTGACTTTGTTAAGGCATATGATGTTGTGTGTAAAAGTGTATTATTTTAGAAAGTAGAAATGAAAGGTGTACTAAGAAAAAATATGTACATGTAAATATTTTTATTTATCTATCAACAACTGACATATTATTATCACCTTAACACCACGTAAAAAGGTCACTTTTTCTCCGCACTCCTGGTGGTGTACTTCTCAATGTCTTTCTCCGTGACTTTGTGGCCAGCCTTGAAGTAACTCTTGATTTTCCTTTTCTTCTTCATCATGACCTTGGACGCGGCCAGCGCGCCTCGGCGTTGGAGAGACTCGAAGCGATCGCGGAGAAGGTTCGCTGGAAAATAAAAGTTATGGTGTTACAAATTAGGTTGCAAGTCGTTTGGTAGAGTAACTAAAACGCATTTTTATGATTCTATAAATAGCCTAAAGCTTTTGATAATGTTGTTCTAAAAACAACTCTTAAAAGAACTATAATTCTTGATAGCGCTATTGACAATTAATGATCATCTCAGATAAAGTAATATACACTGTTATAGGTGGTATCGGCCCGTCATTAGTTACAATAATTATGTAGGTCTCTCACAAGGCACCATACTATGACCACCACTGTTAAGTCTTGTATTAACCACGACAAAAATCCTCCCGAATGCACGGGGCCACTGTAAAGTTCGCACAAGTCCCTAGACGTTTGATTACTTTACAATACATTACGTGCATAACACTAGAAAGACACGAGTCACAAGATAGTCACCTCTAGTGAATACTATACATAAGACTCAAATGGAACTTACTTGTAGATCTGAGTTTCCTCAAATCCCCTGTCAATAGTTCAGGGTCGACGAAGTCTGGTTCCTTCTTAGGCGTCTTGTGAGCGCTTAGAGCTGGTAAAGCAGTCGCTTCTTCTATGGTCTTTTTGGTCGCACGCTTGGTACGTTCTTCAGCTTGAGTGCTTTCTGCCTTCTTTATCGAAGATTGGAGCTGACGGAGCCTGGAACGAAAATGAACCTTATTTTATTTACCGTTAAGTTAAAAACGTTACGGGTTCCAAGACAGGTATCGCGCAGAACTATTCTACCTTCACTGGAACTGAAATTAGTCCCTTTTTATCAAGCTTTTTTTAGTTTTTAAAGTGGAGAGGAAAGCTTATACGGGTAAATTCAATAAAATGTAGGTAAGATAATTATTTAATAAAAAAAAACGTTTATTATAAAAAATACCCGCATCTTTTTGTAAGAAATTCAAGTTTCTAAAATGTCAGATTACAGTAACTCGCTCAGTACAGTCATTCACTCGGTTCACTCATTCAAGTTCAATTACTCATTCGCTCGTTTACTTTATGCCGATTCGAGTACAAGACAGTCAGTCGTTATCCGACCTCCACGGCAGACGGACGTGTCGAGGCAAAATTCGTGAAGTGTTGTGTTTTGTGATAATAAGGCGGGAATACTGCTGGTGCTACTGCAGGAGCAAATCTAGGTAAGTTTTAATTATAAATATTATGCTGTTAATAACGATAATAATGTTTTAGAAATAAATAGTAGTCAATAAGAGGGGGTTGCTGGGGGAAAAACTCGTTCTAAACTTAGATCAAGATTTGCTCTATCTGAAATCTTAATACTGTATTATTTATTAAGTAGCCTATAATAAAAATTAAAACCTGGTGAGGTGGTCTCTTACCTGTGCCTTAAAAATATTTTTTGTGCAAGTACAGTACGTTGGGAGCGTAATGTGACGTCACGGCCACCTGGTGCGCAGTTAACGGATGGGGTTGTAAACATTGTCTACTTTATTTTAGATAAATTAATGTAAAACCTTGGTATCACTTACTTGTACAAATCAGTGATCTTCTTCTTGTCAATCTTGAGCCGCTTCAGCCGTTCTTTCTCCTCCAACTGCTCGCGCTGTTTCCTTCTAGCCTTATGGTCTTTCTTATTATTCTTGACGGGCGGGTTCACCGCTCTGTACTCGTCGGAAGTATATTATGTGCTAAAGAACAATTTATATTCAACTGTCACTTACCTACTTGTAACTTGGCGGCGCACTGTAGCAGACGAGGCGAAGAAAATCTACAAGACCTGGAGCGAGATCAAACGCGAAGCTCAAGACCGAACGCGATGGAGGACTGTTGTGGACGCCCTCTGCCTCATCTAGGGGACATAGGACCTTAAGTCAAGTAAGTCTATTGTCACTTACTTGTACAAATCAGTGATCTTCTTCTTGTCAATCTTGAGCCGCTTCAGCCGTTCTTTCTCCTCCAGCTGCTCGCGCTGTTTCCTTCTAGCCTTATGGTCTTTCTTCTTGTTCTTGACGGGCGGGTTGACCGCTCCATACTCGTCGGACTTATCATCATCATTATCATCATAATCTCAGCCATAGGACATCCAATGCTTTCCATGTTACCTGGTTGGTAGCGGCCTGCGTCCAGCACCTTCCTGCTACCTTTATGATGTCGTCGGTCCACCTTGTGGGTCGACGTCCCACTCATATTGTGCTAAAGAACAATTTCTATTCTACTACTACTTACTTGTACAAATCAGTGATCTTCTTCTTGTCAATCTTGAGCGGCTTGAGCCGTTCTTTCTCCTCCAACTGCTCGCGCTGTTTCCTTCTAGCCTTATGGTCTTTTTTCTTGTTCTTGACGGGCGGGTTGACCGCTCCACACTCGTCGGAATTAGCATCATCATTATCATCATAATCTCAGCCATAGGACATCCAATGCTGCACATAGGCCTCCCCCAATGCTTCCCATGTTACCTGGTTGGTAGCGGCCTGCGTCCAGCGCCTTCCTGCTACCTTTATGATGTCGTCGGTCCACCTTGTGGGTCGACGTCGCACTCATATTGTGCTAAAGAACAATTTCTATTCTACTATCACTTACTTGTACAAATCAGTGATCTTCTTCTTGTCAATCTTGAGTCGCTTCAGCCGTTCTTTCTCCTCCAGTTGCTCGCGCTGTTTCCTTCTAGCCTTATGGTCTTTCTTCTTGTTCTTGACGGGCGGGTTGACCGCTTTATATTCGTTGTCGGACTCGTCGGACGGGTCGTTAGCTGGGTTGTGCGGTTGGGGCAGACCGACGCTCATCTCTTCACGCCATTGGTTCTGAAGTTTAATAGGATAACGATTAACTAATTAACTCTTAGGTCCGTATTACCAGCGATAGAAACTCGATTCAGTCAGTCTTAGTTTTTTTATCTTGTAAAGCCCGGTCTGTGAGCACGTAGAAGTAGAATTTTGTCCAATGACCCCAAGCTACCCATCCTTATCGCTCGCGAAGTGAGTGTGCGAGCGCGACAGCAATATAATTACGCGCGAGCGATAAGGATGGGTAGCTTGGGGTCATTGGACAAATTTCTACGTACTCACAGAATGGGGTATTTATTATTCTGTGGCTCAACACAGAATAGTGTTGAGCCACAGAATAATAAAATAAAATAAGTATTACATAGTTGAGCTTCGTTCTACAACGCGGATTTAATAACCGTCGTCTATCAATCTACACTCAATAAATAGATACAAGTCATGAATTGATTAATACATTTGCCCCACTATTCTTTCTTACGCTAATGTTTGAGTGTTATCGGTACACGCTAAATCATTCATGAGTGCACACGCACACTACAATAATGACGCTCGGATTGCTCGGATCAAACTCCCCGCACCCCGCGCCTCGCTTGACCAAAAATTGGTGGGGCGCGTCTTCGTGGATAAAACGATCTATGACATAGTTTGACATAGTTTTGAGCGGTAGTGACGTAATTTCACCATCATCTGCTCCAAATACCAAAAATTCAGCAAAATATCTAAAAAATCAGCAATGTTTTAAACACAATCCGCTCTAATATTTAACCTCTTTGTAGTGGTAGGATCCTCATCAAAACCTTACCTCCTTCTGCTCCTGCGTGACCTTCCTGAACATGCCATTAGTGACGCGCAGCAAATGCGCCTCGCGTTTCATCATCTTCTGTTCGTGCTGCACTACTTCTTGCAGCAACTCTTGGTGCTCCTGGGAATATTCAAAATCCAACTTTATTAGTTTGTTCAGTGAAATGACGTCCACTGCTGATCAAAGGATTTCCACCACAACCGGTCCTATGCTGCCGCATCCAGGTGTTTCCTGCAATCTTCACCTGATCTTCTGTCCACCAAGTGTGAGGCCTGCCTACCTACACTATATTTTCTGTTTGTTACATTCTTTGTTCTCTACGAGCTATGTGCCTCGCCCACTGCCACTTGATTTTAGCAATTCTGCTTGCTATGTCGGTTACTTTGGTTCTCCTGCGGATCTCCTCATTCGTAGAGACGATGGCCGTTGGGGCAGGAAAGTTCTCGAGTGGCGACCACGGGCTGGAAGACGTAGCGTGGGCAGGCCTCCTACTAGGTGGACCGACGACGGTAAAGGTCGCGGGAAGAGCCTGGATGCGGGCAGCGCAGGACCGTTCGTTGTGGGGGACCTTGGAGGAGGCCTTTGTCCAGCAGTGGACGTCATTTGGCTGAAACGAACGAACGAACGAACATTCTTTGTTAGTATGTAGGCCCTTTTCAGAACACTTTTAGACACCCTAAATATGTATACTTTGCTCTTATACCTATCAATTTTGACACAACATATCTACTGGCTTCTGATGAGAAGTGGCCGAATTTTAATAAATAATTTTATAGTCAGCAGAGTTTTATAAACGATTTGACAATTTGTGATTACCTAAAAAGTAAGTTATTTTTAAGTCATCATTACTTAATTGATCATAAAGAAATAGTAAATACCTTAAAACTAGGGTTATAACTGATGCCTGGGTGTGGAGTGTCCACAGCTGATCTGGTAACCACAGTCTTCGGTAGAGGTGGTTTGGGCCGCAACCTCCTCTGTGTTGGAACGTTGTGTAGCTGTGCCTCTGTCGGAACAAACTCTTCGCATAGCGTTTCGGGGATACCTTTGGCTTCTGGCACTGCAAATGTAAAATGTGAGAGACGAGTTATTAGTGTTTTTATTTAACAAAAATGAGTTCAATCAAAACTGTATGAAATGAGGGATCATTTTGTCTTATCAAATTCAGATATTTCAAAGATAAAATATTTTTGATCACAATGGAATAAGAACTTTTTGAAACAACAAAAAACACATGTTCAAAGTTCTGGGCACAAAGTAAGTTGTACCATCATCAAAATGATGACAGTCTTTATTGTATGATGATGATGATCAATAAAAGATCTATAATATTCAACTTACAGTCTTGACCCCATAAGTCCAAATCAAATGTGTTTCTAATGGCTTTAGTCTTCCTTTTTTTATCCAGAGCAATTTTTCTATTTTTCCTGGCAACTTCAACTTTCTTCTGGAATTTTCCTGTTTCAATGCATTTTTTCTCATTTATTTTACTGAGAGCCGTTGGTTTGGAGCCCACTGGATTGACGTGATTCCTCTTTGCATTTGGGTCTTGTACCTAAAAGAAAATACTTAATTTAATCTTATGGCAGACTAAATTAGGTTTCTATTGGGTTTTTTTACTGGTCCATGAAGAGTTTATGTAATTTTTTATCTTGATACAGACTAAAATACAAAATGTACTATCTAGTATCTACTGATGAACCGAAAATGACTTAGGATAATGCATTTTCACCACAAAATAAGTAATTTTTGACTGACAATTTTATAAAAAAGTAGTGATCAATTTGGAACTTAATTTTTAAGCACATTTTTATTATGTTCGTTGATATTTAGACATCAGGTTTACCTTAGAAGTAGGTAGCAAAACTTCGAAGCATTTAGGTGTCTGTGACAACTGTAGACGTTTCCTCTCCTTGGCTGATCTAGGCTTAGCCACGACTTTTGCAGTCTCATCAGCTGTTTTTTCTTTTGCTTTAGTATTTTCATCACCCTGTGTGTCAACTACGAACAACTCGCTGTCTGGCTTAGTGTCAAACTTTCTAAAATAAGCAGTAATGATAATTAGAAATTGTTTCATAAGAACTGTGGATCACAAAATTGTTGAGTACTTATTATGTTCTTGATATCGCTGAGAATAATTTAAACTCCAGTGATTAAGTGTATGAATCGTATAGTTATATCCTGTACTATACTAGTAAATTTGGTACTTTCATTATGTTAAAAAATGTGGTGTTTTTAAAAGTACTGAGGTAGATATTATGTCCAGTTACTTTTATGCATCTTCCGTTTATGTTTTTAATTGTATCGTAGTTGAATTTTATAAGCTGTTTTTGTATATTCAAAGGTCAAAAGGAACAAAAATGAGTTTCAAATTGATAAACATAACCTCACCCCAATCTTTCCTCCAGCCGCTGGTCCTCTAAGAATTCTTCTACATCATTGATATCACAATATTTTCTCCATGCCTTTTTATTCTTTTTAGAAACGTGCTTCTTTTTCTTAACAACAGACATTTTTGTTTATAAAATTAAAACAAATTCAACGTGTATCGCACGAGTCGACCTTAGTTTTGAATGACAGATGAATCTACGTCTCGTTACACGTCAAAAAACTTATCAGCTGTAAGCTTAGATTAATATAATCTAAGGCTGTAAGCTTAATTTAAACAAAGCATTTATTTACTACAAATCTATTTCCGATCTATGCAATCAAAAGTAAATTATAAGATAATTATTCGTTTTCAATTTATTTTATTGTTATTTAATGTAAAATAAAGGGTCGTTTTTAAAAAATACTTGAATTCTTTTCTTTTTGTGAAATGAAACGTATAAAAACTGATTGACATTTGACATTGACCTGTGACATTGACGTTTAGTATCACATTTACGAAGCAAGTTGCTAATAAAATGTAGAACGATTTTATTTTTTATGTTTTTATTTCAAACTTAACAGATGTATAAAACTAAAATATTAAACTTAATGGCAATTAATTTTACTATTTGGTTATTTATTTCTCTTCTTCGCAGTCTTCCTCTTCTTCTTCATCACCCTCCTCAGCCTCTTCAGCAGGTGCGTCATGAACTTCTGCAAAAAATAATGTCACCTTTTCTTTACCCTATCCACGTAGGGGTTGTTTCAATGATGCCCGAATAAAAGTACTACCTATTGTCCACTTAAACGTTTGTGTTAATTATTCTGATGAACAAGGACTATGAGAAAGAGTTTAAGTTTCCACCATAATTAAATAAGCCTAGGCCTACATAAAAAGTTTCGAGTGTAAATTAATCTGACTGGAATAACTATTGCTATCTATTGATTCGTCAATAAATAAATCTTACTTTTTCCAAGTTACAAATTTTTAGGCTCACTTTTATCAGCAATTCGGATAAAATAATATTCTAGCTAGGTGATTTAGATCTACTTTAGAATACGGCAGATGAAATGTTTTAACTATACGTTAATAAAGACCCCACAACCTACCACCATTTACTTCCTTGCGACCATATTCCTTGTTTCTTGAAAAAATTGTTCAGATCTACATAATCATCGGGAAACACTTCTTCGAACGAATCAGCGTCTAACAATTTTATCGGCTTGGCTGTTAGTTTTTGTAACTTTTTATTCGCAAAGTAGTTTACGTTAAATGCCTTGACCGGTAAGGCTCGAGGTTTTGTGCTTTTGTGCTGGTTAAAAGCAAATGGATCTGGTAAAATCTCTATTTCCACTGTGTCAACTGGTTTGAAGTGCGCTGGTTTTGTTGCGTATGGGTCAATGTCAAGCACGATGGGCTTAAGTGAGGTATTTTCGAGTGCATTGTCGAATGTGGGTATGGTGTCTTCATGATTGGGGTGAATTTGCTGTGAGGTTTGAGTCTCGTAGTGGACCTGGGCGCTGGACCCCTCTGAAAGAATGAAACAACTCGCTTTACGAATCTCCTCGATTCGTTAGAAGGCGAGAAAAGTGAGTGATGAAAGCGGGGTTTACGTGAGTTTTTATTATGTTAATTACCGTTTTATTCACTAGGCTTTGGTCCTATCAGTTGGATTGTAAGACTGAGAACTACTAAGCAAATAGCCGAAATATAAAACTAATTTTCCTTCTCGTTCCTACTCATAATTCACCTGACCAGGAGTCGAACCTAGTCTTTAAATTCTAAAATGATTTTGTCCTGTAATATTTCTATGATTGACTATAGGTACAGTAGAGAACTTTTTGACTATATTATCTTAATATTTCTCAAAATCGCCAAGGTTATTGCAAGGGTTTTTCTGGTTTTCATAGCTATCTAATCTCTATAATACTTTAGTGTGTTAGTGTTAAGGAATCGTGTATTGCAGGTAAATATTGTATAGGTGGTGAGGTACTTAATTAATGTTAGGGATGAATGTTAGTCAAGTCATAGTAGAATTAAGTGAGATGTCAAGTCAGAACAAGTCGAGTGATAACCAACTGATAAGTAAAGTAGTTGAGTATGTTAAGAGAAAATAAACCTCAGATTCTGTGAGTCATGTTATCAGATAGACAACATACTTATTATTAAGTTTAGTTTCAGTTTTGAATAGTCCAGTGTCAGAAATAGTCAAGAGTTCGTCAAGTTCGTATTAAAATAAGCAGTTTTAACAAAACTCTTTTATTTTTTCTTACACAAACATCGGTTTTTATTTGTAGCACACTATGGCTTGGAGACATCGCACTTAATTTTGCAAAATATTAGCACTATGTTAGTGATGGTGGTGACTGCGTGCCAAATTCGATGGTGCTGCCATTTTTGCAATATAACTATAAAAAAATTATACTTATACAAAAATGTAAGCACCTAATATAATATTAACAACTGAATAAATAAACTGCAAATATAAAAAGGTATAAAAACATTCAAAAATATAAAAGACTAACAACATTCAGTTGTAAAAATTAGCTATGTTAACAAAAATAGTTTATTTACACTTTGTAAAAACCTAGATTTTGGTTAAGATTAAAATAGGACTCAAAAGTTATCAAATAAATATTTTAAGCTAATCATTAGGTTGAAATCCTATTGTAAAAATAACCTTATTACTTATCTAGTTCTTAGGTCCAACGTTTGTCTAGTTTATTTCGCATCACTTTGAAAATGCAACTCGGCGTTATTATTAAATAAATTATCAGAAACTTAACGAATAAACTGAAAAAGTTGAAACCTTAGAACATAAGGTTCCGATTACTGTGCTTGGTCTATAAAAATTGAATTAGAGAGTTAAAGACAGAGAGTATTTGACTTAATCTAAGTCCCGTATTAAGCAATGACGCTCGTAAACGAATCTGCACTTGACTAGATTCGAGTCTGTGATTTGTTTAAATATTGCAATTCAACCAATCACAGCTTAGAATCTATGCCTGGGTAAATCAAGTCTAGAGCATCATTTCCTAATACAAGGATAAGAATTTAAAAAGTAAATTATTCTCTCATAATAAATTCAATTTTAGAACTCTACACAGAATCAGGCCTGGTGCACCTAAAACCTTATTGCTACTAGTGGTGGTAATCCGACTGCAGAGTATAATATTGTTCTTGGCTGTTGTTCTGTTCTGACGCTGGGACGACCTGGTACTCCTCATAAACCGTACCTTCGTGGGAGGAGTCCTTCTGACCTCCTAGACCAGCTGCTGCTGCCTTGGCTGCCGCTGCCGCGGCGTTAGCTTGGGCTTGTTGGGCCGCCGCCTGTGACATAAATAAATAATGTAAAGATTCATGATTGAGTGAGGGTATCAGAACTCTTATAATGATGTGTATCCTATCTACGGGTCAAACACCTACCTGTTTTAATAATGTTTAATTTATATTTTGGTAAAAATGGGGGAAAGTATTCAAATGAAAAACTGAGAAATGAAAGAAAGTTTTTCATCATATCAGCCTTTTATTATAGATTACCCCAGCTAGAATCATTCACTAGAAGTACATGGTTATTCTTATATCTTCAATTATGTACGCCTTTGCTTCGTTCTTTGCTTCCTGTTTAGCAAAAACATGCAATTATTAACAAGAGGAATATGCCTGTCCATAATAGATTTGTTAAAAAATTAAATGTGTTAGTTTTTTTTTTTCTCTAGACTCCTGGACTATGACGTAACTTCATTTGAAGAGTTTACGGAGTTAGTTTTAAACTTAGTGAAAAAAGAGTTGTAAGAGCACTAAGCAGTACTAATTTGAAACCTAAATCGGAACATGGCCACACACAGTTTAATATCTATAATATGCATATGGTTTAATACCTACTTACGTGCTACTTACCTGATTCTACTAAGCATAGATCTTGGTAGCAGCTTCGAACTCACTCCCGACTATTGTAATCTAAACTGCATCTAGAACCAGTGGAGCCTGTCTATGACCAGCAGCACTTTTGCCACACTTCGGATGAAAATCAAAATATTGCCCAAGATACTTTACCCGGGTATTAGATCAGCTAGGCTGCTTCAAAATCCTGAACCAGAGCAGCTTGCTGAGACGATCAGCATGACCATGACCCTTATTCTTCAGTTGGGTCTATTGTACATACCTGAGCCTTCCTAGCAGCAGATTGGGTGGCCTCGAAGTCGATTCTGACTCCATGCAGCTGTTCCTGCAGGGTCTGCAGTCTCTGTCGTGCAGCGCCGACCATGGCAGTCTGTGCTCCGAGCTCACCGGCAGCTTGGGACGCTGCTTCATTGGCGTTTTCTGAGGTGGCTTGCGCGGCGTTCAGGGCAGCTTGGATCACGTTCACCTAGAAAATGGCATTGTTGATTAACAGACTCCTCCTGATCCGAACCTTTTTTTTAAAGAATTGTAATCATTGGGTACACAAAATACTAATAGCCCCGTCGCGTTGGCCCCTCGTACTAGCTCGTTTGTGCGTGACACAAACTGGGCTCACCACAAAAGTCAAGCGGTCGGGGTTCGAACCCGCGTTCCTCGGGTGACGAGTCGGCCAGTCCGACCCCTTCACCGTTCGGCTATCATGGCTTCAATTTCCATCAAAAGTAAAACTGCTTTTGCAGGAATCCCTGGTCTTAAAAAATATGTAACTACCTATCTACCTAATGGGAAATTAACTTGTGTGGTTTTCTAAATTAAGTTTATTTAGGTAAATTATTTCTTTGGTTGACACCAATGTTGTTACAGCTCAGATACGTTAATAGAATAACCGGAAACCAATGAATTTTCATGGTTAAATGATTAAGATTTTTATTTAATAATGGAGCAAAATCGATCGAAGGAACTTATTTAACAAATAAATTACACAACGGAAAACTTCATTACAATAGGCATTGAATGAAACTTCCAAAAATTTCATTAAGTGAAATGGTTGTGCAAGAGAACTACCTATAAAATGCTATTACCTAAATTATTTGTTAACCTATCTACTGGTTACGAAGAAATAAGAAAGAATTGAACAAAGAGTGAATGTGTTCCAATTTCGATAATAATGTCGCAAAACAACAAAGCTTTGCATCAGAAGATTTAAAATTAAACGGTCGATCGGTGCCGGTTTAATTTGAAAAAGTTGAGCAATGTTTAGTAACCGTGTGACTGCTTACGACCTTGAGAAGTTGATAGCCTAAATAAGTTTAATTACTTGTTGAATTGTTGTTTTCATTACAAAAGTATAGCACTTACTACATCTTTATTAAAAGCAGAGGCCGACCCGATATTACGCGCGATTACAAATTACCAGTAGTACTTATAGAGACTCGTAGAATACAAGCCGAAGCTAAAGACACCTTTTTAGGATCATTGACTATGACACTGTAAAATTCGATTCTTAAGTATTCCTAAATACTTCGCCATGTCCTCGTATAGATTTATCCTAGAAAATCAAGCGCCTGCAATATAGAGACACCGATGTCCTGCAAGGCACTATCAATAGCTCCAAATACCTAAATCTATGCCTATGTGGTAGAGCAAACTAAACAGGTCTAAAAATGTAATAAACAACGGTAATTTTACTAGACTCTACACATCGTCTGTCTTAGCCACTGATTCATCAATGAAAGGGAATATGAATTACCTAACCGTATTATTAACGGAAGGAAAACTATCTCATGGTCGAGGATCAAATTCCAAGAAACAATTTCTAACCACGAGACATTGACATTTCTATTTCATTATCTAGGTACGTAGGTCTTGCATAAAACGCTACTCATGTAGGTCCTACTTAATATTACTTTTAAAATTTCGCGTGTAATTTTATTTAATCAGCGTATTACATTAATTAAATTGGCTATAACTAAGTAATTATAAAAATACTAACATCCCGTCATTTTGTTATTAAGCGGACAAATTAAATTAGATTTCATAAACAAATAGCATTAAATCTCCTCCAATAAATACTTTAATTTAAAAATACTAACTAGTAACGTGCGGTAATTATTAATTTTTTATTTCATACTAGCGGCCGCCCGCGACTTCGTACGCGTGGATCCCATTTTACCCCCTTCATGTATCTTACGTGGTTTAGATTTTTTCATACAAATGTTTTTTCCCGCTAACTCCCGTTCCCGTGAGAATTTTGCAATATCCTGTTGTAACTAAGCTTTAAATTTACTAAGGTACCTGCATGCCAAATTTCAAGCGTCTATGTTACGTGGCTTAGATTTTTTCATACAAATGTTTTTCTCGCTAATTCCCGTTCCCGTAGGAATTTTGCAATATCCTGTTATAACTAAGCTTAAAGTTTACTAAGGTACCTGCTTGCCAAATTTCAAGCGTCTAACTTAAGCGGTTTAGATTTTTCATACAAAAGGATTTTCCCGCTAATGCCCGTTCCCGTGGGAATTCCTAAGTATCCTATAACCTGCCCAGGAGTATGAAAAATAATTGTACCAAGTTTCGTTAAAATCCGTCGAGTAGTTTTTGTTTCTATAAGGAACATACAGACAGACAGATAGACAGACAGACAGACAGACAGACAGACAAAATTTTACTGATTGCATTTTTGGCATCAGTATCGATCACTAATCACCCCCTGATAGTTATTTTGAAAATATATTTCATGTACAGAATTGACCTCTCTACAGATTTATTATAAGTATAGATATCAGATAGTGTTGATTTATTGTGCACAAAACAAATAAATAATTAACTAAGTACACGAGTGTATTAAGTCAAGGAGATTTGTACTTCCTACCAAATTTATTGGCACGATTCTCGCGCGATACTTCAAAATAAATAAAGGCTATCGATTTGGAAAAAATATCGATTTACTGGTTGTGATTTCAACATTGGACAGTTGTTTTGCGAAAATTGTCGCAAGTGCGCCTGCGACTGCAATACCGATGGCGCGTCGAATGGCGGTTGCAATTTGACTGTGACCTGTCACTAACTCCGCAAAAAAGGCTTGAAACAGCAATATCCAATTCAATATTGGTTAATGTCTAAATAAACAACAATGCTTAGACCAATTTGTAATATTAAATATGAAAATTTATCTGCGTTGATGTACTAATTGAATGTTTTTAAGTTATGTTAGCCAAAATTAACTGGAATTTAGTAACATTTTGTGTCATTTAATGAGACAATATTACGATCAACCATTACGATTATTTTATTTATATCGCATGAATTATTCACTCAAGTTATGAAAATCTGAAATAGCGTTAGCGTAACAGTCGTAAGTTTCATAATATCCGATTATAACATAGATCAACCAAAGAAAATGTTAAATCGTAATCAAATCGAAACAACGAACTACATGACTAGCGGGGTCATTGTCAAACTACCTTGAACTGGCTTTTTTTATTGTTTTTTACTCTACAACTTATGATAACGCAGTCTGCAGCGTTGCAAAAACGGGTAAACCAGAACTTCAAATAATTGCAAACTGCGAAATGTTTTTTAAAAATGACAGCTGCAATAAAACTGCCCATTTTCCAGACCAAAAAGAGCAACACGGTCAAATCGAACGATTTCTTGTAGGAACTGGACCGATTAGACTTACGTAAACAATTATTTCTAACCAATATCCACTTATTTGTTTTGTCATTTTCATCACCAGACTCCATCTAAGTGTTACGTAAGCCGTTGCGATTTTTTCACGAACTAAACGAGCAACAAAAAGTCGATGGTTTCTTTTAAAATATGCAACTCGAAATGAGATCACTGTCAAGCTTTTTATAGTTTACATTGCGTATGATTTGAATTACAATTAATTGGAAATTATTTAAATTGGAGCATTGTAGACGATGTTGCTAAACGGTTTGTTGAATTGAATGTAAAACCAATAACTTTGTTGCAAGTTCGCTTCGCAAAATAAACAATTTGAAATCAATTTTGTTCACTACGCTACAATACAAGTAAAAGTAGAGCAGTATTATGGGAATGACAATAGTTCTTACACACGAAAAAATAGTAGCTAAGTAGGCATGTAGCAATTGATTTTTCTGTTTGATTACTAGTTGACTTTCGGTAGAGAGCTTATTAAACTGTACCTACCTTTTAAAACCTCGTTTCTGCTGTCTAGCTAAAGTTGTTTAAATGACACGCATTTAAAAGTAAGAGCAAAATAGTAATTTTCTTCTACTATGATAAGAAACATCGATGTTTTGATCCAAACAGACAAATGTAATCGATCTTAACTGATTGTGAAAAACTTGAAGTTCAGTAAAGTCTTCTTCAAGTAGATTTTTATCATAATTAAGTAGGAATATGCCTTTTTTCGGACAGGTAGGTAGACTTTCTTGAGCTTTACCGGGATATAGCTAAGCTTAGAGGGCTCATAACTTCTACAGAGGACGTGTTTTAGACTAGTTAGTTTATAAGTCTTGGTTAAATTAAACTCACCTGGTGCATAGCTTGCTGAGCCGCTTGCGCCGCGGACTGGGCTGCTCTCTTAGCTTGCTGCAGCTGCATTTCTTCTCCTTGCAGGCCGACCTTAGCGTCTCTGACTTGCTGCTCCAACCCCGACAGAATCACTTGCTTTCCAGCCAGCGCTGCCTGCGCTGTCGCACTAGCCTGAGCCGCTGACTGGGCTAAAGTGTTCTTCGCTACATACGCCGCCTGGTACGCCGCAGCCGCTTGGTTACCCAGCGCTGTCTTCGCTTGATTGGCAGAGCCTACAGCGATGGTCCTCAGACCGCTGCCTCTGCTGAAACCTTTCTTCTGGTTGTCGCCGGTGGCAGCGGCCTTAACGTCCTGGATATAAGCGTCGTAATGGCTTGCAGACTCTTGGGGCTCCTGTGCTTGGACCTGGCCGGAGGACTCGTAGTCATATTCGTACTCGGCCTGTTGGGGAGCGCTTTCGCGGGCGACAGGGGCAGCGGCGGCGACGTAGAGGGTGCCTGGAATATGGATTGAGGATATTTAACTTGTTCAAAGCTCAGCCTTTAGTGTTTAGAGAGTTTGACTTGATTTTTCTGGGTTTTAAGCTTTCAGCGTCTACCTAGGGTTTTACCTGAATAATATAGGTTTTCAGAAGGACACGTATGGTAGAGACAGCATTACGAAATTTTCGATTGAAGTAGGACCTATATGATCATTTATTATGATCTGCATTATCTTTAGAGTACTTATTTTCTCTGTTAGTAGACAATATTTTCATGAGTCCTGAATAAATCAAGCTAAGTAAAACCTAAGTCCAATCCAAAGTTAATGTCTTTCTCCTGTAAAATATCAATTACAGCCTACACATCTACGATAAAAGTAGTTAGGTTCTAATATTCTCAACAAAACCTTTAAAATCTGTCAATTAGAAACCATTGAAAAGTTGACAAAGATACTAATCTCCACAAAAAGCAAATGAAAAACATCCCACCAACAATCGACGCCATCCGTGCGTTTCGCGATCACACTCCGCTAACAAAACGCTCATAATTACCATTCATTGCACTAAATATGGTAACCGCAACGCTATCGTTATCAAATAACGTTACGTAGTAACGCGTTAATACGTTGAGGAACTAAAACTTGCGTGAATACAAAATCAACTTCCGAAATACGCGTTACATGAATTATTATACAATAAACCAATAACATGCAACAAAAGAATCTTTTTAACAAACATCGAACACATCAATGTTCAATAATTAAATTGTATTTTACGCAACAATAAAAATAATTAAGCATTCTCTTCACCGTAATAAAAAGCGATTTATTAACCCACTTTGCTACGACTGATTGGTTTCATAAATTATAATAAATATAGGACATTTAAAACTGTTAATTAAAGTAATTGATTTATGTAATACTTAAATAATAACTCTTTTCATAAATAAGGTTATTAATTTCCTCTATGTAAGAATGTTAATATGGTGTCATGAAATAATTTAATAAGAGAATGTGGGTTAATATAGTGCTCTATTTTAATTTAATAAGTTATGACTTAGATACGTGTATGTTTCAACTTTCCCTTGTTACTTAGTTTTAGAGATAGGCAATAAATATTCTAAGCTTAAGACTTGCAAATCAACCTGAAAGATCAACTGAATCATTCTAGATTCTGTTCAAAGACCGCTGAAAACCTTTGCTCAAAAATTCATCTTTCAAATTCACTGAAAACGTTGATAAAAGTCTGAACCGTTACTCAAGTTTCATTCAAGCAGACTTTCAGAAGCTTATATCTATTTGCCTCTGAAATTCAATGTGTATTGTACATTCGTTCACAGGCTTTTAGTGTCTTCTTGAATAAATTTTAATATTAATAAAATTAATCTCAGTATTCGGGTATTATTTTACTAACAGGAAAGTCAAGAGCCTTAACATTATTCAAGTTGATTTAATTATGAATGAAATATTGTATTATGTATTAATTAAAATAAAGTGCGCGTATTTAATATATTATTATGATATGCAACCATTACGTTAGTAACAAGAGTGATTACTGAAATAATATAATTATTAAATAGAAATAAATTAGTGAATGTAGAGTTTAGAAAAGTCTGTATTTTCTGAAAAAAGCGTAATTTTCCTATCATGATAATTGATTCAATGTGGTTTTAAATAGAGCTTTAAGATAAATATTGTATTTTAAATAAAACTAGCGGCCGCCCGCGACTTCGTACGCGTGGATCCCGCTTTGCCCCCTTCATGTTTTTTCCCCGCTAACTCCCGTTCCCGTGGGAATTTTGCAATATCCTGTTGTAACTAAGCTCTAAGTTTACTAAGGTACCTGCATGCCAAATTTCAAGCGTATAACTTAAGCGGTTTAGATTTTTCATACAAAAGGATTTTCCCGCTTATTCCCGTTCCCGTGGGAATTCCTAAGTATCCTATAACCTGCCCAGGAGTTTGAAGAATAATTGTACCAAGTTTCGTTAAAATCCGTCGAGTAGTTTTTGTTTCTATAAGGAACATACAGACAGACAGACAGACAGACAGACAGACAGACAGACAGACAGACAAAAATTTTACTGATTGCATTTTTGGCATCAGTATCGATCACTAATCATCCCCTGATAGTTATTTTGAAAATATATTTCATGTACAGAATTGACCTTTCTACAGATTTATTATAAGTATAGATTAACTTACCTAAGCACAACAGAACTGTCCTAAACGCCTTCATATTTATACTCTTCAGTCGTACTGAAACACAAAAACTTTATCACTAAAATACAATTTATTAATTTAATAGCTAAAACACTTGAAGCACTCAAAAAAGCGACACAGCATCACTGAAGTCTAGTCTACCTTCCAATACTTTCACAGTGTTTAATCGTTATCGGTTTAGGCGGGGAGTGGCCCCTGGCTCGCAGTGAGGTAATGTGCTGGGCAACTTCGAGTACTTGTATTTATAGGAAGGTTCGCTCCGTCCAGTGAACGGCTGAGATAGATCTGTATAGAGTTGCTGAAACAATATTTGGCAAGGACTTGTGGACTTCCGTCGATTTCATGCATAGAAGAAAGTTAAACGTTCAACATGCTGAAGGGTATTATCTTTTTTTGATATTAATATCACTTCTTATATTGAATATTCTTATATTGAACTTCGGCCATAAGAGAAAATGAGAGGATTTGGGAAAAAGTGCATGATAGTTTTTATGGGAAACGCAAAAATAAGTCTCCAATGTCACTAATCGGTATTTTTTTATATCTAGCGTTCCTTAATGTAAATTTAAATTCTTTGTTGCATGTTACATAAGATAGGGTTGAAAGATTGCAATAGATGTAGGGAATTTGATTCTTTTCTACCTTAACTTAACTACCTTTATACCAACTTCTCCCATGAATGACACAAATACAACACAAAGAATCGATTTTCTTTTTAATCGCTGGAAAACTCTCGAGATCGTTTTTCAGAGCAAATATTATAGTCTTGCAATTCACGAAAGCGAGTGAGCTTTACGTGTGTGTGTGTGTACGTGTACATGTAGGTACATACATAACGATAGTGTAATGTCTATCAAAACTTTTGAAAAACGAACAGAGAGGCACCATACATGTAAAGCTCACTCGCCATCCTGAATTGCAACAAATATCCCTAAAAATCTAGAGAGAACTTGATATGGATCTCTATTTTTTTAACCGATTTTTTCAACGATACTAAGGTAAAATATTGTATGTAACCTGTAACAAAAATATGTTCATCTAATTCAACGTATGTTGATACAACTGCCTCGAATATTTATGATCAGCATGCTTTTAATTTATTAATAAAGTGAATAATATATTAAAGACATATTATCTCAATACTTAATCATTACTGGTAAATCACTTCACATTCACTGTACAAATTAAGACGAGTTACAACATAAAACAAGCCTATGATCTTCAAAGTTAAAATAAAAATAAAATAAAGCTAGAGATCTTTCTTTCTTCTTTAATCATAAAAAATATTATAGAAATGTTTTATCAACTCTATACAAATCTTCCAAGTTTTCTGGCAGTCTGCAGTGACTTATTGAATGCTGAAAGCATTGTATCTAGGTAGATCAGTGATAATGGCTTCTGAAGACACGATCGATACAAACAGCTTTGATAAACGTTTTACAATACTAATGTAATAATACGAAAGTATAGTTAATTTGTCTGTCACGGTTTCACGCCTAAATGAACGGATTTTGACGAATTCTGGTATAGAGAAGAAAGAATAAATGGGGATTAGGAGAAGATGCATACGTACTTACTAATAGATGCTTTGCTAAGTGTGGCACCGTAATAAATACCTAATAAAGGTGAAAATAGGCATGAAAGTTTTTATGGACACCCCGTGGATGTTGATGGGTTACCTATACTAGTTATGAACGTTATGAAAACTATGAGTACTTTTCGTAATAAATAAAGTGCTGCAGATACTGAAACCACACATCCATTCATAATGTCATTGGCAGAAGTTCCTCTTTAAAACTTTAATCCCACGAGCAATTTTACTAACTATTATGCTAAATAACATGAGTTGCAAAAAAATAATTTTCATTAGGGACTTCCCGATTTAAGTGTCAACAAATCATTTTCAGTCACGTTCAACTTAATTTTTATAAGGGATCTTTGAAATAGCTATAATAAATTCAGTTTTGCATAAACTGGACGACGATTGCCGTATTGATTTATTTACAATAGTACAGAAACATTTATCGAGTAGCTTGATAATACCTACTACAAAGAAATTACGTTATAAATTATTTTTTTTTGTACATTATTGACAAAGATTTATCAAAGATATCATAAATACCATATGGTAGAGTCATTTGGCCACTAAAACTTTTGATTAGAGTTAATAATTTGATTTGATTTCAAAGTTTCAAATACTATTGTCCAGTTAATTAATTAATAGGTCATTGAGATTTTTGGAATGTTGTCAATAGTTAGAAAAAAAATTATGGTAGAGAATTCTGTACCTACCTACCGAAATGAAATAAAATATAAACGTAGTAATATTTACTTAGTTGCCCTAATACTAGATCTAAGTACATTACCCGTGTATTTTTAATTAACACAGTGGTAAACCCAAATGGTATGTTTAAAGAGATTGAGAATCTATACTAAAACAATAAATAAAGAGCAGACTTTGTAAGTTTTTTTTATTATGTAGAGAGTTTGAAGAAATCTTTGAATAATTGAAAGGAAAATATAATGAAAATGAAATACTTTATTTAGCGAAACAAAACAACTAACTAAACTAAAACTAAATAGAGTCGGTAATTATAATAATAATTCTAATGTGCGTGTCACCGAAACGGTACATCCACTCAACATCATGCTCAAGTGTCGTATAAGTGTCGTGTAGTCCTCTATTTCCTTATTCATGGTATAATAATAAAACATTAGAATTTTCCTCAATTTCCCAAACTTTCTCATCCATTGGATAATAATTACCGAACTTACATCATTGGAAAATTCGCACCAGCGAAATTATTAACATACAATTACGATTCGTGACTAAGTGTTGCAACTTCCAGCGGAACTTCTACTTAAATCCGCCACAGAAATATGTTCAGTAGGTACGAATTAAACACGAAAGATGCTATAAAAAGTTGCTATGATTTAACTTAAGTGATTGCGTCACTAAATTAATTAGAAACCGTTCGTTTGTTTCAGCCAAATGACGCCCACTGGACAAAGGGGTCCCGCAAGGATTTTTACAACGACCGGTCCTGCGCCGCCCGCATCCAGCAGGCACCTCCCGCGACCCTCTCCAGATTTAATTGGAAATATATTAGAATTAATTTCAAGGATATTTGAAGACCAAGTTGGTATTGAATGGCAGAGTAGAATAGGGTCACTCATACTCTTTCCGTGGAGTCGTAAAAGTCGACTAAGGCCCAGAACAGACGGTGAAACGCAACTGCAACGAAACTTCAACTGCTAGTTACTTTTGAGTTGCATCTAAGTCTCTGCCATAGCGTCCGTTGAGAGACCACACATGACGCGACCAGTTTGAAACTTTCAGTTTCAGTTTCAGTCATCAGAATCATCAGAAAATTGCAGTTTCATTGCAGTTGCGTTTCACCGTCTGTTCTGGGCCTAAGAGACAAATGTGTATAAAAGAAACTACATACTCGTATTTTGTGCAAACACAAACTACACTGACACTCGTTATTATTTGTGTTGTAATTAGAAATGTAAATAAAACAGCTCCCTCTCAATTGACACAATTTATTTTATCTAGGAAGCTCTTTTATACTGTTAACAATTAAGATATTATAACTACTGTAATCATAAACATAACCATCCTTCTGAAAAAATAACATTCTATGACAACCCGGCTGTCACTGTAGACTTCCGGGCTCTTGAACTCTCTCCGTATCCGGTAGTCAGTGTACCTGAAATATTCTGAAAATATCCGAAGAAATTTACGTGGTACATACGTCTTTTCATTTTCATGACATTCTCTAACAGAGTTTAGGCCAAATCCTCCATTATTCTTGTCGTTTCGACAACAAACCTACACAGTGTCAGCTCAAAACCCCGCTACAAGAGTGGTGTTGTCAGCAGCATTCATTAAATCCTCCTGCGAGCAGTTGCTCAGGCACTCAGAGCACGACATTTCCATCCTCCATTTGTCTCTGGCAAATAAGAAAGGGAGTTTCTTTCTCCTGCTGTGGAGACTGAATGACTGATGATAACGAGTCATCTTTTTACTGTAATTGCCATGAGCCTTTTGCCTTTTTTTGGGACTGTTCCCATCTCTCATTCCAACCGCTGCAAGTCCTGTGTAGCCAGCTTCACCGTCAATAAAAACCCAACCAGTGAAAGGCAAGTTTTTCCGGGGGGAAAATTAAACTGTCATTGGAAACTCTTTCAAAATCAAAAAAATCAAAATCAAAATTATCTTTATTTGTTTAGACTCATTAAATTAGTACTTGCAAATCGTCAAATGCTCTTAAGGAGCCTATGACATGTCTCATTCTTTTTTTGCCCTACCAGCGCTTCGAGACAAACATTTCGCAAGTGCTGAGAAGAAGCGCCGCAACAAACTCAGTCACCACTGTCTTATGAATCTTAGTTAAGTAAGACTACAATACATACAGCTGCCTAAAAATACATGTACAACACTTTTTCAGACTAACTTCCTACACAAACCACGTTTATCGAGGAGTTTCGGTAACGTCGTTAAGTCGCATTATGTATAATATCACGGTAATGAAATATAGCCCGATTATACACTTTACTTCAACTGAAGCGAAAACTAAAATGTTCACTAAATTGTTCAGTCTTGTCCTGTGTCTTAATAAATGGATTTTACGCAACATTTAGGTTATAGTGATTATAACATTATTGATTACTGTTACGTAGGAGGTTCAACTTTTATAAAAAATCATTGGCAGAACAGAACAGAAACCTATGATAGGCTACCTAACCAAAGTAGTGTTTTTTTATTATGACAGGAAACATACAAGATTGTAAATGTAAATGTCGCAGTCAGATTGTATAATCCGCCGTTTTACATTACAGCTAGGCATTTTGCATTACAGCTCTGTTTTGTAATACGGCGGATTAACGTTTAGCCGGATTGAATACGGCTGAATGAAAATCCGCCGGAATGTATTCGGCGCCAAACGTTCTTCAATACGGCTAGCCGTAATGTAAAACAGCGTGTCATTACCCGCCGCTTTGTCAGTTTTTAGTTCCTATTTTCAATACCGTGGCGCTGCCGGACAAAGTGGCTATGGATTCTGGTGTTCGGCGGAATCCTACACAATATTATTAGTGCAAAAATATGAAATCATGGATGTGGCCGGTGAAGATAATTTTATCTTAAAGAAAAATAACCCAGAAAAAATGACTAAAACTTTATTGTTTTGAGTTACCTGTTCCCTTTGATCATTTTTAATGTCTAAAAAAGACTAAAGCCAAATATCTAATTAATTCTTAAAATGTTTAGACAAGTCTAATTGTTTTGAGTTACTTTTTTTTAGATGGCTATCCCTTGTGATTTATAAATAAGTAAAAAAAAATACTGAAGCCAAATATATTATTTAGTATACAGTAACGAAGGTAATAATTCTTAAAATCTGTCTTATTAAAATTTATTTTCATTAAACATTGTTTTATTTTGTAAGTATGGTCACCCTACAATCTATAGTAGTATGATGCGGCTAAACGTGGGCCGCCGTATTGAAGAACGTATCGCAATGAAAATCTGCCTAAACGTTGAACCGCCGTATTACAAAACAGAGCTGTAATGTAAAATGCCTAGTGGTAATGTAAAACGGCGGATTATACAATCCGACTGCGACATAAATATTATATTGTTGTACATAAATCTAGTTTGGTGTAAACTTGATGGTGTTCTTTTTAGGGCTGATTTTTCAATCGTCGGATAACTTTTAACTGAAGAATAAAATTGTCATTTTGACATATTTCCCATACTGGAACTGTCAATGTGCCAAACTTATTCTTCAGATAAAAGATATCTGAGGATTGAAAAATCAGCCCTTAAATAAATAAATAAAGATTAAAGTGCAATCAAGGCACTCTATGTACAGTGGGCCATACCTAGTTCCAGTTACTCATTTCCGTTTTTTCTCGCTCTCATTTAATGGTGATTATTTGCGATAGAATGAGATGACATGAACGGAAATGGGAAGCTGGAACTGTGCCTAATAGCCCATGTACTCTTGTCATTACTTGTTTTAAATTCAAATTGTATTTAAATAAATAATTATTATTATTCTACAAACTTGGCAACCCTGAAGCTTTGTTTGTTTTTCTTCTATATTAATTCAATTTGGATGTTAAATATTGATTTAGTAAATTTATGAAGTAAATACATAAAGTAAATAATCAGCACCCAATTATAATAGGTAGTTCAACGATGAATTTATTTACGTTTGACAGCTCCGTTTTACCCAAACCGGAAATACTGAATATGACGAAATAATTATTTGTTGAAGGGATTAATAATGTCACTAGTTTATATCATTAAATTATTGCGTCGCTGATTGCAATTTATCCGTTAAATTGTTTTTGTCCGTTTTAAAGGACATGTCAAATAATTGCTTACAGAATCTAAATTAAAACAATTTATCGACTTTCAAGGGATATTTTATAAAAAGCATGATATTTTGGGTGAAACACGGGGCTGTAGTTCAATAAAAAGCCGCGAATTTTAAAAATAAAGACAGTCGAATAAATGCAACAGCAATGTCAAGTTTTCACTCTTGATAAATGTGGCAATACTGTAGGTATTACACTTGTTCTTGTGCTTTATTGATTGATTTTAGAATATTAACGAATAAAACTGACGGTTATTGCCAAAACTTTTAAAAAATATCGATTTTTTTCCATTCATTTCAAGGTTACAAATGTTATGTCACTTAAAACGGACAATGCCATGTATCAGTAATAAATACTCATGTTGATTTTTAGACATTTTTACCCAATTTCCCCCTTTTAGGGGTTGAATTCTGAAATAACCTGAAACACGTGTTTATTCATTTATCGATAGGAATGTATCCTGTGAAGTTTCGAATTAAATAGTGTAACTAATTTTGTTTCGTCCTACAAACTTTGGACCCCCATTTCACCCCCTTAGGGGGTAATTTTGGAAAAATCCTTTCTGATAACACCCCTAGACCCTAATAAGGAACCTACACGCCAAACTTTGTGTCTTTATACCCACCGGTTTGGGATTTATGTTGATAAATCAGGCAGTCACTTAATGTTTTTATAAGTCAGGGTATTTTTTGATAAATTTATGTAAAATCAACAGTAAATAGTCCAGATGGATTGCAAAAGGCGCTGGATTAGCCAGAGGATGATTATCAGGGATTCCTGTATTGTTATTAAGAAAAGTTGTTTTACGTTTGTTTTTCTACACTGGCAATGTCCGCCCTAAGTGACATGGTTGTAATGCTAAATAATTGGCAATGTCCGTTTTGAGTGACATGTCATAACTTCTATACTAATTGAAATTTTTTCAAAAAGTAAATATTTTTTTCTTAATCTATCAAAACAATACCTAAATCCCAAATTTGACCATTCTTGAAGCAAGGATTCAATGAGTGCCAATTTAAGGGTTATTGACCCCATTCGGCCGCGAACAGTGGCCACGTTTCACAACCGGTTGTGGATCGGGATTACATGATCCTAGTTTACAATACAATACATGTTTCGCTCAAATAATTGTTCAGGTATGAGTATATTACTAAATTCAGGTTTTGAAAGACGCGAACGGTGAATAAAATGCTTTACATGAATCGACATTAATCTGTTCTTCATTCATTGTTGTAAAGAAATTGAATGAACGAAAACAAATGAACATTGCTTACTCTTACTCATTAGGCACTTCTATTCAGCAACAGAGTTCGAAGTGATGGTAAGGCAAGGTATCACCATCATCATCATGTCAGCTACAGGACGTCCATTGCTGAACATTTGGCTAACCCAATGATTTACAGATTGGCCGGATGACAGCTTTGCAGCGGCCTAAATCTAGCGCTCAACCAAAAAAAATCACGCTGTTTCCTCATGAAGCGTCCCATGTACTAAAAATTCATGAAATTATGCACAGTTTCCCATCTCTATATATCCTATACATATAGACAGTTTTCGAGAAATCAGAAAATTTTGGCTCACCCTGTATAAAGAATTTTAATTAGAATTTGAACGTCTGAAATCTTGAAGGCTGAACTGAAAACTTGGTGAATGTGTGAGCCTACTGTTTGTAAGTCCAGTATAAACCACGGTGTCCATTCATGCAGGTCTGCGTTATTATCGCCGCCATAGAGTTCTGTTTTCATTCCGGTACAATGAACATCTATAGTTGAATGATTGTGATTGTGACCGATAAGGCTTCTGTTGACTTTATTTTTTATTCTTCTGAACTATAATAGCCCTTGAAAAAGGTTCTTCTGACTCACGATCTTAAAATATGTCACTAAGTACCTACCTATTTATAAAAGCGAAAGGTCACTGACTGATTGACTAACTGACTAACTCATTCATCACGAAATCTCAGAAACTACAAGTGCTAGGAGTCTCTTTCTCCATGGGGTTCCTTTTAGAACGAAGGTGCTCGAAATTAACTAAGGGATTTTGCTAAATTTAACCCCTAAGGGAGTAAAACGGGATCCACGCGTACAAAGTCGTGAGCGGCCGTCTTTAGTTATTAAAGATTCGTAGAAAACTTGATAATATAGACTTCTAGGGATTTGAAACTCTGAGTAGTAGAATCCTCCTACTTAGACTAACTTTAGGTGGGGACCCAAGAATAAGACATATTCATAAGTTTTTGTAGTTTGCGTAAAATTGAGGTCGAGGCAATATTTAAGAAGTAGGTTATATTTATTGCATTGTAGGCAGTTTTCTAAATTTCAGACATACCTACTCGTATAATATTTCGTACAAGTCTACATGGTTTCCCCTTAGGTATTCTTATGGGATCAAGCAAACGTAGTAGTGATATCGTACTAATCTTGACAAACTAAATGCCCTATATTTTGTTCCAACATATTTGTATCTAGGAAATGTAGCCAGTATCAGGCTTCTATACGCTTTTTTGGACTACTTAAACTATCTAGGTAATTAAACATGCAAAAACATGAATTAAATAAAAAATAAGTAGCCAACTTTATTTTTTATCGAACTACAAACAACAACAACAAAAGCAAACAATAAAAGCAATCCATGATATGCTTCAAAACCCTTCAGTAACTTGTCAAGTCCGCAGCCATCGCCAACTTAATTAGGAGAGGTAAACGAAAGCATAAAAGGTTCTATGAGTTTGTAAAACCATCTTTCCTATTTGTCGAGGCCGGCCGTGGTCAACACATAAGTACCTACTTACCTATGTTCATGAATGAGAGATTATGAGTGGACTCGGGAAAAAGCTCAGTGCTTTTTAAACCATGTCAAAAGGTCGTCGCGGGAAGAGCCTGGATGCGGGCAGCGCAGGACCGTGCATTGTGGAAAACCTTGGGGGAGGCCTTTGTCCAGCAGTGGACGTCATTTGGCTGAAACGAACGAATCATTTAGGTCATCAACATCATCTCAGCCATAGGACGTCGACTGCTGAACATAGGCGCTCCCCCAATGCTTTCCATGCTGCCCAGTTGGTAGCGGCCTGCGTCCAGCGCCTTCCTGCTACCTTTATGATGTCGTCGGTCCATCTTGTGGGTGGACGTCCTACGCTGCGTTTTCCGGTACGCGGCCTCCACTCCTCAATCATTTAGGTACCTAATGTAATATTCTTTAAGACAAGAGCATGAAAAGTACTAGGCTAAAATAGATGCCACCAGCTGTAAAGATGGGCAAAAACAATGTAGGTACACATTAATCAGAGTAATAAATTAACTTCATGAATGAACAGAGAGTATTGAGTAGCGTCCTGCGTTCCCACATCATTGCCCAATACAATTAACAATAGGAAACAATAGTTATACTGTTCCTTGTATGTGTCGGCGGCTGAGCCCGCCAGTTTTATTTTAGTCGCAAATACACCTTTAAAGAAATCACATGTTTTACTGTTCCAACCTTCTGACGTACGTTTTGTGGACTTAACAGTAATATACCTGAACATAACGTATATCAATATAATAACGTACATCGGGTATATAAAAATTAACGTACAAACAATACTTGTAAATGAAAGATGATGTACGACGAGCACGCTTTTAATGCCTTTCCTGTTGAAAAATATTATGTTACCACATAAACAAACAAGCACCTACACAACATAGGTGTTACAGACAGCCCACTGTGCAGGGGGTGCATGTAGGCAGAGGAAACACCGCAGCATGTGCTCATGGAGTGCAGAAGCGTAGCAGAACAACGGGCTCAATTTCTTCGATCACCATCGTAGCTACAGGAGGCCTGCAGCAGCCTAGACGGGCTGCTTGCCTTCTGGGGGATCTGGGGTGGTTGGAGTAGGAGGATAAACCACAAATCGCGCACAATGGCCCAATCATGAGGCTAAGTGCGGTATTCGATTGCCCTGCAAAACTATGTTACCACTTCTATAATTTATTCGTTCACTTAAATAAAAAATAAAGCAAAATTGCTAATTAGGTGCTTAACGATAACGATTACGGGCCTACTTACACAAAGACAGTCAGGGAAGTCAAGTTTTTGTTGACAATGCTCTGAAAATCACTGATGCATACTTTGTTACTTATTTTATTTTATTACTTTTAACCAGAATAAAAGTAGGTAAACCAGTTAAATCGGAACGGATTTTATGTTGTGGGAACTAAAATAGACAAACCGCAAACCTAGAGACGAAGTGTTAGCTAATAAATCCTACTAATATTATAAACACGAAAGTTTGGGTGTCTGGATGTTTGTTACTCTTTCACGCAAAAACTACAGAACGGATTTACTTTGCATGATTATTGTTTATAACCCAGAATAACATAATTATAGGCTATAATTTATGACGATCTGTGACAAACTGAATTTCACGCGGGTGAAGCCGCGGGCAACAACTAGAACAAGATAAGTTCTCTTACTATCATCACAGGTCATAACGCATATAATAATTTTAGCCATAGGACGTCCACAGCTGAACATAAGCCTCCCCAATGATTTCCATGTAGATCGATTGGCGGCGGCCTGCGTCCAGCGCCTTCCTGCTACCTTTATGATGTCGTCGGTCCACCTTGTGGGCGGACGTCCCACACTGCGTTTTCCGGTACGCGGCCTCCACTCCAGAACCTTGCTGCCCCATCGACCGCCAGTTCTGCATACTATGTGCCCTCATAAATGCATAGACAGACTTTATAATGACTTCACTAGTTCGCTAAATTAATAACTGAAAAACGATATTTCAGGACATGGAAAACTAACTAGGTTTTCAGGGCTTGTATCGTAAAATTTTCTTTCTTTGTTTACAGATTTAACGATCTTTATAACAGTTAACTCATAATGTGTGCAATTTAACTGACCGCCATGCGTGTAAATCGCATGCAACCCCTTTACGTCACTGCTAGTATAAATTACATTTCTTTCAAATAATTTGTATGTACTGCTTCACGTGATTCCGATCATCCTGGTTACTTGCATGCGAAATACATATTATAAAGTACCTAATTAGCTTTATCAACTTATTATTATTATTGGTTTTTTGGGCCTTCATTTGCGCCAGCTCGATCAGGTTTGATATATTGTGGCAGCCCTTGTGTTTAGAGTTCACTGCTTAGTCCTGTTGAGTCTCTCATCCGGGTGCATGATGTGCCGCCCGAGATGGATACTTCTTTTGCTTAAATAAGCGGGCCGCATGAGCAGAGAACATGCATGTTCATGAACATCATCATTCAACTCAATGAACTTTCCCAACTTAGACGTTTTTGGTCTATTCTTGACACGCTGAGAGAAGTGGATAGAGATATAAATGAAAGTACGGAACTATTCCTACCGTTGCAACTCCTGTGTAGCCTGGATCTACAGCTTGACCGCCAATAAAAACGCAACCAGTAAAGGTCAAGTTTGTCCGGGGGATAGTTGAACTATGTAGTTATTGGACCCGCAACGTAATCAGAAGGACTTGGAGGAGATCGAAGCAATGGCTAGAGTTCTGTCCAGTGCAAAGCTGATGACAGGTGACAAAACAAAGAAATGGAGGTAGATAAGTAGATGCAATACCTATAGATTAAGCAACGTCAAATATTCTCTTTAGCAGCTAGACTTAGTTGAATGTGGTTGGTTGGATGTTTAAGGCACTAAATCTAAAGGATTTTGAAGACATTACGAGAACGAGTGCATCCAACAGAGGACTGTCATAGGCTGAAATGAAATAAATTAATTGCGTAAATAAAAATACATGTTTTACCGAAGAAATGTTCAGAATAATAAAATATGGCACTCACTCCAATTAAATTTTGTCTTGCGCCGAATTATGTCAAGTTCTTAAGTAGATAGTTTAGTAACCACCTTTCTCTTGCAATGTCTTGATTTTATAAAATCGTCCTTGCATTTTTGAATTCTTACATTCATTTGACAACTGGATTTGTTGGGTAACTAGTCAATAAAATTAATAATAGCCAGTTAAAAAGAATTATTATTGTTATATTTCCTTGCTAGTTTTTTTTATATGGCTCTGAAGTAATATTATATTGGAATAACTGGCTTTTCTGTCACCTAATACAGAATTACTTTACGAGGTATCGTTGACTAAGTCCGGAACTAATGTTTTTCACTCTTAATTCAATTATATTTTAGGTACATAATCTATTTGTTACCTAACTAACTCGATAGAGTCGTTTATTCATTAACTGGATTCTATTTCGTTATACTTAAGCAGGTCGACTCAATAGTTTCAGCAATCGGTATGATTTTGAACAAAGCTAAAAGGTTTTTTGAGCCTTTTGCCCTTACTTTCATGACAATAGGCTAGTTTCCTAAAAAAATTTTTTTAGTCCGTCATGTTTAATATCAAAAAATATTAGACACGTATATTTTTATTTGTCAATCTAACAAATAATTACATAGTTATGGTGCGTTGAAGTTCCGCACGACGTCATAACGTGCGGCACTTTTATGCACGCATTGACGTCACGGGCCTCTTCTTATGAACTTTGGCGCGCTTTGTCTCTTTAAATTTTCATTAGTTTGAAAAAGTGAAAAATACGTGTAGAGTATTTTTGATAAGTTAACTGACGGACTAATTAAAACTCTTGCTTTTTGACCCAGGAAACATCCCTATTTTATACCAATTAAGTCTAATAATACACATCATCATCATTTCAGACACAGGACGTCCACTGCTGAACATAGGCCTTCCAAGACTTCCATATTGTCTCTTTAATAAGCTATTATGCTCAGTTACAAAATCAAACCAATTGTTGTATGAATTGAAAAGTATTGCTTTTGTTTGCTGACCAATGTCATAACTTTAATCGTAAACCTGCAACTTATCGTGTTGAACTTACGAAAGCTTTGACTCAACCATACAACCGATACGCCAACGTTTGTCACTTTACAAATTTTTTAAAGTAAAAATTTGCATTTAGATCTTTTCAATACTTTTATACCAATTTATGTAATGTCTTTAAAAAAGTTATCATAATTCATATTTCAGTTTTTGTTTTAAGTTTTTTTAGAATTTTCATTGCTCATTTTGGAGGATGTTCAGCAGTGGACGTCCTGTGGCTGAAATGATGATGATGTTTGCACAAATTACTAATAGGTACTCGTAGTCCCGCTAACCCCTCATGATAAACTTGTGTTACGAGTGGGTTCACCACAATTGATAATTAGATTAATTCCAGCATATTCTGTCGCATGCGACGTGCAAAAGTTCTTGTTCTAAGTAAGTAAGTATACAATATAATGGAAAACAATAGAATAAATAAACTTAATACGCAATAAAGATTTTAAATTGCCTATCAGCAAAAAAATAAATTTCATGAGTTTGTTATTAAAATTGATTTCCTCCACTTTAATTAAAAGGCAGAGCCAATCACAATAAATTAAAGAATAATCATTATTGAATTCAAATTGGTACGTTTATAAAATTAAATGTTATAATATGTAATATGTTAATTTTCTTTGAAGACTATTAATTTTCTCAAGTAATTTAATGTCAGCAATAATAATAACTTAAATATTTCATTAAATTATTTTTGAGACATACATATGTATTATGATTTCGAATCCCATACTAAATCGTACAAGTATCTACGGCTGTGTTAATAATTAATGAGTAGGTATGTTACTCAGCGAAAAACTCGAGAACAACTGAAAAAAAAACAGCTTTTTTCAGTGTTTTCGTTGAAGTTTTTCCAATGCAACTCATTCATGTATGTATATCATGTCAGCTACTAAGAACCGTTCATTGTGGAAAACCTTGGGGAAGGCCTTTGTCCAACAGTGGACGTCATTTGGCTGAAACGAACGAACTAAGTATGTTGCGAACCGCTAAGGATTAGGTAGACCGCGCGGGCTGCACCTTCATATTTTTTTTATCCACAACGAGGAAGCTCTTGGCCTGTATCTCACCGCTCACCTGATGGAGTGATGATCAGGCCGAAGGTGGAAGCGAGCTTCACCCGGAATCCTCAACCACGGAGGAACTGGCTATCTTACCTCTAACTGCCGGAACACAGCAATGCTGTTAACATTATTGTTATGATGGCGACAGGCTTAGGTAAGATGGTGGTAGCTAGCCAGGCGGACTTAGAACAAGCCCTACCACAAACCGAACAGAAAAATCTGCTCCCACTGGGAATCGAGCCCGGGACCTCTGCGTCTGAAGCAGGTAGTCTTATCTATCTATCTATCTTATCGTACTAGACCACAGGTTACGTTCATAGTATGAAGCTTTTTATGTACCATCTTAGACTAAATCTAATATCGAAATATTGGTGATATTACAGAAAAATTACTAGCCCATTACAATAATAGAAAATTGATTTTTAAATGCCAGATGTTTTAGAAATATAAAATACGTGTCTAGTGCTCCAATCTTCTGGAACCTTCGAAAAGTGCGGGCCATGAATGCGGGGTATCTCTCAATCTGGACACACAAAAACCACTGTACATATTTATAGACATTTTAAAAATCAACCTTATTTAACCTACATTAGCATAAAAATTAAATAAAGCACGACATTAAGAGCGAAAGTCGCACAAAACCTAGCACCTTGACCTAAACAGCTGTTACACTTTACACATAGGATTGTTGAGTTTATTGTTGCCATTTCGTTCAGTTTTGGTTCAGTAAGTATCAGTTAATTCATAATAATTATATCTTGGTATTTCAAGGGTAAGTATGTCGGTAATAGACGAGATATTAATCTGAAATTAATATGGTGTTTATTATCAGAGTAAACTCTTTGATTACCTTTTAGATAATGGGCACACGTAAGTACAGAGTAAAAGGTCCCTACAGTCAGTAAAACATTGACCTCAGATCATGCTATAGAGCTAATCAGTGTTACCTAATTTCTTATCGGAAAATTCAAGATTTTCCTTTAAATCTTTTCCTTTTCATTCGGTGATCATAAAAAAATAAAAATATAAAACATATTTTTTTTTTTTTTATCCACAACGAGGAAGCTCTTGGCCTGTATCTCACCTGATGGTAAGTGACGATCAGGCCGAAGGTGGAAGCGAGCTTCACCCGGAATCCTCAACCACGGAGGAACTGGCTATCTTATCTCTAACTGCCGGAACACAACAATGCTGTTAACATTGTTATTATGGCGACAGACTTAGGTAAGATGGTGGTAGCTAGCCAGGCGGGCTTAGAACAAGCCCTACCACCAACCAAACCGAACAGAAAAATCTGCCCCCACTGGGAATCGAACCCGGGACCTCTGCGTCTGAAGCAGGTGGTCTTACCACTAGACCACAGAGGCGGTTTAAATATAAAAATAAAGATTAATAATCTTAATTTGTGAAAACCTAAAAATCCACGAGAGATAATTTAAGCGTTTGAGACACACAGGCGAACTACCTACCCAACAAAATTGTTAGGTACGAATTAGGTAGGTCATCCTAGTGAAAATAATATTCTCAATCTGTTACAATCGAGTTGATTTCAAAGATGGCCGTTTCAGACGCGCTGAAATGATTCGTTACGCAATTGTTTTGACATTATTTGTGATCTCCTCGTTTTATAGAGCAATAGAAAGCAATCCTTTCGCACAATATCGTCTGTGAAATAAATCGATTGAGAATAAACACGTTTTCGGACAATGATGTCTCGCTTTCCTGTCCGTGTTCATCATTCGATTTATTTCAATTTTTCCATCACGTTTCTGAAATCTTTTAAAGAAAGAAATTCATCTGTATTTTAATAAAAATAACGTCCAAGAAAAGGCTGGCGCTGGCGTATAAGATTTGGTAACAATCGATATTGCAAATCACGTGACTGGTAAATCGTTGACCAATGAGTTGTTTATGAAATAAGTAGATAAGAATTGGCTACAGCATCAATTGCTTTATATTGTTGGTTTTTATTTCTTATTGATATTATTTTTATTGTTTTTATGAGCTTACTTTTTATTTCAATCCTCCGAGGGCTCTGGTAGCTAAATTATAGAGGGTAGTGCGTCTGCAGCAGGTAGAGATTAAATGGATGGCCTAATGATAATGGTAAACTTATCTCACCATCATACATTGTGATAGTCAATAAGAAATATACATTTTTGGATTAGAATTAACACATTTTTTTTCCTTTATTGAAATTTCTTAAGAGTTTCTTATTCTTGTGATAGAGTCGGTTTTGTTTATATATTTTTAACTCTATACATTGTAATGCATAGTCTGTAGACTAGACGAGAAATAGTATTGATTTAAGTAGTTAAATTAATTTTATTGTATTTTGATACAAAATAACATCCAATAAAGTGCGCATCAAAAAAGCTTTGCTCGACGTTCACGTGGCTCTGGTGGTTGAGTCCTCTTGTAAATACTTATTTAATTAATTTGGTCAGTTTTCATTTTATTTTCGGTTTTAACATACATTTTTTTGGCGTAACTTAATTTATAGCTTTACTTGATCAATAAATTAAATATAATAATTAATTAGTGAATCCTTGCATCAAAATTGCAGAAAAAATCAAACAAATTTCAAATTAGTTTCTTGAAATTGTGTAACTTGCATAACGCACACTATGGACTTTTAATCGGCCGATAGTTGGGTCGGGCTGTCAAAGCTAGGACATGTAAAAGTGCGCACATTACACCGATTTGGTATCGGCCGATTCTTCATACAAATTAAAACCGGACCCAACTATCGGCCAACTAAAAATCGGTGGTCTGCGCGTAGGCTTAAACTTAAAATCTATACTAATATTATAAAGCTGAAGAGTTTGTTTGTTTGTTTGTTTGTTTGTTTGTTTGTTTGTTTGTTTGGTTGAACGCGCTAATCTCAGGAACTACTGGACCGATTTGAAAAATTCTTTTTGTGTTGGATAGCCCGTTAGTTCCTGAAGGCTTTAGGCTATTTATCATCACGCTAAGACCAATAGGAGCGGAGCACCAATCAAGAATATTTCAAATCAGTGATTTTTTTCCTTTTGAGAGCTGACGCTGCGTAAACGGTTAAAGTTTCGCAAAAATCATGTATGACAGGATTGTTCCCCTTTAAAAGTTCTTTAAAAAAGTCCGCGGTAGCATATGTCTATCTTTTAAGGTTGGCTCATAGTAACCATTTTTATGCAAAAAAAATCTGTTTTAAAATAATGCATTATTTGCGAAGGTGTTTTTATAAACATGATATTAATCCTTATCCAAATAAATAAATTATTCACCACAAGTATTTAATTTTAAACATTCTTGCCCTTTACACCATTCGATTTCAATAAATATCTTAGGAGATATCGCAGTTTTAAAATCACATCGCAGCAAAATAATGATCAAGTACTACGCGCGCTACTGATGGATCAATGCACAGCCTAAACCGCTGATCGTAAAGACCTGAAACTTGGACGGTGTGTTCTTTGTATGACGTAAGCATCTGATAAGAAAGGATTTTCCAAAATTCTACCCCTAAGGAGGTAAAAAGGAGGGGCAAAGTTTGTATGAAATAACGAGATTCCTTCGTCCAATCTACTTAAAATTTTGCATAAGCATTCTATAACAGAATTAATGGAAGACGTGTTTCGTATTTTAGTGAAATGCACCCCCTAACTATGTTAAAAAGGGGTAGAAAGTTATTTTAGTGGTGATTTGCTTCAAAGTTGATATTAATTACTCATTAGTGCATTTTTTTACAATCATGACGTCATGTTAACGACTACCATACTCTAGGGGCCTCACTTAACCTCGGAGTGGTTAAGTGAGGCCGCTGCGTGCGCTCGCCCAACAATGCATAGTAATGCATGAAAGTCATGCCGCGGGCACCTGCTTGCGCTGTATACATAAACTCATTTTCGCGCGAGAGTTTTGGCGGAGGCCCTTGAGGTAGTGGGAGTAGTCTTGAGGAAAAGCTCCTTCTCCCACGGCCAGTGGCATGCTGGAAGCTTGGTGATTCTAGCACCCGTAGGAAAATATAAAAAAAAGTTTACCAATAATACTGCGGTAGGTGTAGTTTTCGATTTCGTTGTAAAAAAATAATACCACCGAGTAACTTTCACCGGATCAAAGGCCGAGCTGCATATTAATAAAATATAAGAAAAAAATATTTTCATGTTTATTTAACCTGATTTTTATATTTTAAAAGTATTCAAACATTTAGATAATAACGTTAAAACATTTAAAAATAATCGTATGAGAACGTTTTCGACTTCTCCACGGACGAAGTCGCGGGCAAAAGCTATTTGTAAAATAATTAGACTAAATTATTAAATTTAAAAGTGCCTACCCAAAGTCATTATTCCACGCGGACGAAGTCGCGGGCACAGCTAGTCTATATATATAAAAGAAAGTCGTGTTAGTTACTCCACTTATAACTCAAGAACGGCTGAACCGATTTAGCTGAAAATTATCAGGGAGGTAGTTTAGAGCCAGGAGAAGGACATAGGATACTTTTTATCCCGTTCGAAATTAAAAAAAAAGTCTGCTTATTTATTGCCATTAAGGCGGAACAAAGTTCGCCGGGTCAGCTAGTATTAAATAAATTCACTTTACTTACCGGATTGTGTTGTAGGTATATTTATTTCGTTGGTATTACAACAGTTTTAGATTTTTTGTTTAATTAAGATTGAGTTCGAGGCCTCTTTTATAAATTAAACCGGACTTCTTTAACAAAGAACTGAATTTCGTGTTGCTTACAATTTTTACAGTAAAGTTTAGAGGATATAGAGTGGAGAAAATGTTATGGAATAGAGGAAATAGCTTGTTTTCTACTAATTGATAATTAGGCAGTAGGCTTGTATGGGCGAGGATGAACGACCAATTTATCCAAACTATTTTGTTGCCTGTTACAAATTAAAGACGGTCGAACGTGTTTTGTGTAGGTTTATTGTAGGTAAGTAATGATTAATGAACCTAAGTATTTACCAACAGTGTAATATTAAATTTATGACATCAATTTAAAAGCGATGCGCACATTGAGCGACAAAACGCGGTGAACAGTCGCGGCCACAAAACGCACGCGCGTCTTTTCACATTTAGCTGTAGTTGCGACTCCGCGACATGTTGCGACCACAAACTAATAAAAATCCTACTACTATTATAAATGCGAAAGTTTGTGTGGATGTCTGGATGTTTGTTACTCGGTCACGCAAAAACTACTGAACGGATTTTGATGAAACTTTACAGTATTATTGTTTATAACCCAGAATAACAAATAGGCTATAATTTATGACGATCTGTGACAAACTAAATTTCACGCGGGTGAAGCCGCGGGCAAAAGCTAGTATTTTTTTTTTTTTAATAAAAGATTATTAGTAATTTGTTATTACACAAATTACTAATACTCCCGCTAGCCCCTCGTACTAAGCTAAATATGCTTGTGTCACGAGTGAGCTCACCACAATAGTCGAGCGGCGGCGGGGACCGAACCCGCGTTCCCCGGATCACGAGTCGGCCAGTCCGACCCCTTCACCGTTCGGCTATCGTGGCTATAAATATGGTAAAGATATACCATAATTAAATATGTGGCCTCGTCTGTCACCGTTTTTGTCGCCCAATGTGCGCTGTCGCTTAGTCTCCACAGCAGGAGCATGACTTAACATGAGCACCAGAGGCAACTGAAGGATTTGTCCTATACTACAGATTGGTTGTACCTTAGAAGCCTGAGCTTGGTCTACCTTTATCCTTGAGTCGCCTTTTACGACATCCACAGGTAGAGTGGTCTTTCAATTTGATTCTACCATTAAAACCTACCTACTTAATTATTTATAGTTCGAGTTTACCCTGTTCCATAATTTTATGTTGATGATTAAATAAACCTATTATTCATATTCATTAAATTATTTGTACATACATTTATTACTTATTCTATAATTGTGTCTGTAAATTCTTTCAGTTTGCTAAGTAAGGTACCTACTGTATTTTAAGTCTCAGAGTAGAATGCCACAAATTTTTAACTAGTTTATCACGAACATTGCAAAGTGCATCGTCTTACGCAGGATCACTTCGGCTGACTGCATTCGGTTATCCAATGATTCGAGAACTAGGCACCGCAAAAACTGTTGCCTAGTTTCAGTTAACTAAGTTATTTCTTATTCTTAGATAACTGTAAAATCTTTAAGATCAACGCAACGAGTGCGGCCACTAAACCGGCGGGAGTGCGCGTTTGAGAAAACGGGACAACGTGCAATGTAGCGTAGACCAGACCACCGCGACACACCACAGTGTTGTGATAAATAAATTAATTGCTACTCTACTTCGTTCAATCGTTCCTTTCAATCAAATGACGTCCGCAGCTGGACAAAGACCTCTCCCAAGGATTTCCTTAACACTTTNAGTCTATTATAAAGAGAAGTAATTATATAGTATTATAGTTGTACCTATTGTGTTTATACTTACAAGATATTTTTTCTGAAGCTACTATGCTATACTATATGGCCTATTTTTAACTTTACCAATAATAATAAATAAATGATCTAGTAAATACCTCTGTATTTTGATTTGGGCCATAAGTTCAGCTCGGAGAAAAAGTTAGGCTGTTAAAATAAACGCCCTTGCGTACAAAATTGCGTAGTCACTTTCTTTTCCGAAGTTGTTATGGCGATGTTTAATTTCTGTAAAGAGGATCGTTAACTTTAATATAAAGTTGAATGTTTTGAGTTTTCTGCTGGGATTAAGGACTTCGTAGTTTATAATTTTCTTTGTAGTTTTACTTTGTATTGAAGCGTTGAATCATTAAGGACCCGTTTTAGAGTTTAATGTTTTTATGACTCGCGAAGAGTCGAATTTCATCAGCTACCAAACATTACAAATGACCGTAGACCACATTCACACCGCCGAAGCTTATACAGGGTGTTAGGTAAATGGGTATATGAGCCGACACCAGCCCATGTTAACATGGGCATATTAAAGGTATGGTGAAGTCAGAAATTCGATATCATCATTTTTTTTTTTTTTTCATACAAAAATAAAATTATAAAATCCGATTTGTATGAAATTTAAAATAATTAAAATGAAGATATCAATTTTCTGACTTTACCATACCATTTATATGCCCATGTTAACATGGGTTAGTGTCGGCTCATATACCCATTTACCTAACACCACAGTATATATATGAGCTAAAGCAGTACGGAAACTTAGCCCTTTCGGCGAGTTAAATACCTACACTTCAACTGAGTGTTAGGGTTGGCACTCTTAATCCTTATAAAATTAATAAGGTTCTTACTTACTTATTTATTAAAACGTTTATTTAGGTTTTTTAATTATCAAATACCTAATGAAATAAATTAATTGACTAAGTAGTTAACAAAAATATAAAACGTTAATTAGGTTCTATAATGATCGAATACATAATCGAATAAATTGATTAAGTACTATTAGAGGCCGGTAGAAGATCTATTCTCATAAATAAAATACCGGATACTTACTTTCACATACCTATTGCCCCATTTTAAATACAGTTCATCACTTAGTACCTACAAAAGTGCGCGGAGCAAATTACTTTATCAAATACATAGAACACATAAATTGTTAAAAAGCGTAATTACGTAATTTAAAAAGAACTATTACAAAATCAGATGTAAGGACTTTATTTAAAAAGTAATATTTAATCATTTTTACAATTCAGAATTATTACGAAGTTTAAAAAATGAAAGTTCTGGTTTTGAAGATGCCGAGTTCAAGCAGCCGTATACTACGCAATACACTCGTGGCATGTTTTTAAAAATACAGCGGACAGCGCATGCAATAAAATTATTATTAAAAACACAACGCGCGCGACACTCGCGACGGATGGACTGCGAGGTTCGCTTAGAGCTCGTGTAAAGCGTGCGTCTGGGTGCGTGAGTCTGATTTCGAGCGTTTGTATGAAGCTTCCGTACTGTTTAATTTATCTACTGTGCTAACACCCTGTATAGAAGTTTGAATCCATGCGGCGCCGTACGAAAAATACCATAGTTTTTTTAACCTTCCAATTTAGACAAAATTTGGGTGCATTCACCAGGCAAATGAACCCATATGGCGACACATGTTTGGAAATTCCATATTCCAGACCTGGAACCGATTAGCTTGGAATAGTGCCAATGGATGATTCATCGCAGTTCCATAAACGTTCCAGTCACGTCCAAGCCTCGGATAACCGATTGTGATTCAACTTGCAATCGGAGAGTGATTCTGGAACCCGCAAAGGACCCGACATTTCAGTGTTAAATCGATTACCCAAACTATTTTCCGATAAACGATTAGTTGTTCATTGTTTCAATTATTGATAGAGGTTGATCTTTCATTGTGACGTTGTTGTAAAGACAAGAGTTAGACTTTGTTAGGGTAGTTTTCAATTAAAAGTTATATTATAATTAAATAGCCTTTGAGCTAATTAATTCTGTTGAGTTCTTAAACTTTTTGACGTTAGGGAGTTACAATATCCATCGCTCCATTCTCACAAACTAAGTATGTACCCAGATAAACAGGAAATATGTAGACACAAATATAATAAAAGTTGATGATGTTGTAATGTTGAAAAATTATGTATCTCATTTGTTGCCTTTCCCTATGGAAATTCAATTTATTTATAAATTTTTTAGCCCCTCGCACACTGAAAGTGTAGTATTCAAAAGGCCTCCCTTTATACGCTACATGTAAACGATTTTGGGTAATTTGATTGAATTCACGCTTAACCGCCATCATGAAACCCGACCGTTTTTGCAAATGCCTTAATTTTATGCATTAGATACGACGTAGTTAAATAATCAAAATTTCTGAGTAACTTTAAGACTCTCGAAAACATTTCTTTATAAACAATGAACATTATTAATGGCGCACTTGACTTTGTTCCTCCACGAAGTCAGTGTTGTAATTTGATTTTCGTAAACAATAAGCTTACGTTGCGAAGAAAATAAACATCTGAGCGCCAGACAAAGTTCATATCGTTATAACAGATGCCGGATACTGGATACTTTAATAAATTAACCATCAATAGGTTCAAAACATTACTGATATTAAAACTGTGCAAAGTCCATCACCCAATCTCTAATTCTTGGTTTAATAAGTATTGAAGAAGTTTTACAAAGAAAGTTTTTTTTTTCCGACTTATTGCGCCAATTCTTTTTTCAAATCTCAATATGTTTTATTTAATTTTTTTACCCAACAATTTATAAAAATTCCAACATTTTTATAATTTAATAAAATACACTTAGGTACATCTATACGAAAGCATTTCAAAAACTATACGAGTAATTCTAATGACTTGACTGTAGACAACTTTTTTATTTCGATGATATTCCATTCCATCATTCTTCACATTCAAACAACCAAAATATTCAACATTTCACATTAATAAAAAAGGTAAGTATTTCCAAATTAAATTGATCTTTTGAAACATTTAAGTAAGCCAAATTAACGAGTGATGAACGCAATTAATTTCTTGTCAGCCATAAAATGGGATCCTTTTTAATTTTTGCTTTTGATACTGAATAAAGTTTGAAAAGCGATGGCGAGGTTTATTAATGACGCCCACACTTCATCTGTTCTATGGCGGACACAGTATAAACCGGAGCAGTAAGTAAACTCACACTGAAACATTTTATACAGGGTGTTTGGTAAATGGGTATATGAGCCGACACTAGCCCATGTTAACATGGGCATATAAATGGTATGGTGAAGTCAGAAATTTGATATCATCATTTTAATTATTTAAATTTTCATACAAAATAAATTTTATAAAATCCGATTTATATGAAAATTAAAATAATTAAAATGAAGATATCAATTTTCTGACTTCACCATACCATTTATATGCCCATGTTAACATGGGCTAGTGTCGGCTCATATACCCATTTACCAAACACCCTGTATAAAATGTTTCAGTGTGAGTTTACTTACTGCTCCGGTTTATACTGTGTCCGCCATAGAACAGATGAAGTGTGGGCGTCATTAATAAACCTCGCCATCGCTTTTCAAACTTTATTCAGTATCAAAAGCAAAAATTAAAAAGGATCCCATTTTATGGCTGACAAGAAATTAATTGCGTTCATCACTCGTTAATTTGGCTTACTTAAATGTTTCAAAAGATCAATTTAATTTGGAAATACTTACCTTTTTTATTAATGTGAAATGTTGAATATTTTGGTTGTTTGAATGTGAAGAATGATGGAATGGAATATCATCGAAATAAAAAAGTTGTCTACAGTCAAGTCATTAGAATTACTCGTATAGTTTTTGAAATGCTTTCGTATAGATGTACCTAAGTGTATTTTATTAAATTATAAAAATGTTGGAATTTTTATAAATTGTTGGGTAAAAAAATTAAATAAAACATATTGAGATTTGAAAAAAGAATTGGCGCAATAAGTCGGAAAAAAAAAACAATATTTGCAGAATGTAGTGGAGCAGTCCAAAGATCAGTCCGGTTACATTCTTATGTAAAAGAGATTTAAGCATAAATGCAGTGAAACAGACCACAGTACAGTTCGAGTTGCATTTTTTGCTTTTTTCGTAAAAATTACAATATTTAATGTAATATTATTTTTAGCATAGATACGATCAGTAAATGCGTTGAGACAGTCCGATGATCAGCTCGAATGCATTGTGTCGTATAATAATTTAAATCACCAAGTAAACCCGTACAATTTCTAATTGAGGGTAACCGAACATTTATTATGTGCTGTGGGACAGTCCAAAGATCAGCCCGATTGCACCTAATGTGAATATTAACGGATGCTTTTCATATAATTTGTTAACACTTAATAAAAGGTAACAGTGGGTACGTACCGTTATAGCTATTTTTAGATTCAGAATCACTATCCGAAGAAATTGTGTTTTGTTTCCGTGCTCGCTTTAATTTCTTTTTTAACTTCTTGATTTGATCACTGATGTAGTCAAAATCCTTTTCACGCTTACGTTTCGGCATTTTAACTGCTTAATTTTGAATGTAAAGAAAAAAGTGCAGAACGGTTAAGCACTAAAATGCGAATGACAATATAAGATGGCGGATTGGTGAGGCCGGGGTGACCATAGCGGAAAATTTGTTCTTTTTTTTTTATTTATCTCTCAACCATAGTGCAAGATCGGTAACTAATATGCGTTACTACATGTTGTGAATAATAATATATTAATTTCAGGATACTTATCTCGAGGACGAGGTGCGAGTATAATTATGGTTTTCAGGCATCTTAGAAACCCTGTTTTTTAAATTTTCAAAAATAATTTAATTAATTCCAGGTCTCAAATTAATTTTGCGCAGTAAATTTTGCAGCGTTTTTCTGCTCGGCATAATACACTTCGTGCCTAATAGTCGATATGCCTTTGGCGAAGGTTTATAAAGAGATAATGCCAAAATTTTTTCGTCAATTGTAAAACGCCTTCCTTGCTTTTTTTTCCCGCTTTGGGTAACTTGCATTTGGCAAAATAGTTTTGCTGACGGTGACAAATTCTTGCACATTATTTGAAATGCTGTCGTTTTCATGAGTTTTTTGGCAGCTACGTATTTGCATTTCAACTTCTTTTTCTCATCTTCACATCTCTGTAACTGCTTCAAAGCACGCTTATATTGCTTCATTTGCAGGAATGATAGGCGAGACCCTGAAAAAATCCATTGTTACACTTTAGTACCTGCTAATGCATGTGTTATGTTTATTACATTTTTTTTAACGGTGAAAAGAGTATCTCAAACAACCTTTTTACTAACTTTTGTCATAATTTATCAATCCAAAAATCGAATATTACTATATACATTAAATTGAATATGGGACCAAATGGCAAGTATCTACTATCACAAAAATAAAGAATCAATCAAATCGGACGAGAAATCTGTAAGTAATCGGTGAACATCGATTACTTAAAAATACCAAGACGACGTAATTGTCACGAACAAAGTTTTCACGTGAGCATGCTAAAAACTAAAAATAGTAACCTTTGGATTTTTTGGTTTTATTTTTTGCCTTCTTGTTAGTTTTGTTAACATTTTGAGCTTCTCTGGACTGCTCTACATTGTCTTGTGTGTCACCAAGAGTCTGTTTGAGAGGAGCTTCTCCAGTGACATTAACTCCGACAAGAGATTGTGGTTGGTCCTCTAATCTCTCTCAATAGCATATAATTTTATCAAAACATGTTATATAGTCATTACCTTCTATTACAGGGTTAACAGACAGCTCTGTATTCATTGGAGAATCACCAAAATTTGGCAAATCAAATTTTCCAGAAATATGATCAATTTCTTTAAGCCTTTGTGCTTGCACACCTGAAAAAATAAAGACATGAATGTTATTCAAATTATGTATTAATGCTAATTTACCCACAATTTTCATAGGTTTTATTGTGTTTGCCGAACTGCATTTGTCATTTGTATTTTTTACACTGATACCGACTTTAAAAATAAATGAAAAAATCAAATATCAATAAAACTAGGTAGATACCTATAATATTTTATGTACATATTTCAGATAATGAACAAAGTTATTTGTTGAATAAATAAAATAAAATTACCTGGTAAATGCAGTACTGGCATTGCCAATTGACTGAGTCGGTTCTTAGGATATTTATAAACGTCCTCGAAATGATTACGACATACACGTCTATTATTATAAATTGTTGTTGCATCCAATGTAGCTAGATCGCCACCAATATTTGCAATCCAGGTGTTAAACTTTTCTGCATTTTTTTCCGGGTCAGGAAAGCGATGCAGTGGAACACCTGAAAATTATGGATAAGAATCAAATAACCATTAAGGTATTCATCGAATAAATTAAAAGGACATGTACTGTTAAAGGATCAGTGGAAACAATTGTTATTATGTAACTAGCTGTGCCCGCGACTTCGTCCGCGTGGAATAATGACTTTGGGTAGGCACTTTTAATAATTTAGTCTAATTATTTTACAAATAGCTTTTGCCCGCGACTTCGTCCGCGGAGAAGTCGAAAACGTTCTCACACGATTTTTAAATGTTTTTAACGTTATTATCTAAATGTTTGAATACTTATAAAATATAAAAATCTTAAAGGTAACACTTTTAGCGCCTCAAAGTAATCATCGGCGTGTTTTTATTGCCAAAATCCCGATATCGGGTTCTCTTAACTAAAGCAGGATGTTCATGAACTCTATATTGACATCCACATGTGTCTATACAACACGGCACCGCATGGGGTCGAATAGCTACGAGTTGAGGCTAGGGTTGAACAAACGGAAGAGTATTTACTTTGTTTCTTTTCAATACTTAGGTGCTTACAAATTTTGTGAATTATTTATTTTCAAACTTAATTTTAAAACCTAAAGTAAACTTAATTTACAAACAAAATAATGTTATTTTTATTATTCTAAAATAACTAAGTGAGATAACCAAACATAATCAGTATACAACTTATTATTTTAACCTTGCGTCATAGATATTATGTATCACAATAGATTACCGTTACCTTTACTAAACTTTTTTTACCTGCAACTGTCGGTACTTAAATTTATTAGATAGGTACCTGAACACAGAATAGAAACGTGCCGGACTGGCAGTATCAAAAACATTTACTATTTTTGTCATAAACAGCTATAATTTTATGGTTATACACCTCGAAAATAAATTTTCTAAACAGATGTTTCGCACATTTTTTCATGGGTAACGAATATCCATAACTGTGCAGTATTTTATAGAATTGCATGCAAGGGTTTGACAAAGCAGGGAGAGTTCATTCCGTGTTCTGACTTCGTTGAGTCAACATAGTATTTAAGGTTGTAAGCAACATAACTGAACGGTATTAAAATATGGCAATTCCGCGTACTCGTGACGATATCGAACGAGATATATTAGAAATATTCGGCGAAGATTTTGGTCCATCGAGTAGAAGCAGATACGAGTCGGAGGCTGATATGGAGTATTATTCTGAAAATGTAGCTGTAAATTCAAATGAAGACAATTTTGGAGATAATTTAAAGTAAGTCCTTTATCTTTTGTTAATTCAAATGAAGACAATTTTAATTATATAAATAATTTAAAGTATGTCCTTTATGTTAAACATATATATATATATACGAGTATAAATAATTAAAGAAAATAATAGAAATATCAGACGCAGTTAAAATTAATAATACAATATTTTTTATTATTATTTTAGTGATGAACGTGGTGATAACCAGGCATTCCAGTCGGAAGTGACTCCAGGTGAAGAGTGGACTCTACATAGCAGGACGGAGAATACCTTTGAATATGGTAATAATGGTGATGTTTTTCTAATTCCACCGGATTCTTCCACTCCTTTCGATTATTTTAGGCTTCTTTTTTGTGACGATATACTTGGGGATATTGTAAAGGCCACAAATGAAAGTGCTGTCGAAATATTAATTCAAAGCACATGTGTCCATAGCCGAATTAGTCAATGGAAAGAATTAGATATTTCCGAGTTACTAGTGTTTTTAGGCATACTATTTCATATGGGTAACATCAAAGTTAATAAGTATACTGACTACTGGCGAAAACATTATTTATATAATTTATTTAGTCACCAATTTATGTCGAAAAACCGATTTTTATTAATTTTTAGATGTTTAAAATTTGGTGACGCCAATATTCATCATCTTATCGATCATTTTAATAACATAATGCCAACTTTATTTATTCCTGGCGAAAACTTGTGTATAGACGAGTCCATGATATTACATCGTGGTCGTAGTGGAATACGACAATATATCAAGGGCAAACGACATAAATATGGCATTAAATTGTATATTTTAGCGACACCTACTGGTATGTCACTTCAAATACACATGTACCAAGGTAAAAGAGACTCGCAAGTTGGGGGACCGGGTCACGTTGATAAAGTTGTAACTAAATTAATGTCTAAATACTTAAATGCGGGCTACCATTTATACATGGATAATTTTTACAACAGTGTGGGCCTTGCAGAATTTTTGTTACGAAACAAAACAAATATGACTGGAACACTAAGGAGTAGAAGAAAAGGTAACCCGAGTATAGTTTGTAACACCAAGTTGAAGAAAGGTGAAAGCATTTACCGCTACAACACCCATGGGGTTTGCGTTTGTAAGTGGCATGACAAGCGTGATGTTCTTACTATCAGCACTAAGCACACGCCAGAATTAAAAGCGATAACCAATAGGAGAGGCCAAACAATTTTAAAGCCTGAAATTGTAATACAATATAATAATTTCATGAACGGTGTTGATAGACAAGATCAAATGCTTTCATATTATACTTGCGAACACAAAACTATGCGTTGGTATAAAAAAGTGGGTATACATGTTTTCCAAATGATGTTGTTAAATGCCTTCTATTTATATAAATTACACAAAAACGTTCAAATAGATTACTACAAATTTAGAGAATCTGTTATAGAAATACTCCTGCCGCGTCCTACACGTACGTCTAAAGTTCCCAAAAATAAAAAATTTCATATACCTACGCATTTGCCAAGGGATAGCAAAGGTCATACCAAAAGGCGAAGGTGCAAATATTGCTGGGACACAAAACAGAAACGCCAAAATACTTTGTTTTACTGTAATTTTTGTGAAAATCAGCCAAGTTTGTGTATAGACTGCTTTAAAGATTACCACAAATATTAGATTTATTTATTAAAAAAATAGGGTTTAACGTAAATACAGGGTGTTAGGTAAATGGGTATATGAGCCGACACTAGCCCATGTTAACATGGTCATATAAATGGTATGGTGAAGTCAGAAAATTGATATCTTCAAGTTAGTTATTTTAATTTTCATGCAAATTGGATTTTATAAAATTTATTTTGTATGAAAATTAAGAAAATTAAAATGATGATATCAAATTTATGACTTCACCATACCATTTATATGACCATGTTAACATGGGCTAGTGTCGGCTCATATACCCATTTACATAACACCCTGTATATATATATATATATATAAATTAACATTATAATTATTGACTAGCTTTTCGCCTGCGGCTTCCCCCGCTTTTATAATAAATATCGGATATTTTCTAACCCTGCTTAAAACTGTTATTATTTTGTTACAACAGAACAGTTATTGTGTGTGGTGACCCTAAATTACTTTAAGGTGTTTACATTATTCTAATTAATTTAGCTCAGGTTTAGAACCATGTCGAAAACAAAGCGGCCGTCTGTTTTATCCATATCTTCTTTGTTATAAGCTTGTAATAGTGAAATGATGCTTACACATCATAATATTTGGTTCACAATATAAGTAATAATCAGTAGTCTTGCAAATCATGAACGGCATTTTTATTTGTATTTATGTACAAAGTGTAATTCGTATTTTAAGTTTGAAAAAAATAATAATGTAGTGTAAAATTACTTATTTCGCAGCCAACTGGTTAAAATAGCCGTTTAATCGCATTTAATTGTATTATTATTATAAAACTATTATTATTAGTAAGTGTTTTTTTTTTACTTCTTAGGAGACTCTTTTTTATTAGTATGTTTGTAACTGTAAAAATTAATATTTGTAACAATGTTTATCAATGGTGTAGTCCCAACATAATAGCCCTGCTCAGTTAAGATTATACTGTAGACCAAGCGGCAAAGGTACAAAGAGTTCTGCCAAGATGGTTCTTTAATTTCAATAAACAAAATTAAAATGTACATCATCTTTCATTTTCACATTTTATTTAGATACCCTTAAAGACTCCATGGTGTAGGTCGTGGGAGAACTTTGCCTTTTTAAAATATAATTGTACTTAGTGTGTGTAGGTTATAAGTATAAACTTTTTTTAGTGTAGTGTAGTTTTAGTTTTTTTAGTGTAGTGTAGTTTTAGTACTTTTTTATTTTAAAAATGGAATTAGATGTAAATGACTTTTTGATGGATGTAGATGACTTTTTAACTAGAGACGATTTTATGGACGCCTTAATAAATAATTTAGTGTGGCCGTGGCCAATTACACACTTTGTTAAAGTAGAACAATGTATCAATAACTGTGAAGTGTTCGAAATAGCACCGATTAACAATTTAAATCATTTTGTGACGGTCATGAACTATGAAAATATAATTAATATGGTGTACGAAGACAGTTTCTGGTGTGCAACGTGCAGGACGTGCGTGTATAACCACTACACGCCGGATGAGTGCACTGTTTGCGCACCTTAGTATTTGAGCTGTTTTTAACCGGTAAGTCTGTTTTTGCATTTACAATCATGTAAGGTCGTTAAATAATAACATTAAGTTCAAAATAAACTTTTAATAAATCTACTTATAAAATAAAAATAAAAACACTTATAACTACTTAAAAATAAATGGAGCTTGTCGAGCTCCACGTCATGTCGATATCTGAATCGACATCGACATGACGTGATCGCCCGCTGCTCTGCACCGATACGGGTGTAGGCGGTGGAGCCCGCCACCACCCCGCCCGGCTGGTAAGCTGCGGCTGCGGCTGCTGCTGCTGCTGCGGCTGCGGCTGCGGCGGCTGCTGCTGCTGTTGCGGCTGCGGAATTCCGCAGTCGTCGGTCTGGGTGCCGACATCTTTACTCCCAGCATTGGCTGGTGGTGCTTTTGAACAGCTGAAATAATAAATAAAATATCCATTTAGCACAAACCATTTTATAATTATTTATTTATTTACGAAACAGAACAGTTATTAGAATTGCAAAAACCATATTGGTTTCCACTAGTTATTTTCATTTAAAATTTACTAAAAATATATTTAATAAAATAATTAGTGTACTTAAGTATAAAATATTTGATCGAGTGCTTTCTTATTATTTTTTATGCGACTATAAAATTTCTTTAAAAAAAGGGATATTATAAACTTACCGCAAACACGCTCCCATGGCTGTTTCCTGTGAGCTTTTAATGCTGTGCTTTTGACCCGCCACCAAACACCGTCATCATATTTTAGGTCCATTGTTTATTCTTAATTGTTAATGTTGAGAGCCGGCTTTGTGTCAAATTAAACCTTGTCAAGTGTAAATATACACCTTCAGCAATTGAAAGCGAGCTGGGAGCGATATTTATCGGAGGGAAACAAGGAACAAATCAGAAGAATACTCGCTGCTTCTATTTATTATTCAAAATTACCAATTCATAATCCGAGATTTCTACATTTTATAGGCGACTAGCTGGCTCAGCGAACTTCGTTCCGCCTTAGAATAGGGTCTTACACCTTTCTTTTGAAATATGTTGTAAATCAATCTTGAGCTTATACTTAATTTTAATTTGAATTTTAAAAAGCCTATAAATGCCTTCTAAACTTAAATGTAAATATGATTTTGACTTTTCGCGCGGAAACTCTAGCCGCCATGCTGTTTGGCTCGTGACGTCATTCCGATAGTTTCTGTAACTTTACTCTAACTTTCTGCTTTCACGTCTTCCATGACGCGATTTGAATAGGTAAAATAAAACTTTAAAGTCCATTAACGTGATGTTATCACAAACGATTCCAACATTTTAAACATAAATCAAGCCAAAATCTACTTGTTTACTAACGGAGTGACGTCACGAGGGAATTCGTCAGGGTGGAGGCGTTTTAGACATTTAAAAAAGATGATTTAATAAAAGCGAATTTTAAAATTCTATTTTCACTTTTATGAAAAAATATCAACGTTTTCAGTTTATTTTTTATTAAATCTATTAAAAACATGCATTCTTATATTTTCTTGCGTGGAGTAAAATACACTATCGATACACACTACAGTTTATAATTATGGGAAAATGAAATTTTACTATCTTCTTTCGCAATATTTACCTATATTTTACAGTTTAAATTTTCCCTGGACTACAACAAACATTCAAAACCAAAATCAGTTAAATCGTTCTCGAGTTTTAGCGAGACAAACGAACAGCAATTGATTAATTATATTTAAAGAAGATCAAAATTTGTTGCGTTTCTTTCGCTAATCGGTCTGAATGTTAATATCGCTTTCAGTGAGGACGCAGCTTTACGTGTTCGCGTTGCCCACTTATACGTCTTGCGGAAAGCGATGAATGATATGGGCAGGTACTTAAGTTTTGTTTCTACTAGTGAACTACTAACGTGTATAGCGACTTTTACAAAATAATAAAATAAGAGAAACCTAATTAATTAATTTAGTAGTAGGTAGGCAAGTTTTAATTAAAAAGTACCTAACTCTCACATAATTTTGCCCAACCCTAATCCATAATGTTAGGTCCGAACAGACAAAAAACAATTGCACAAAGGACGACCCCACGTGTCCTCCCCCGTAGACACTTGCGGATCCTATACAAAACATGTCGTAACTTGTTAGGCAGTTAATTGAGACGGTAATGATCCCGATATCGGGATTTCGGCATAAAAAGTGTTAAAGACCGATTCTGCGCTGCCTGCATCCATGCTCTTCCCTTTCTACATTGATTCAGTCAAAGATATACAGGATGTTAGGAAGACGTTAGCAACAACTAAATCCGAAATGCCTATAGTGAAAATAAGTAGATATACGCCAATTCACGATGTCGATTTGTATTTTATTAAAATATCTGCGAAATTGACAGCAATTTATAGCTGTGTTTATGTTTTTTTTACCAACGTATCCTTTATTACACCCTATCAATCACCATAAGCTCCACCTGGCGGGTTAACCTCATACTAACCAAATAGATTGTCCATTGTCCACTCTTGTAAGTGTGACGCCCGTACCTATTCACAAACATTACTATGAGGTGCGCGTGAACGCGTGGACAGGGTCATACACGAACCAATCACAGAATTCTATTCAATGCTGTGCATTCAATTTTCTGCTTCACTTAAGCAAGCATCGTTCGTGAATACGGGTGTTATTCTCGCCAATTCTATGGCCACAACGAGAGTGCACTTCGTTGCTGTTTTGGTATGGAGTAAAAGAAAAACAATTGAATTTTCTGTTATAATTACTACAAAACTGACTCTTTTTCAGTATTTTGTTCCGGGTTAGGTTTCTATACTAAAAATAATAATAGAAACTGTTTAGCTCTAAACAGAGCAAAAGGTTTAAAAATGTTACGACTGCAAACTGAAAGTTGGTAAATAGAAAATGTTGTCAGGTCTAAATTGATAAAAGACCAATGATGCCTATACTTAAAAATAACTTAGTGTAACTGAAAATTAAGAAATAATGATTTGAAATACTTTTTAGAGATGTGGTGAAAGCGATAATTCTTCTCTCTAATGCGATCTTTAAAATAAAATTAAGATTTATGTGTCATTTTTTATGAATTGTTATTATTGAATAGTTAATTAAATAATTATTATTCTTACACTTTTAAAAGTAATTAGTAATCAAATAAAAAATACAAACTTTTGTCAATCATTAAACTTCTCTTTTCATTGAAATGAAGTGTAGGTGGAATCCAAAATTAACATTGAAGTTTCACAAAATAAAAGGCATGTATCATAGTTACAAAATCTATTTTTATTGTAAAAAAAACTCAAAAGTCACATTTATACATACTACAAAAAGAAGTTGAAACAGTTCACAAATTGTAATACAATGGTCGATTAATATACATCGTTACATAATATTTGACTGACAGTAATATTTGATATTGTTACAAGATAATTTTTATTCTACTATAAGTTACCCTTACTCCAAAAAAGATAGTGGATTTTCTAACAAAATGACAACAAAGATAGTAAAGTTAAGTACACATATTCGCAAATGCCCTGGCCTTTACACATATGCACCGAATTTTTAAATTGACATCACTCTTAATCATTTCTATGTATATTAAATAGGAATCGTAAGAATGATAATAAAATACCTACAATTGATATAGTTACTGAAGCCAGGTAATTTGACGTTTAAAGTAAACAATTGAACTTTGAAGTATTAGGATACTAAAGTCCGAATTTTGTACTAATAATGTTATGTGAAATAAAATCATATTTCAGAACAAAAAAATTGTATTAAATGTAGACGTATAAGAACTTTTGTGAATAGTTTACAGTCAAACTAAAGATTGCGAAAATGGACTTTATTACATAAGAAACAATACCGATATCTGACTAGAAAGATCTAGAAATACATAGGCACTTTACATAATTTCAAAAGATTCGTTTAATTGCCGTCTTCATAACAAAACACACGAGGTACAAAACTTTGAGACCAACAAAAAATACTAGAACACTTACAAAAACACTTTTTTCACTATATGAACGTAAAAAATTAGTTCAAACAGTTTTTACAGTTGAATTTGCATTTACGCGGTCTCAACTGAGATTGGCTTCACTTCGGGTATGTGTGAAACTTCGTCATTAGAATTTGCTTCATTTAAAATCTGCTTCACCTCTGTGTTTGAAACTACATTTACTTTTCCTTCTGGCACTTTGTTTTGTTTAGGTTCTACTGCATTTGTTTTTTCTTTCGGCACTTGTTTTTCTTTAGCTTCTACTGTTAATTTATCAGCCGTCACTTCAGATACTTTGGGTTCTACGACTTCATTTGTTTTGGTTTCGGCTGGTTTGTTGTCGCCGTTTGTATTTGCAGTGCTTTCGTTGTTTTCATTCATTTCGACTGCTAACATGCTATCGACTATTGCACTGTCAAGATCGTTTTCATCATCGCCGACTTCTAAGTCGCAGAGATTGATGTTGGCATTATTGATTGCTTGTATTAGACTTTCTAGTGTTTTGTCGTCCACTTTCTCATCTCCTATATCAAGTTGAGCGTTATCTCCATTGGTGGTTGTTTCAATTTCCTTTGCTACTTCTGTAGCAGAAGCCTCTTCTTTAGGAGATTCCTTGCTATCTTCTTTTGTTTCTTTTTCTTCATTTTGCGCTTGTTTTTCTACCTTTTGTGCTTTATTTTGTTTCTTTTCTACTTTTTCTACTGGCTTTTCTTCTTCTTGCTCTTGACCACCGTTTGTCTCTTCTTTTTCTGTTGATTTCTCTCCAGCTTTAGCTTTGTTCTTTTTGGCTTTAGACTTTTTGGCTTTCTCTGGTTTAGGTGATTCTTCTTTAGTCTCATTCTTTTTAGTTAGGCTGTTGAGTTGTGATTGTAGGTGCGCTAAACTTTGTCTCAGCTGGACACAGTTGGCGGCCATTGCGTCGACCTAAAACATTCAATTTCATGATTCTTTTACAATTGTAGCGATAATCGAGTCGTGCGTGGATAATTGGACGTTACGTTTGAAAGAATTGTACGGTATTGGAAAGTTAGTTATGATATGATTGACGGCGTTTTTAGTATGGTGAGAACAATGCGAGAAAAGGTTTTGGTTTGGTTTGTTTTGCATCATTAATTGAAATCAGTTAAGTCTTAGTTTTAGAAATATTTCAGATAAATGCATTGAATAATATTATTGTCAATGTTTATGATTTATTTTAAAATGTATTGTCAAAATTACTGACAACGAATTTATGTTCGATGGTGTCAGTATTTTTATGTACATATAATATTGCAATCCGAAATTACTTAGTGAGACGTAAAATGTCCAAAAATATATTTTTTGTTTAAATAACTATAAAAGCGGGCAGAGCGACTTCTCAGTCGATTCTCCACATCATGTTTTTTTAAGATTGTTCGATTAATATACGGATTTACAGTCCTATGTGTGTGTAGATAGGGTTGAAACTTGAATTTGCTTTGGCGCTGGTGGTGGGCAAAGTATCTTCAGGCGACACAGATATGGGCACAGGCACTGAAAAGCGACCTTATGAGTGTGGGATAAAGTCGAGGTTATCTTGGCATTGTTGTTGGGCAAGGCTGCGTTGGACGGCACAGCGACGGGCAACAGCCCTATGTGCGTGTAGATATAGGGTTTAAAATACTTTGGCGCTGGTGGTGGGCAAAGTATCTTCGGGCGACACAGATCGTAATCGCTAGGCACTGGGTTGGGCGTAACACTTTTACACAAAAACTCACCTGAGAGGCGCAAGCTCTGTCCGTATAGAAGTTCAGCAGATGTAGCTTGTAAATCCTCCTTCCAGGATGCCCTAATGCAGGGTTGGCGAACCAATGGCACGCGTGCCAATGATGGCACGCGACATAAATTTTGGGCACGCCACCAATCACAAATTCAGTAATTCAATAGTAAATAATGTGTTTTGATTATGGGCTATCGTATTTGCCCTCATCAGTTAGTGCCACTGTAGAGTAAGGTCGTGTAACTCACCAGCGGTGCTACTTGATGGCATTAGGTGTTAATTTAATGGCACGTGTCTATGATTACTTCAAACATTTTTTTAGAATAGTGGCACGTTGATACTTAAAGGTTTGCCATCCCTGCCCTAATGCCTAACAATATAAGCACAGGCACCGAGAAGCGACCTTATGAGTGTGGGATAAAGTCGAGGTTACCTTGGCGTTGTTGTTGGGCAGGGCAGCGTTGGACGGCACAGCGACAGGCACGGGCACGGGCGAGATGGGCGGCAGCGGCGGCCGTTCGATGTTGTTCTCCTTGAGCGTGCCCAGGAGTAGCGTGCGTTCGGCCTGGTGGAACAAATGTAATATTATATTTTATTTATTTATTTTATTTTATTTTATAAAACACATGACAAATTACAATTTTCAAAAAAATATTTTAACAAAATTGTTTTGCTTAGATCTAGATTGTAATTCAGAAGTATGTGTTATTAGAAAAGCAAGGTGGGTAGGTCAGTACAGTTCAAAAGTCACCGCAGCCATGCACGTAACGTACGGACGCGAGCAAACAAATAAGTAGGTAGGTTAATCAGGCGAGACTCAGCGACGACGTCGAGCCGACTCAAAGTCATCACCGAGCCCGTCAGGCGCGGCGTAGAGGACATCCTGGAGTGATTTGATATAATGTGTGAGTCTGGAAGCAAAAATATCGAGCTCCGGGTTATGCTTTGCCAATTCATTATACTGACGAGCCATTCTAACTAAGGGACTGTAAAAGGAGGTATTGTTTTTAAAAATCTGTAATGAAAAAAGGTTAGTTTTGTTGGATCTTCTAGCACTATGTTTGATGTTAAATGATATTTGAGAAAGCAAGTAAGGGGTGTCTATAACCGAATTAATTATTTTGTAAAGATAGACATTCTCTATACCAGGGGTGGCCAACTTGATTAGACATAAGATCTACTGTTTACTAACGAAACCCTGGGCGATCTACCACTAAACATACTTCTTGAAATCTTAAATGAAACAGCATAGTTTAGTACACAATCATGTACCTAGTATTTTTGCCTTGCCACGATCGACTGGACTAATAGTCGCGATCTGTAAACATCTGTGTCAGCACTGCTACACTATTGAGTAGCAGCGAACGCTGACTGTCTAGTGATAAGAAGACTATCACAATACGAAATTATGTTTTAAATAGCGCCATCTTACAGCGTGCGCAGTGAACTAAACTACAACGCTTTTTTCATAGAAAAAGTACAATTTTGATTATGTAGTCGAGGTATATCATACGAAATAAACCTTTTTAAAATGTTCCCTTTTAGTTCTAACAAAAAGGCAATTTATTCAACAGAATCTCCCCTCCAGAAAGTCTAATTTCATCAAGAAGCAGTGGTAGGGTTAATATTGGGACGTGTAAAAGTGCTTTCTAAAAGCCTATTTGCAAAAATAAATGAATTTTATTGAATTTTATTAATTTATTTATCCCCAGAGACTATCTAACACTATGTAAGATTAATTATTTAATAACGCCTGCTTAGGGAATGCAGTTCCAATCCCAATTCTCTATTTGCCTCTGGTCTTCAGAGCGTCTTCCTGCAATAAATACTAAATGACCTGCTGATAATGATCAAAACATACCTGTAGAGTACGACACAAGCTCTGCATATGGTGCAGCTGCCTCGCAGTATTGGCCACCTTCTCCTCGCTGGCTTGTCTCTCCCCGCACATATCCAAGAGAGCGGTCTGAGACGTCTCCCATCGACTCTTCCAGGATAGAGATTCTTTCTCTAGCTTCTTGATTTTCTTTGACATCTGCAAAGGGTTTGGGCTGTTAAGATGCCAATATACACTCGCGAGCAAAAATATGGAATCACCCCATTCGTTTCGAGTAATCTTTGGAACTAAATGACTATAAATATTAAATAAAAAATTGTACCAGTTTAAAGGTTACATTATAAACTTTTACTTGATAATCATCGAGTTCTTCAGATCGCTGGGAAAAAGAGGGTGAATCCATACTTTTGCTCGTAAATAAAGTTGTGCATTTTTGTCAAAAAGTATTGACAGCGGTGATTTTACGTCAAAATCAAGCAATGTGTAGGTATGTTACGTCTATGTAATCAATAAGATGCTATATCCCTGGGGCACATACATCGCGATAACATTCGGGCGACAGAAGTCCTGGATAGTATGCAAAAGAGCAAGGAACTATATGCGAATACTTGGCTACTAGAATCTTCGGGTTACCGCGGTGTGAGTGGCCCAGGGGACAGAGTATGTAGTTTTGGTACTGTCCATATAAAATTATGTTGTTTGGATGTTATTTATATTGTTTTAAACTTAGTAATCTGATTTGTCTACACTAAAATATTTATTCACACTTTCTAAAAAAAATACCTATGAATTCTTGGTAAAATCTGCATGACATAGATCGTTTCATCCACGAGGACGCGCCCTACCATTCTTCCGCTAATGTTTGAGTGTTATCGGTATACGCTACATCATCCATGAGTGCACACGCACACTACAATAATGCCGCTCGGATTGCTCGGATCAAACTCCCCGCACCCCGCGCTTCCCTCGACCGAAAATTGGTAGGGCGCGTCTTCGTGGATGATACGACCTATATCTGGTGACTTTGAAGACATATTTGTTGAACCTGATTGCTATGATAGTGAAAAAAAAGCTTTTTGTTCAGAAAAAGATGCTAAACAAAATATTGTTAAAAAAATATTTTTTTAAACACAACTAAAGAATCAGTTCCACTAATTATAATTGATATAAAAAAAATATGTAATCACATTAATCAACAAATCACTATCATAATTTTATTTCAACACTTATAACTTTACCTAATTAGATAATAAACAATTAAACTCCTTGATGATTGAACAAAGCAAACAATCAAATATACAGACCTAATTACTAAATTGTACTTAATAATAATAAATCATGTCAGCGCAATGCTCATAGAATGAATCAAATAAATCATTTCAAATGTTACCTACATCAATGTTCTTTGAATTAAATAAATAGGCAGATTATGCATTCATAAACTTAACTGTATTATTTTCATAAACATAAATAAAATGTCCATTACATAGCTTGACATGAATCAGAGCAATATATCGCACCTACGGTGCAATAACGTCACTTATGCATATTTTTTTTCAAAACTTACTGATTATGAGAAAATCGACCTCTTTACTTGGTTTATTTTGATTATGTTAAGTTTTGAAAAAATTGCATAAGTGACGTTGTTGCACCGTAGGTGCGATATGCTCCCTGCAGAATGTGAACTTACAACCACAGGTAGATTCAGTACATTATGATGCAATTGGTAGTTTTCCTACAAAACAAAGTAGTTTTCCTATCTATCTGTCCCTATGTAACTATGTATGAGTATGTTTAAATCTTTAAAACTACGCAACGGATTTTGATGTGTTTTTTTTTAATAGACAGAGTGATTTAAGAGGAAGGTTTATTAGCACCCATGCGAAGTCAGGGCGGGTCTCTAGTTTCACATTATACTGTGACTAATAGTACATTGTTTAAAATATGTCTACAAGTCTCGCTTAAATCAGCTTGTAAAAATTTTGTACAATGGTTATTTTTTATGCAGAACAAGGCAGGTATTTGACAGCCTAATATTAGTTAATAAGACATCGTAGAGATGTCCCTGTAAGTAGTGGGAAGTACCTATTCACTCTCGCCTTGAAAAGGCCCAGATTCTAGTATTCGTGAAACAGCAAATAATTAGAAACCGAACAATATTTACCTTCTCCATCTGTTCTTTGAATCCACCAAACACCTGGTTGCTCTTCACCAACGCATTTTGGAATTCGTCATACTTGTCCGTGTAAACCGCTAGCTGCCCTCTCAACGCTGTCTCGGTGCCTTGCAGCTCGAGTATCTTAGCTCGGTACTGCGCTACGGACACTTTAAGCTGTTCCATTTCAGCGACGATCCGTTCTCTCTCTGCTTGGTGTTCGAGACTGGCTTTTTGCATTTTAGCATCTGATAATTGACTCTCGAGTGCCATTTGTTTGGCCATTTTGTCCACCTGTAAATAGATAGTTGATTATTGTATAATTAAAAATAAAAAGTTATCAATTAAGTTTACATTATTTTCTTTTGTGATATTTTAGTCTGTGAAGTTGATGCTCAAATGTTATGATTACCAAAATCTAACTAACATAGATTTTAATGTGTAAACAGGAACCACCAAACTTTAAATATACACCAAAGGAAGAACACCACATCGGTTACTTGGCCAAATATTGTCAGAATGACAAAGGCAGTACACACTATTGGAACTCTACTTGAAATAAGACCATGCAGCATTATGATCTCTACAGCGATTGATCCCACAATGAGGGCTATCGTTTTTATACTTAACAGTTGGCACCCCTGGCGATTGACAGGACCTTACTCTACAGTGGCGCCATCTTGATGAGTGCAAATGCGATAGTCCTCCTACCACTTTCGCGCTCACCAGTTGGTGCCACTGTCTTCGCTACTAGCAAGTGACAGGACCTTACTCTACAGTGGCGCTAACTGGTGAGCGCTAAAACGATAGCCCTAATTACATGATAGTGGTACCAAAATAGAAAATACTGCCATGTCATGTAATGGCTAAGAGACAAGTAAGAATTTATTTTTTGACTGTCCTACTTTTATTTATATTGTTTAGGACTGATTTTTCAATCATCAGATATCTTTTCACTAAGAATAAACTTTTGAAATATTTCTCATACTGAAACTGTCAATATGCCAAACTTATTCTTCAGTTAAAAGTTATCAGACGATTGAAAAATCGGCCCTTAATGAATAAATTAACAGAAAAATACCTGTTGTTCTCTCAATTGGTACTGCTGTACAACACTCTTGAACTTCTCACTCATGCTGATGTTGTCGTCCCTCAACTTGGCGTTCTTTTCATTGTTTTGGTTCAGTAGTGTGGTGATCTCCATCAACGTGTTCTGGAACTTGGCCTGTGTTTCCTTACGACGCTCTTCCTCTTCACGAATCTTGAGGAGAGATTCTTCCTGGAATGCAAAATAATGTGTAACGTTAGGTTTTGTATAAAGTAAACGGTAGGAGAGATGTTTGGCATTGAATTCTGCTGCTTCATGTCAAATACTTTTAATACTTAAGTAATTGAATACTTTTTTGCCTGTAATTTAAAAATACCCTATTGAATATTTAAAGGTAAGATTAGGTTTAATTTTACGAGTTAAGTTTGAATTTACATACAAGTCAAGACAAAAGTAATAATAATTTAATATTGTGAAAAGAGTAATAAACTTTTGGGCTACGACTGGAGATTCTCTCTTGAAAATGACAAAAATAAGAAACAAGTAAAAAACATACCTTGATGGCTTTATTCTGTTTCTGCAATTCACGGCAGAGATTCTCCAATTTTGATTTAACAAGTATTGTCTTGTTGAACTCATGTTGTAACTGTTCTTTCTCTTTCAACAACAGCGCATAACGCTTGTCGGACTGTTTGATGTAAAACTGAAGCTTTTTATTCTCATCTGCAGTCTGTACGTACTTCTTGCAGACGGTGGCAAATTTCTCCTCGTACGATGGCACAGAGTTCAACGATTTCATGAACTGCTCAACATTTTTGTCATCCTTTTTGACTCTGTCTTCTTTTTTGGATTTCTTCGGAGGATCTTGAGGTGGTGGAGCCGGTGGTTCTTCCTGTAATTTGACACCGGATATTTTAAACGAATTCTGGACTGTTTTTAAGATTGTATTCAGAATATTCTTCTTATTTTTAGAAATTGATCCTGAATATTATTGTCACTGACAATATTGCAATGAACTTGCTTTTTAACCTTTTTAATTTAAATGCAATGTTAATTAATGTAGATTTAAAGCGATTTGCAGTTAGTTTATTGGTAGGTACACAAAAAATGTGATTCTTATGAGCCTTGTGTAACTGATGAAAGAGCCTTGAAATAAGAAAAACGATAGAATTCAAGTTAGCAGAATCTATTTTTTAGATGAGTAACTATTGACCTTTTGAGATACTGCGTGGTTTTAAGAACAAATACCACACTCTTGATAAACACCATGGTAACCATTATCAGTGATGCAATAATACAAATGTAAGATATTTGGCAATACGTTGTCATCGGCCATAAAAGAAGAAAGCGCGAGAAACGTGCTTCGAACAGAAATATCATAAACATTTCGAATTTTGGCAAATCGCCAAACTAGTTTCAGGTTAACTAATCTACCTGATTTTATGCAATTAAAACTCATAATTTGATCTTCAATGGTATTAATTAAGTATATTAATTCAAAACAACCTTAAAAATACAGCAGAAGACCTTCAAAAACCAATATATTTCGTGTTTTTTCGCAAAATGTTTACCGACATTTGATCGGAATCTATTTTTAAAACTTTCGTGAAAATAATAGGTTCAATACTTACGTTAGCTGCGGCTTCAGGTGCTGCTTTTACAGCAGATTCATTAGGATTTTCTTTTACTGCTGCTTCCATTTTAAAACAACTGTGGTTCCTGAAAAATATCACAAACAATCCGGAGACACAGAAAGAAAAGAGACACAAGAAAGAAAGAAAAAACAGACAGCGACAGCAGCACAAACAGGCTTAATTTAGTGATGTACCGTTGCAAAAGTAAATTGAAAAGAATCGATCGACAAACGTTAAGATTCAATGTTGTGTTGTTGTGACTTTATTTAACCAGTGCACCGCGCGGCCCGTTCGGACGCTAAATAATACGATAATAAATATTATTAGAGTAGTTCGTGTTAAAAATTATAAATATTTTCTTTTAATTTTCTGTAATACTTTATTGAATTTAAAGGACAATGTTCATTTCTGGCCTGGCGTGGACAAGCTGCTAATGAAAATATGAATTTGCCAAAAATTTTTAATTATTTTTTAAAGTATTCACTTAGTGTAACTTTGTATCAATTTGCCTTTATAAAAATCCAATATTAATAGTACTTTATGTGATAATTACAACTTCCTGTCTTTAACTCAATTCAGTGTTGCCAAAATGAATCTTATCGGTAAGAATCGATTCATATCGATTGTTTTTCGACTATGACAAGTAGTATTTTTTTTAAATACGTATTCATTAAAATGACATTTATAAAACCTTTTTAATGTTCCAATAACACTACCAAAATATTTAAATAACTAAATGAAACCTTATTTCACACACACCTTATTTCGAGTCATCAAAAATACAATCGATTTTTATATCGATTATTTTTATTCATCTCCACATTATTAGCATGGCAACATTGGCAACACTGAAAATATTGTCACAGCTGTTATCTGTCATTCGCTTTGTTTTGTATTTTTCATCGTGAGTGTTGTTTATTTCTCAAAACCAAGTCTTTGCCAAAATAAAAGCAGAAGAGTGTTGTATAAGTTTCCCTTTTGACGACTTTATTTTTTTGACCATGGTCCTCGATGCTTCCCTTCCCGATGACCCTGGCATACTCTCGAACTACGAATCTCACTCAACCAATCAGATTAAAATAATAATAATAATAAAAAATGGTGTTTTATTTTGCTCCTAACCTTTCTAGTCTTAAGCAAAAAAAATTTTTTTTAAGGACTTGGATACAAAATGATATTTATATTCTGTTTCTTACTGGTATAGACTACTTAATAAATAACAAATTACATGCTGTAATGTCTGTCCACCTCAGGCCAAAGGTCCCATACTAAGTGGGCATAACCCTTTGCATGTCATGTATTTTGTGAACTGGTTGATCTTTTTGTTATGGATAATATTTTGTTTCAATATTCATCATCCAATGTTAGATTCTTAAATCAGTGATGAAAATTTTAATCTTTCGCTGACATTGCTTTTAAAAAAGCCCTTGTAATATTATTATTAAGTTTTAAAATTGTTTAACGAGGTTTAGGAACGCTCGTTATAGAATCCTTGGGATGGCTTTTTTCCCGCATTGACTGAAGCTAACGAATAAAGGTAAATGCATATCTACTTATTTAATAAATTCAATGTTTTTAGTTAATTATATCGATTTAATTGAACAATCAATAAATTTATTACATTCAAATAAATTCACGTTATAAGAACGACACTATTGTGGAGTATACAGATTATAAATACTATGGCTTACAAATATTTTATTACTTAAAATTTAAACTATTGTTTCTGTACTTTATAAATAACACTAATTAATAAATTTAATGCGAAAATTAATTTCCTAGAAATACCAAACAAATCTATCAGCTTAAGATTAATTTCTAAACAAAACCAGCCAAAACTAGTTTTTTCGGAAATAATGCTGCCATGTAAGAAAAGGAATATTTTTTTTAGTAGAAATCCATAATAATTATGACCATAACTGAACTGTCCCACCTAACTCATTGACAAGACAAGGGGACGCCACCATCGTTCAACTTTAAACATTCCAACATGGCAAATGATGGCAAAAGTCAGAACCAGCGATCCGGTATTGACGGTGGTGCCCCGCTGTCAATGTCACGGTTAGGACAGTTCACTGATGAATTAAAAAAAATACTGTGATAGTTACGAAGCGAGAGTTATGCGATCAATGTGGATCAATACAATCATGCATGCTCGCCGCGCTGCGCTGTGCTAACTGGGCTGATAACTTCCTGGGCCCCGATTGCGCTAAAAATTTTCGTCTTCAACGCGCCGGACCGGACGACGAACGAACATCAGCTGTTTTTTTGACATATCCGTACCTATCGCGGTGTCACTTTTATTGAAACAAACGTAGATTTTTGCAACGACTGTGTTTTATTTCTTTCACATGCTACCATAAACAATACATATTTTGTTACAAAGAAGTTCTAATATCAATACCCCCACTTAACAAAATAAACTTATTAAATTCAAACTGTGTTTCATTTAATTAATCATGACAAAACCTATTACATTAGTCAGTTGTAATGCCTAATAAATGAAGAAACCTATAATGCTTACACGACATTAATCCCTTTGTCAACAAGTCAGCAGGCATCTCATTTGAACACAAATATTTAATTTCAATAATCACATCTTTAATATAATCTCTAATAAAATGATGTCTGACATCAATATGCTTTGACCTATTATGACATTGGTGACTTGTTGCCAAACTTATCACAATACAAAGTTATTACTTCTAACTTGCCTGTAAGCTCATAAATATATAGCCTCTCTAGCAGCCTATCTATATTTATAGTTTTACAATCTGACATTTGGAACTTAGACAATAACTGCTATAGATATTGAAGCTGATCTACAGTTATTACATTATTTTCTCTATCAACATTAACATTCATGCCCAAATAACGTTTGACAGGTCCTAAGTCTTTCAACTTAAATTCTGAACCCAACATATTTTTTAGTTGTTCAGTTTGCAAGCTATTATTAGAAAATATAAGAAAATCATCAACATATTAATACAAGCAAATTATGATTTTAACATCATCATCAAATTTTGTAAACAAGCAAGATTCAAACTTACTAACCTTGAAACCTATGTTAACTAAACAATCTTTTACTCTTTCATACCATGCTAATGAAGATTATGACTTATGGCTTCCACAAAACCTATCTCCTCCATACCTGCTGCACTGCTAGTGCATAGATTTGTGAAACCGTACTTTTGTGGTGGTCTCCTCTGTCTCTTCGGCCTGGTATTTGGAGTCTGAGTAACTGGATTCACATTTGAAGTATTTGTTGCTTCTCCACCATCTGCACTTTCTGAAGATTGTGAGACTGTAGTTGCTGTGGTTGGACAGTTCAGGGATTCTTGCTGTTTCACATCCCCCACTGAATCCCTATCCTCTGCACACACCACAGCTTCATCATTATTCAGGACCCAGATATTGTTGGAATCTTCATCTGAATCTGTCAGTCCTGTCTCTCCTTCCATCACAATAATATCTCTGCTGGTGGTTACTGCATTCCTTTTTGGATCATAGATGCGGTATCCTTTCACATTCTCGGAAAATCCCACAAGTATCTGTCTCTCCGCTTTTCTATCCCATTTCAATCTGCGTTCTTTTGGGATGTGGACCATTACGGGACTTCCAAATAAACGAATGTGACTTAAGTCAGGTTTTTTGCCATGCCACGCTTCATATGGTGTCATATTTTTCAAGCGTTTAACACTACCGTTGATATGAGCTAGTCGCCTGTGCCATAACTCTGCGTCTGCTACTGCTGATGCCGCTAATCCACAATCTGCTTCCTTTGTCATAAGCTTGTAGACTCCATTAGTCAATTCTGCAGTTGCAACCAGTACATTTTTCTTGTTTCTGATGTAACAATGGCTTTCATTGAAGTTAACTTTGTTCCCATTGTTAATCAATGCACTTACTGATAGCAAATTTGTAGTTAAACTTGGCACACATAGCACATCTTTGATTGTCACATCGTAATCATAACTGGTAGTTATCTGTACGTCTCCGGAGCACACAACTGGCACTTTCGTATCATTTGCAACAGTTATTTCTGATAAACTTGGAGAAAAATTCGCGTTGTTTATCCAATCCTTGTTAGCTGTCATATGTGCGCTGGCACCAGAGTCAACGTACCATTCAGTTTTATCGTATGTACCATTCAGAAATACCACACTGAATGCATTGGTTTCCTTTTTCTTCAACAACGGACACTGATTTCGATAATGCCCCTCTTGTTTGCATTTGTAACAAGTGATTTTCTTTGTTGATGAAATATTATCTGTCACTGTCTTTCTGTTGACACATGACGTATCACCATATTTTTTCGGCTTAGTGTTGCCAGAGAAAATTTTGTTTTTCGCTGCAAATGCTGTTCCACTAGTACTGCCTTCAAAGTCACTTGCAACTTCCATGTCGAGCAATTTTGTTTTGATGACATCTGCAGTTATCGAAATCCCCGAATGTTCAATTGCCATGATCATTGGAGTATAACGTTCAGACAATCCTGCCATTAATAATGACCCAACCCATTCATCAGTAATTGTAAAACCCGTGCCATTTAACCGTTGAGCCGTTTCGACTATTTGCGTTATGTAGGTAGCCATTGAGTCGCAATTTTCGAGTCGTATAGATATCAAATGTCGAAGTAGGGTTATTTTCCTTGAGAAACCAGAGTCATCGAACATGGTCTTCAGTGTATTCCATAATTCTGCCGAGCTCTTAGTGTTCTTTATGTGCACGTACAATGCTGGGTCAATCGTCAATATTAGCTTTGCCTTCGTTTTTGCGTCGTCTATCGGTTTTAGTTCAAAGTCATCCGTTGGCTTTATATACATAACCATGCCTTCTAAAACCAGTAGGTTTTCTGCCGCAAAACACCACTCGTCGTAATTCTCCCTGCCTTTCAATTTTGGCACATTTGCAATATAGTTCGTAGCCATTCTGTTTCCGCAAAAATAACGTAACACAATTTATCTATTTTGTACTAAAATAAATCTGATAAAATTGTTTAGGCCCATAACCTATTGAAACAAACGTAGATTTTTGCAACGACTGTGTTTTATTTCTTTCACATGCTACCATAAACAATACATATTTTGTTACAAAGAAGTTCTAATATCAATAACTTTGACAGCTAGTTGAAACGAAGCATAGACGTATAGTTCCGATAAATATAAACAGAAAGTAGCTGCGCCTTCGAGTAATGTTAGAAAATTCTTCAAAACAAAGTAAACGTCATTATTTTCTGTCAAAAGTAGTGCAACCAACACTGAACTTCGAAATTGACCTTCGATTAAAGCTTAATATCTCATGTGACAATGAAAATACTAGGAAGGTACGTGAACAGTAACGTCCATTATCGTGATACCGAATTTGCACCTCAGCTGGAATGAAAAATGGAGCGCAACTGGAGAAGAAGCGCCAATGTTATTGGAGTTGGAGATGTTAAAAATTAGCGCAATCGGGGATTCGGGGCACTGTCTATCTGAATGACAAGATTTCTCTGACAGTCATATTCATTTAATTATTAGCATGAGTAAGATATGTATACTAAAACCGATCTATGGGGTGAAGTCGGTGTGTGGTGATGAACTGCTGGCAGCTGGCTGATTGTGGTAAAAAATGGTAATATAAATCAATAGAAGTTTTTTAAATGCTTAGCTCTTGTAACCCTAGAAATAAAAAAAAAATATCGCTATCTCTTTTTCGCGCATTCGTTCAAAAAGAAGCGTAGCGAACGGCGGTGAGTAATCTTTCTTTTCCTGATAAAATTTTCATAAAACAAGTTGTCTCTATCGCGAAATTCCTCTAATTGTGGCTTAATACGCGTTTATTATTCGCTCAGTGTATTACCAGTGAGGTGAGTTTATTTGTATTGCAAGTGTTATTTGGGTTTACCGGTTGCAGTGTGAATATTGCAAGCCGTTATTTTTCAAGATTTTGCTAAGGTCAATGTGCTCTGATGCCGTAGGACGAAAGCTGCTAAGTCGTCTGGATGGGCGTGTGGGTATTTTGTAGCACATTTGTTGGGAAAACCCTGCATTTTTTCTGGAAATGCAGGCGATTCTAATGCGCAATGGGCAGACAAAAGAGTCACCGTTACAAGTCCCGCATGAATGGCCTGACCGCACTGTCCGATAGATGAACATTTTTACAGTTATGAGTTTAAAACTACATATAATTACCGGTTTCAACCGTATTGTTGTTTTTTTATGGCCGTAGCGTGGTCCAGTTTCGTTCTAACCCCCATTTTTTATTTGTTATAATTCCTCTTAAATATTCGATCTTTATTTCCTTTGTTGTACTACTTACTATTTGTAACAGGCTTTTAATTTATTCTGCATTTTAGTTGGATGATTAACTTCACGCAGATGCTCTATGAGATGGCAATGGTCTACTTCCAATCATAGTATAAAACTAGAACAGTATAATATTTATACAAAACATAATATCTCAACCGAAACATTAATAAGAATGCACTTTCTATTTCGATTGCACTTGAGTATAGTTTCATTGAACATTGCTATTGGTTTATTATTAGAATCTTTCCAATTACAGAGATATTGTTCTGGAAACCATTTACCCGTACTATTTATTTTTGTTCTTTTATCAATAGAAAACTTAACCAAAATCACATTAATCAATAATATTATATCTGCTTTATCTCACAATTTTACTGTTTCTATAGGACACTAATGTCATTTTACTTTGCTAATAATTTTCATTTCTACTTACGCCTAATCTAATGAATTTCATCTGTGACATTTATTTATTTTAAGACTTAATTGCACACACAAAAATGATCCGTACAAAAAGGCGAGCTTAATGCTATTATTATATTATTATTAATCTATTATTATTATTATATGGCATTCTCTCCCAGCTGTCCTCTGTAGATGTAGATAATTATTGTTTGTTGTTATAATTTATTGTTTCTGGGAGAGATTGGTAGGATTTAATTTCATAGGATCCATATTTTTTTTTCCTGAACATCTTTATTTTGCATGGAATTGTGTTGAGGAATCAGTGGAATAAGCTTAGGTTTTATCCTTCTTCATGAAAAATAAATAAAAATGGCACATGAAACATTTTGTATTGAGCCAAGAGTATGTTACCTATTCAGGAATGGTGGCTTTACTCCCAGCAGTTAGATCAATCTATAGCCAATTAGTTAAAAATAACATAAAGCACCATATATCTCAGTACAGTTCAAAGAATAGAATAAACATCAGGTTAAATAAACGAACTAATTTGGCATTACAAAATAAAACATCTAAAAACCAATTTGGTTCGCAAGGTCAAGAAGTCTAATTCAGGGCCAAACAGATGCAACCGCCTTAGTATTTATACGGGCAATGATATTGAATGCCCGTTGTGCCCATATTTGCAAGTAGATGGAACATTATCGATACATTTCCTGATATAGAATATAGTGTGGTACTGTGGCCATATGTAGAAATGTAAAGTATGTACGGATGGTGGCACTTGACGATAAACACTACATTTTATGTACTTGTATTAGGGTTTATTTTGCATCTGACCATGTGAAGACTACTGTACTCCTACAACACGATGCAAATGGCTATCAGATGTCTTGAGTTAAATAAAATTATACTACTTGACTGTTTCTCTCTTGATTGACTGTTTCTCTCTTGATTGCAATTAATGTCAAGATAACATTTTAATTAATTAAAATGTTATCTTGACATTAATTGCAAATTTATTGTCATTGGGCTTTGAACTTTCTGCAATTGAATTAGGGTTTATAACTAAATCAATATTACTAGTCCAGTCATTATAGTAAGTTCACCTCGGAATTCGAGATACCCAGCTGTAAGTCTGTAAATACGTGTATATTGACACCCTAAAAGTTGTCTCAAAACCTACATATGGTAGGGTGTAAGCAACTATTAAATTTCAAGGTCAACAAAAATCGTTTTTTTTGCGCTTTTTTTAGAAATATCTCATTTCCTGTGGGTTTTTTGCTATTTGTATTTATTATCAATATTGTAGAATACTAAATTCTCTACAAATTTTGTTTAAAAACTTTTTTTATACGGTGAACCGTTTTCGAGATAGAGGGCGGAGAGCGCGCGGTCACTGCATCACTTCAGGTCTACTTAAGCGGTTTAGATTTTTCATACAAAAGGATTTTCCCGCTAATTCCTGTGGGAATTTCGGGAATTCCTTGTTGTAACTAAGCTTTGAGTTTACTAAGGTACCTACATGCCAAATTTCAAGCGTCTAACTTCCGTTAAGCGTTTAGATTTTTCATACAAAAGGATTTTCCCGCTAATTCCTGTTCCCGTGGGAATTCCTAAGTAAACTATAACCTGCCCAGGTGTATGAAGAATAATTGTACCAAGTTTCGTTAAAATCCGTCGAGTAGTTTTTGTTTCTATAAGGAACATACAGACGGACAGAATTCTATACATGAAATATATTTTCAAAATAACTATCAGGGGGTGATTAGTGATCGATACTGATGCCAAAAATGCAATCAGTAAAATTTTTGTCTGTCTGTCTGTCCGTCTGTATGTTCCTTATAGAAACAAAAACTACTCGACGGATTTTAACGAAACTTGGTACAATTATTCTTCATACACCTGGGCAGGTTATAGTTTACTTAGGAATTCCCACGGGAACAGGAATTAGCGGGAAAATCCTTTTGTATGAAAAATCTAAACGCTTAACGGAAGTTAGACGCTTGAAATTTGGCATGTAGGTACCTTAGTAAACTTAAAGCTTATTTACAACAAGTAATTACCGAAATTCCCACGGGAATTAGCGGGAAAATCCTTTTGTATGAAAAACCTAAACCGCTTAAGTTGACCTGAAGTGATGCAGTGACCGCGCGCTCTCCGCCCTCTATCTCGAAAACGGTTCACCGTATAAAAAAATTTTTTAAACATAATTTGTAGAGAATTTAGTATTCTACAATATTGTTAATAAATACAAATAGCAAAAAACCCATAGGAAATGAGATATTTCCAAAAAAAGCGCAAAAAACCGATTTTTGTGACCTTTGACCTTAAAATTTAATAGTTGCTTACACCCTACCATATGTAGGTTTTGAGACAACTTTTAGGGTGTCAATATACAAGTATTTACAGACTTACAGCTGGGTATCTCTTATTCCGAGATTCTTACCTAATTTAAGCTTAAATGACTGGACTATACTGGATAATAAAGGGTGGTGGTCGAATAATCTTTACGTCCAAGCAATGTAGGATGTAGCTCATTACTAAAACGTGCAAATGGTTATCACATCCTGTATTTTATTGTCATTTTATTTACAATGGAAATGATAATTTATTGATCTTGATAAGTTGGTTATTTTTTGTTCGGTTCATAATTAATTTACGGTATTAACAAAATTTCACAAGCTTCTTTCTCATTATTTTTATCTTTTAAATATCATGATTTTTATTTTACTAATTAATTTGCAAAAATGATGTGCTGTTAGTGCTAAATGTAATGCAAACTAAGCCTTATTTCCTTGGATTTAAGGTGAAAGTTGGAAGCTGACCGCAGACATCGACCGCAATTCAGTGTCGTGACCGCACCTTGACCGCAGCAACTTTTATTTCTATACATTCGTAAGAAATGACTTCCGAAGCTGACCTCAACAGGGTAAAGTACCCTAATTTTTGATGTTTTTTCAAAATTATTTCATGATCTTTTAAAACATATTCTGAGAAAACATTAAAACAATGCTATTATTGTTTATGGCAAGAGAATTGTATAAGCACGTTTGCAGATATTGCTATAATAGAATGAAAATAAAATGTAGGTACCTAGTAAATTATAGGATTATCAATCATATCACATCATTTTGGGGACGTATTTTAGAACCAATAGAATTCTTAATCGCATACACGCACGCGGAACGGTAAGATAGAACATATTATTATAGATATAATATAGAATTTGTGCGCTTTTGTATACGAAATTGAACTCTTTTGATTAGAAAATACGTCCAATCAATTTTTTGCACTCATTCTTCTATGCCATTAGTCAACTTTCTTTTTGCATGTAAGTATCTTTTGTCTTCAGATGGCACTAATGGAATCCAATAATTTTGTAATTATGATACCTACCTACATTATTGGCGTTTATTGATTTCTTTAAGTATTGACTTACATTTCACACCACTGGGTACAGTCATCAGCATATTATAAACATACAAACCAAATGATTGAGTGATGTTTGCATGATTGTTGGATTCTATTGTCGTTGATTTTAGGATGGTGTCTGGGTATTAGATTGATTTGCATCATTTTTTTATGTGTGAAGCTGATTGATTTTAGTATTATTATGTGTATTTTACTCCTTCTATAGGTATTTGGTGGTAGCAAAATTCTAGGGAAATACCTACCGCCTCTGTGGTCTAGTGGTAAGACCACCTGCTTCAGACGCAGAGGTCCCGGGTTCGATTCCCAGTGGGGGCAGATTTTTCTGTTCGGTTTGGTTGGTGGTAGGGCTTGTTCTAAGTCCGCCTGGCTAGCAACCACCATCTTACCTAAGTCTGTCGCCATAACAACAATGTTAACAGCATTATTGTGTTCCGGCAGTTAGAGGTAAGATAGCCAGTTCCTCCGTGGTTGAGGATTCGGGTGAAGCTCGCTTCCACCTTCGGCCTGATCGTCACTTACCATCAGGTGAGATACAGGCCAAGAGCTTCCTCGTTGTGGATAAAAAAAAAAAAAAAAAGTTATTTACATGTATTATTAGCTGTGAGTAAAAGTAATTGTTTACTCAGTATTTCCAGCAATTCGTTGTCTCTTCTATACTTATTTCTGCTTCTTTCATTAGATAAGGTTTGTGACAATCATTTCCTAATTAAAACATGAAATGACCATTCATTTAGTGGAAATCACACTGAAAAATCATAGTAATTTGGTATGATATAACAATACAGGTGGAGTTAAATTGTAAATTAAAAAAAAAATGCAAATTAGTTGCTTTTGGAAGTCATGTCTTACAACTTACAACTCAAAATGAATGAGAGATACGGTCAATGACTTGAGTAGGGTAGCACAGTGCTACTAGCACTAATGTTATCTCTATTTCTGTCCATAATAGATTCTATTTAAGTACCTAATCAAAGGAAGTATTTACAGTGTCACTCATTTTCGTAAGAAGAAAATCGTGAGTCAAAACTGAAACATAGCTTACAGTCTCTATGACTCAGTCTTTCGTTCCGGTTGAAGGATTTCAAATCGTGTTCCTCATGCCACATCACTGCACATCTATTCAATCCAATTTTCTAATCATTATTTATTGATGCAAAGTTGTTAATTACCTAATTTATTAGCAAACATTCGTCTGGTACAGTCGGACTCGAATAAATCTGTTTTTTAGGACCATACCAAATTATTGTCGTAAAATCGTCATGATGCGGTTAATATTTTGGAGCTATTTAAAATCAGATGCTTACAATCGCCTCCTTAGTCGACCGACTGACGAGTTGACTGATATTGTTCAAAAGACAATGTGCCATTAATTATTGTTCTGCCTCACCATGGGAGGATGCGAACAATAAATGTATGCTAAATAGACTTTCTGTTTTAATTACCGACATCGCAATGCAGTGGTTTTGGTGAAATGTGTCACCGGGTGTCATAATAGAGCTATTTTGCATGAATTATTGCAGAACTAGCGTGTTTGGGCTCGGTTAAATTTTGTTTCGTATCTGGTCTTCTATCGTGTGGGTTGTTGTAAGTTTGTAACAATGAGGTCACAAAATTCTCCCTGGTGTCAGACAAAATGAACGCGTATGGTATTTACCTAGTTGACTAACTATTGTTGCAAATCATTTAGCATTTTTATGCATCATTCAGTTTCTGGGCTTCGGCCGATTAAACAATTGGTTCCGGAAAGAGTGGCCTTCAGACACTGATGGAACACCATTATAATGCATTTTATTGCGAAATCTTCCTTTTCAAATAGTCCCAGTAGATTTTTTATCATTTGTCTTTTTTGATGGAGAGAAAAAAAATTCGATTAATAAAAAATGACCGATGGTTGTTGTGGTGACTAATTCGTCAGGATTACATGAAAACCAAAACTTGCCCTTCTAAAAATAAATACAATTCTCATAAATATTTGTGATACGTTATCACAAAGTGTTTATCTTCCACAAAATGCCAGTTTCAATAACAATTCGTAATGTTTGCTTCGGTGTTGTTGCCCTCTTTCGTTGGGGTTGGGATTGTCTAGACTGTAGACATAGCAATTTGCTTTTATTACGCGTTCCTGGCGTGTCGTCATTATCTAATACAATATTCAACGTAGGTACATTGTCAGACACGCTAATGGATCCATATTTTAGCTATTATAAATTTTAGAAAGTTATGTTTCACAGTTCATTACAATGTATCTTCCTAACAGCCTAAAATCGTGAGGTACTCATTATTTTGTCCCATTTTCACACGTTTTTTCACTTTATTCTTCTATTTTTTTCTCGCACGTCCCTAATTCGCAATAACGTACTGAAATATTTGGCTGACTGTACGGCGACACCGTTAGTGCCTTTTCACACGTTCCGGTTGCCGGCTATCCGGCGCCGGGTACCCGGTCGTGAATGTATGGGCATGCCGGATTAATTACGCCGGAACATGTGAAAGCTACGTACCATGCCCGTACCATGTACGTACCATGCCGGAACGTGTGAAAAGGCACTAAGTGCCTTTTCACACGTTCCGGTTGCCGGCTATCCGGCGCCGGGTACCCGGTGGTGAAGTGTATGGGCATGGTACGGAGCTTTCACATGTTCCGGCCTAAATTAATCCGGCTAGCGGTCGCCGGGTGCGCGCCGGATCCACCACTGTACGTCCGGTCGCCGGGCACCGGTTAGCCGGCGGCCGAACTGACAGTGGTGTATGGAACACGCAACTAGCTTTCACACGCGCCGGCCGGTCAGTCGTCCAGGTACAGTCTGCGAGAGTTGCAGTTTCTCATTTTTGTATCCTGACGTTGCAAAGAGTTCTTCAAACGGTTATGTAATTCATCAAAAGTAGTTGTACTTGAAAAACCTGTCTTCATGTGCTCGTAGATCTGGGAATAATGTATAGAATGCACCTAATGCTTCTCTTTTCATATTAATTGTATGAACCCAATAATTTCTTGATATTTCTTTCCGGCGCAGATATTTTCGTCTTCGATATGCCCTGGGCACTTAAGGATCAAGGGGGGTCTTATCAACTGGAAAAAGGTCTTTTGAGCAGACGGGGGCCCCTTCCGTCGTGGGGCCCTGGGCACGTGCCCAAAGTGCCCAGTGGGAAAGAGGGGCCTGTGTAAACATATTTGTAGGCAAAACAATTTGCTACAAATTATGACATAGCGAATTTTTTGTAAGACGCTTAAAAAAGTGTTTTCACCCCTTTTTTCAAGATGGCGGTTGGGGGACAAGGGTGGCGACCCCAAAAACTTGAGGTTAAGCTTCTATTGACCACATTGACCCACACATGTCCCAAAAATAAAATTGCGTTCTCTAATAAATGCAATACTCGGAAAATTGCCGGAAAATGATGGGAGTTTTATTTAGCTTTTTTTATGTATTACAGTGTTTAATTCTCACAATTTCATTCATGCAAGTGACTTGTGAGAGACGAATTTCAGCATTAAAGCGCATAAAAACGAGACTTCGTTCTCTACTGGGGCAAAAACTGTTAGATTCGTTAATTTTATACAGTGTGAGTCACATGAAATTGGGTATTTGACACCATTTCCCAATAATTCTAAAGCACAACTTTTTTTAAAAGACACTTCTTTCTGGTCTTAAAAACTTAATTAATTTTTAATTACCTGTAAATTACGATTTTTGGTTGCATTATAATTGAAAAAAGTATTTTCATTGAGTTGATAAAATTGTGACGTCACATGCTAGTATTGCCGTACAAAATCTATGGGCGAGTGTCGTTTTGACAGTTTTAAAAAGTACGTCAATTGATTGGTGGTGTCAAATACCCTATTAGGTGAAACTAGACCTATTTTTATCGACAAAAAAGAGGTCAAATTTTTTTTGAGATTTTTATTTAATTTTTTATATATTTTTTTTCTTAAAATTACTTATTGTAAAGAAAACGTAATAACTTTTAAACTAAGAGGTATATCCTGATAAAATAAAAACAGTAATAATGCTAAATAACAGACGATACTAAAAAAATACTAAGAAAATGCCAACAAATAATAAAAAATGATACTTTTTGAATAAAATCTGCTTATAAATTCGTGTTTTTTTTGTTTTCTCCAAAAAATGCCCCTATAACAGGTAGTTTTTATTGTTTTGTATTATTCTCTATTGTATTACCTTTGTAAAACCAAAAATCGCATGTCTCTATCCCTATCACAACATTTTCTATGATAGTTTGAACAAAGGCCTACCACAACATTATTCTCCGCTACAGGTAGGGACAATTTTAATTTTAACTAAAATGCTTATTTTACTTCGAAATCTTTCGAAATCGCCCGGAGAGGCTTAGTTCAAACGATCATAGCAAATGTTGTGATAGGGATAGAGACATGCGATTTTTGGTTTTACAAAGGTAATACGATAGAGAATAATACAAAGTAATAAAAACCACCTGTTATAGGGGCATTTTTTGGAGAAATTTATCAAATAACAAAAAAAACACGAATTTAAAAGCAGATTTTTTTCAAAAAGTATCATTTTTTTATTATTTGTTGGCATTTTCTGAGTATTTTATGTATTTTTTTAGTATCGTCTGTTATTTAGCATTATTACTGTTTTTACAGGATATACCTCTTAGTTTAAAAGTTATTACGTTTTCTTTACAATAAGTAATTGGAAGAAAAAAAATCTATAACAAATTAAAAAAAAATCTCAAAAAAATTTTGACCTGTTTTTTGTCGATAAAAATAGATCTAGTTTCACCTAATTTCATATGTGCACTTTATCGTAACTCACACTGTATTAAATTTATATAGAATTGGATCTAATCAAGGATTACGAAAACAGCACCTTTTACGATCGAGTCATTAACTGCTTAGCTGAAAGTTCTCCTGTTTTAAAAAACATGTTGATTGGCTAGCTTTATATTATTATTTGTTATTAGTAAATACCTACTTATTATTTTACTTTATTTTAGTATTGTAATAAATTTTTTACAGTTTGTTTATCTCAATTTGTGTATCTCAGTATTTTTCGATAGTATCCCATCACCATGATCTAGTCTCGGGCCTCGGGATTGCGATCAGCCACCCGGGCCCTTCCGGCCCAGTCCGACCCTGAATAGTGGTGGATCCGGCGCGCACCCGGCGACCGCCTGCCGGATTAATTTACGCCGGAACATGTGAAAGCTCCGTACCATGCCCATACACTTCACCACCGGGTACCCGGCGCCGGATAGCCAGCAACCGGAACGTGTGAAAAGGCACTAAGACCCAAAAATGACAATATGAACACAAGTTACTCAATTTCATACCTTATTGTGTACAAGAAAAGGCTAAATGTAACTGCCGTTACATAAGTAGTAGCTTGAGTAAATAATCGGTTTATGTTGCCTTTTTAGATTATCCGTAGGCGTTTATAATTAGCTTGTACGAAAGTAACGACGCGAGAAAGGACCGTGTGCCACTTTCAGAATCCATAAAAAAGGCAGAAGAACAAAAACATCAATCATACTTCACGTTGCCACAATACAAATGTAGTACAGTACACCCACGGGTTACGCGAATGCGTCTTTCCGTTCTATACATGGCCAGAACGCACCCATAGGAAACTGCTCGTGTATATTTCGGAGTGCCTGTTTGTAAATCTGTGACTCCAAACTATACACGAATTTTGCGTACTGATCGTGTATAGTTTGGAGGAGCTTAGTAAAAAAAGTCATCTCCAAACTATACTCGATTAGTTTCTACTACACCACTTACACTTGACTAGAGTGTGTTTAGTTGATATTGATTTAGTAAAATTCAGTAAAATATGGAACTATATTTAAAATTACATTTATTTGATATTATTACATAAAATATTATTATTTTACTAAATCTATAATAAATCTAGATTTTTAAAACTATTGTAAGTGGTTTTTGAAATTAAATTGATTAGGTAGATTTCAAATTAAATAACAATTTAATTAATATGAGAGAGAGTGAGAGGAGAAAGTTCAACGCGCCTTAAATACAATATTATGCGAGACTTTAAATGCTAGGTTTGTATTGTCGGCCGTTTGGTGTAGTGGTTCGAAGTGGTAGCGGGTTCGATTCCCGCACAGTACAAACATTTGTGTGCATGAACATATTTGTTTGTATTGGACTGGGTGTTTTCTATGTATAATAAGTATGTATTTACAAAAAAAAGTATTTAATTATGTTTATATCCGTTGTCTAGTACCCATAGTACAAGCTTTGCTTAGTTTGGGACTAGAAGCGCAGTATAAAATGTCTAAGGATATTTATTTATTATTTATTTTATTTATTAACTTTTATCTCAAGAACAAAATCATTTTGACATATTTCCATACCTACAATTGGTGAAATATCAGCCCCAAAACAAATATCTTTTCTATGGCAGAATAAGAAACACCAAAAAATCCTTTATCAAAACAATGACACGTGTCGTAAGATGATTCAATGTTTAAAGTAGACACGCAGATATGAATTAATCTATCTATATAAATAAAAATGAATTGATGTTCGTTAGTCTGATTAAAACTCGAGAACGGCTGGGCCGATTGAGCTGATTTTGGTTTTAAAATGTTTGTCGTAGTCCAGGGTAGGTCTAAACGGTGAGCAAATACGCGCGCGATATTGTTTTTCTGTAACAGACAAAATTCCACGCGAGCGAAGCCGCGGGCGGAAAGCTAGTATGTAATAGAAAGAGAGGTCAATAAGTCAAAATGACTAGCATGCAACTACTCGCGTATAAATTGTAATCACGCACTTATTACAATACATACATGATTAGTCCGTATGCGTACTGGCGATGTATATTTTGGAGGAAGATAATTGACCTAAGTCACTACAAAGTATACGCGAGCAGTACGCAGCGTATGCGTACTGGTCGTGTATAGTTTGGAGGAGCTTAGTAGAAAAAGTCATATCCAAACTATACTCGATTAGTTTCACACCCTTGCGTTCTGGCTATGTATAGAATGGAAAGACGCTACGCGAATGTCTGAGAATAAGGTTTCTGATTTAAAATGCAGACAATGCAGTCACAAATTCACCATTTAATGGCATTAAACTCTTGCAAGTTTTGCTTGCAGCCTTATAGTTAAAAAAACAGTTTCCTCAATGGATTTTTGACTCTGTAAGGTTTAATAATACAAGATGCGTTGCGATTTGGATTTGGGGCTTATGTCTCGTAAAAGAATGAAATTAATAAGGAAGGACACACACGACAAGAGTCTTTGAAATACGGTCCTTCGATTGTATTGTAAGCAGCATCCATATGAGTAGGTAGTAGTTAGTTTTTTCGAACCGAGCCTACCGCACGCATCTTTTGTGCTACAAAAAAAGGCTCGGAAAATATATTGTCATGCGTGTAATGGACAAATTATAAGTTTATATCACTCTGTCATGCCCTGAATCTCTGACCTCGATCTACGCCCCGAATTCTGACGACTATGTTCTAAAATGGTCTTAATGTTTTTCCTTTGTCAACCGGGCATTTATTTTATTTACAGTGGGTTTGAACGAAAAAGTTATCTATAGTAATTACTGGCATGAATCGCCGTTATTCAGTGAGGCATGTCTCATTCTAAGTAGAGACATCGTCGCCGGTTATTCACATATTATAAATTGTGATTGTTTTTAACATCGACATCGATAAATTTTATTGTTGATCGCTTAAACCTCAGGTAAGTAGTCAGATATTCGACCAATACGAGACCAAACCATTTCCAAGAGTTTGAGTGGTTTTTGTTGGTCAAAACTAAATATTTAATTTTGCGTTCACTGATAATATCCAGGTGAGTGAATGGAAGAATTTTTTTATATCCAACATCTTTAAAAGAAAACTTGAGGCTTTGTTGGAATATCTTTCCTACTAGAAGAACAGTAGCTTAGGAGGGAGGATAGAACAGGCTTATTTGCAATTGTTTATTTTCCTTGAGGATATTGTGAAAATAATGCCAAATTGTCGTACACCATTCCCAGGGTAATATTTAGTTTGTTTATGTTTTGTATAGGGTGGCATTACCGTTTCCATGTTTATTTTAGTAATGACTAAAGTGTATTTACTCTCTTAGCCAAAACATTCACACCTGCAGTTATTTCTCAGGGTGTGCTATCAAACAATTCAGTAGTTTAAAGCACCTAGTTAATCACTCTAGAAAATGTATGTAAGTAACTAATTAGTTGTGTAAGTTTTAGTGCGTCACCACAGTTCAATTCGGTTCATGAAAACAATGTTGGTTTTGTATTTTAATGTACTTTTCCTGTATGCTGATAATATTCTTCCTTCTCCGAAAATGTCACACGCAAAAGGGAATAAAGAATAAACAACCAAATGCGAAACCTTACTTCAGGACTCTTTTATTTTTATTTTTTTGTAGACAAGCTTTGTTCTTTCAGCCAGTTCTTTGTCTTTTTGTTAGCTTTGGAACTTCTTGTATGGGAGTTAAATATTTGCAGTCGTTAAAATCTACAAAGTAAATAATGTATCTTCTCATTTCTCGCTCTTACACAAAAGATAATTTTAAACAGTTTATTAAGTACTAACAGTTTATTAAGGGGGTACGTGACGCTGCCGTCACGTTCGTATCGTGCTCCGTGTATTTACTCAATTTAAAAATACTAAACATCATTTTTATTCTCCGAAACCCATATTAATTGAATACAGTGAATAAGACACATTAGTGAAAGTATTATCTCCGTGAAAAACTAAGAAATAACTGTGTAAAACTATAATTGTGATCGGACCAAAAGCTGTGAAGTGATCGGTGCAAACATCTGTTTTGTGTTTTGTGTCGGGTACATCGAACTCAACAGCTGACCGGCTCAACGACCTTTCGCGCCACTATTTACATAGGTGTCAAATTGGACCGACAGCGTAAGTGACACGGTGGCGCGGTTGGATAGCCGTTGGACTAGCGAACTATAACGCAGGAACTGTGGGTTCAATTCTCAACATCAAAATATTTTTTGTTTTTTATTTTTCATTTTTTTTTTTACTTATTTTTTTTTCTCTTGCAAAATGTCGCCTAAGGGAAAGAGGAACATTAAAAACTGCAGTGGCTGTTTAAAGAAAATTGAGGACCGGAGGTTCTTGGTGTGCAGCCTATGCCGGGACTCTTATGACCTGGAATGCGCCGGAGTTTCGGAGCAGCGCTTCTATAATACGCTGACCGGGGACCACCGGGCTAACTGGAGGTGCGTCTCGTGTAAAAGCAAGCAGCCCAAGACCGACAACACTAACACGCCGGTCCGAATTTCGCCTGAGTACGTCACGCAGCGACGCGGCGCCTCTGATCTCAGCCCCATGCAGCTGGACACCACCTTGCCGGAGCAGGGGCTCGACGACCAAAATGACACCGCGCTAAATATGACCGTCGAGGTGTCGGACATCCAGGCGCTCACACTGGAGATCAGGCACTTCAGGGAGGTCTTCACATCCGAGCTTCAGGCGTTGAGGGAGCAGATGGGCGCGCTCAAAGATGAGGTGTCGGCGCTGTCCGGCAGATTGGACCGCTGCGAGAGCCGCACGAGCGCTCTGGACAAGCGGATGGACACCATCGAGGTCTGCCTCACGGGCGTCGGGCACGCGAACGCGGAGCGCCTGGACGAGGTCGAGAAGAGGCTGGAGGCGGTGGGGCGCGTGCAGACGGAGGCGGGCACCGGCGCCGGGTCGGGAGTCGTCGCGGCGCTGGAGCGGACCGTCGCCGAGCTCAAGCTGGAGCTCAACGACCGCGACCAGGACGCGCTCCTCGCGGACCTGGAGATCGGAGGCCTCCCGGACGAGAAGGGCGGGAACGTCTTTCACGACGTCGCCGTGCTCGCCGGCCGCCTCGGGGTGACCCTGGAGGAGCGGGACGTCGTGTTCGCGGAGCGCGTGGGTGCGCCCCCGGCCGAGACCGGCGGGGCCCGCCCGCGCCGCGTGGTGGTGCGCCTGGCGCGCCGCCAGCTGCGCGACGACCTGCTGCGGGCCGCGCGCGTGCGTCGCGGCGCTACGGGCGAGGGCGGCGGCCGGGTGTACATCAACGAGCGCCTGACCCGCTCCAATCGGCAGCTGTTCTACCGGGTGCGTGAGGAGTGTCGCAAGCAGCAGTGGAGATACTCTTGGACGAGACGAGGGCGTGTCTTCGTTCGTAAGAGTGACGGATCGCAGGTCTTCCATCTTCGATCCCTTGATGATTTCGCTAGAGTATTTGGAGCTCCTGGTTTATGACTTTTAGATTTCTGGAAGGTGAAATTAGGGCTCATATATTTTATGCATATTTGTCAAATATTCTGTACAGTACACAATGTCAATGTGGTCATTCACGCAACATTAATTGTTTTGATATCGATTTGCACTTTATTTAATACTGTTAATATGGGGATAACATTTAAAGGAAAAAATCATTGGTTGTATCAATTTAATTTTTATTTTATTACAAATCACATTTTTATTACTTATGGTAAGTCACTATATAAGTACAGTGGAGGCATTGGTTTTGGGATTGCTACAGTTACATTGACCTATTGGTGTTTGATTATTCCACAACCTTTACAGGCCTTGGGTTGAAAAACTTAATGGTGGGACTGTTCAATGCTGGGTCACTGTGCACAAGGCATGATGAATTCCTAGCGGCTATGGAGGATTTGAGCCCAGATGTTATGGCCATAAATGAGACTTGGTTGAGACCGGGGGAGGAGGAGCGAGCTCCTAAGCTGGCGGGCTACCGCCTGAAACATACTCCCAGACCGGCCCATGTGAAGAGGGGTCGGGGGGGCGGAGTCGGTTTTTATGTTCGCAAGAGTCTAAATGTAAGAGTATGTCCTCACCCTATCACTGTGGGATCGGTCGAGCAGATGTGGATCTCTGTGCGCGTGAACGGGCAGGCCATCGTTATTGGCACTGCTTATAGGCCGCCCTGGCAGGATATTGACATATTTCTGGACGCCGTCGCCGAGTCTGTTGCCTCTTTCACTGGGTATGGAGGACTAGTCCTGACTGGTGACTTTAACATCAACCTTCTGGATGATGATGGTGGCGGCAGATGTGGAGCCTTGAAGCAATATATACATGGTCTTAATCTCAAGCAATTAGTTACGGAACCTACGCACTTCACGGACCACAGTAGTACCCTGATCGACCTCATATGTACCGATGTAAAGGCCCTGCGCGTCACGGTGAAGCACTCGCCTGATTTGGGTGGTCATGCCATGCTGGTGGCGGAGCTTAGGATTAAGACAGAAAGGCCGACCCCACTCTGGGTCACCTACAGGCCGCTTGGTGATGTGGTCCAGGAACTACTTGATCGAGATCTCTGCGCTATAGATTGGCACAGCCTAAAACGTTGTGATACTGTAAACAGTCTTGTCGTTGCCTTCACCGGTTGTGTCACAGGCCTCATGGACCTTCATGCACCCTTAAAAACACGCAAATTTAAACACCCTCCCCATCCATGGCTGACGGACACGATTAGGGATATGATGCGCATCAGGGACAACTATCACAGAAAATATAAAAGGATCGGGACCGCAGCCCTCAGGGATGCTTATGGACGGATGAAAAACCTGGTGATAAAGGCTATTCATAGGGAAAAGTCTTGCTACTTTACACAACACATCAATAGTAAAATATCAGACTCAGGGACACTGTGGAAAAACTTAAAGAATTCAGTTTTAACAAGTAAAAAGGACACAGCTGACCTCTCACAGACTTTCACTGACCCAAACACAATAAATTCACACTTTCTAGATGTGCCGGGCGAGAATGGGGTTAACATCTCCCAACTAACCTACTATGAGCATCATAGATTTAATGCCTCTGGCGGTTTCTCGTTACGTTCTGTGGACAGTGATGTTGTGTTAAAAACTATTAAGTCACTGAAATCACATGCTCAGGGTATCGATGGTATTACATTGGACATGGTGTTGATGACGCTTCCTTACTCTCTTGAGTCTATTACAGATATGGTGAACATGTCTATTCAAGGGAGCGTGTTTCCTGAGTGCTGGAAGGTGGCAGTCGTCAAACCTCTGCCTAAAACCAGTCACCCTACCACGGTTCGGGACCTCCGGCCCATCAGCATTCTGCCGTGTCTCTCAAAGATTCTGGAAAAAATAGTTTGCGATCAACTGACAAAGTATCTTGAAAATAATGACATCCTTCCCAACTATCAATCTGGCTTCCGAGGGGGACATGGTACGGCGACTGCTCTGGCTGATGTGATCGACAATCTTCTCACGGCTCAGGACAAGGGACAAGTCTCTATGTTGATGCTACTTGACTTCTCCAGAGCGTTTGATTCAATAAATATACCGCTCCTATTGTCTAAGTTAAGCTACTACGGCCTGGATAATAGTACAACTAAGTGGTTCCATAGTTACCTAACGGGGAGATCTCAAATAGTAGAACTAAAAAAAAAAGATGGCACTATATTGAGGTCACGGTTGGAGCCCCTGCGTCGTGGTGTCCCACAGGGATCAATACTAGGACCAATTTTATACATATTGTACAGTGCTGATATAACAAATTGTATTGCTACCTGCCATTACCACTTATATGCGGATGACTTACAGTTATATCTGTCTTTTGCACCATATGACTACGTTAATGCTGTAGCTAAGGCCAATGAAGAGCTAAATATGATATCTGATTGGTGTAACTCAAATTGCCTTGTTCTCAATCCCCAAAAATCTAAATTAATGTTAATTGGAACCACTAAAAATATTGAGAAGTTAAAAATCCAAATTAATGTTAATGGTAGTAGCAGAGTAATGATAAATGGTGAGCCGTTGGAGTTGGTTGATAGAGCAAAAAACCTTGGATTAACCTTTGACAGTCAATTGAGGTTCGAAAATCATGTTGCTGAGTGCGCCCGTAATTGCTTTTACCGACTAAAGCTTCTTTACAGGCTGAGACCATACCTCAGTGAAAGAATTAGAGTAACATTGTGTGAATCGCTGGTCTTAAGTAGACTAAACTACTGCGACACAGTGTATGGGTCATGCCTGCTGTCCAGATCTGCTCGCCTTATACAGAGGGTGCAAAATGCATGTGCCCGTTTTTGCTTCATGGTTCCCCCCCGATCTCATATAACCCCTTTTCTCAATGCCGCTAACATGCTCAAAATGGAGGCACGTAGAAAGCTACACCTTGCAGTAATGTTGTTCGGAGTCATTACTAAAATGAGACCTAGTTACCTGCTTAATAAGCTGGAATGGGCTCAGAGTCATAGCAGATATCAAAAAAGATCTTGCACCCGCATATTTGCAACTCCGAAACATCGCACCATGGCATTCCGTGGATCCTTCAGGTATGCGGCCTCGCGGTGCTGGAACGACCTGCCACCGCCGTTGCGCGCCCTGCAATTTAAAAACACTTTTAGACTCACACTAAAAAGAATCATGTTAATTCTGCAGAAGGCGGATAGTGAACGTGTTTCACTTACCTTGAGTGCATGCGCGTCGCGTGTATTGGCAGCAGCTGGCCTGTCTGCGTCGTCCCGGCACCAGTGAGGATCGCACTCGCGTTGGGTGGGTGTCTCTGTGGCCGATTAGATGGGCCGCCATCACCCCGGTCGCGCGCTGGAAGTATTTTCAAACCAATTTCTTTCTCCGTTCGGTTTATTTGCACGAGAATTTATTGGCATAGATACTAAACGGTGGAATAACTGATGAACTTCACATACCATTAATTCCTGCGCGAACGGTCGTTGAGCGTCACTGGCGGCCTCATCTTGTTATAGTTAGTGCGCAATCCAAATATAATATTATAATCTTTGATTGACGCAGTCGTATATAGTTCCCAGCCACGCATTAAAGGGTTGTTATCGTTATTAGTGTGAGAACGTCAATCCCATAGAGGAAAGTAATACATTGGGTGTAATCCTCAGGACACATGCTTGCCACATCATTACTACGTGGACCATCTTGATTTTTTCCATTTACCGCTTGGAAGGTAGCAATCACAATTCACAATTAAATCCGTGGTAGCCAAAGAAAGTGATTTTTCACTCTGTCGGTGGTAGGAGGTTATTTTTGTTCAATCGTTATTTGAACGACAAACTATCACGTTTGACATGAGTCAGTTCTTTTTCTTTCATTTTTTTTTCCCCGCACTATCTATCTTCCTTGAGTTACCTCGCGTGAAGTGGAGAAGGCATAGGATTCGTTCGTTTGAATGATGATGAACAGGGACTTTTATGTATTGTTTTGTAATGGAAATAACTTTTTATTGTAAATTTTATGTTAAATGTTTTAAATAATTATTCCTGCTAATTATCGTATTGTCTGTGTTATTTTATTATTAGTATTACTTTAAATATTCGTGTCCACGTACCCCGCGACTAATAGTTGCTGCGTATCCCCTCTGTGCTGTTATCATTTTAAATATAAATATTATAAATTAACATAATTATTTTCTTTTTACACCAGGCTCGCCAGTAGGGATGCGCAGTAACTGATAGGGCTTCCTGCTGAAAATCAGTGTCGGGATACCCTATTAAGGTGTCCCAACTAAAACTGAGCAGGCGCCCTATTAACATGCATTCGTCTCTTTCTTTTAAATGTGTTGTATTGTATTGTATAATGTGTGTTAATAAAAGTTATTTTATTTTTATTATTATTATTATTATTATTAGTTGTATTTGTTTAGTTTCGAAGAAATATTCGATTTTGTGATTTTATGGAGGAGGAGGGTAGCCCTCGTCAAAAATAGACGTGTATTAGAGTCTCCGTGATTTATTATTGCAAAATGTAGTAAAAAGTCTGAGTTACGCTTTAAATTATACACCATTAGAAGCAGGAATAATCGTGCCTGCGAACTGTGAAATTGGCTCCAAGCTGTAGTGTGAATTGTGTGTAAAAATTGCAATCAAAACTTCCAACTCGTCGATTCAACGGACAGTGTCTCATCTTGTAGTGACAGTGCAAAGCGAACTTGTTTACAAAAACTACGGATAGCCTTCACTACTCGATAAGGTACAGACAATTCGTCATTCAAGTTACACGGCGCGTGGCTGATTGGATTTTTTGCCCGCACTGTACGCAACGATTGCCGGTTCGAGCCTTGATGAACTTTATTTTTGTTTTTGCTTTTTTTTTAATTATGTTTTTTAATTTTTTGTGATAATTAATAAGTACCTAAGGGAAACCAAACTAGTACCTGCATGAAGAAAGAAAAAAAAAATTTTTTTTCTTTGACAAGGAGGAAACGCCTGCAGCAGAATCCCACACAGTCACACGTCGAACCATTGCTCACGTTGTGGGTACAGAGAGATAAGATCAATACTTCTATCAATCTTTTTGTATTTTCACTGATTCATCATGAGTACTGCACAGAAAATATGTGGTGGGTGCAAGAACACGTTGCCCAGGAGAAACGTTATACAGTGCATGAGCTGCAGGTTGACGTACGACTTGGAGTGTGCTAATATCAGTCAAAAACTATTTGACCTAATGGAACGCAAGGATAGATGGAAGTGTCCTCTATGTATGAGTAAACAACCAAAGACTGGAAACACAAACACACCAATTCGAAACACAGAAAAGGAACAACAGGCATCTTCTTCCGCGATACCCTCCGGGAACACAAGGGGTCACATAGACAGTGATGCTAATAATGTGACTTTCCGTTCAAAAACAGCGCGCCTGCCTGCGGACCCTACAGAAGATCATCTGTATACAGATAATACTGAAACCCCAGTCGGTGACAACGCAATGCTTGAAGAACTGAAACGTTACATGAGCGAACTAATTTGTAGCCAGACAAAAAGCCTGCGTGAAGCTATCACTTCTCTAACAGACACCATCAAAGCACAAAACTCACGTATTGAACAGCTTGAAGGAAAGGTACTGGAGTTGGAGGGCAGGCCAGATGTAGGCATTCTGGAGGAAAAGATAGTTCACTTGCAAACCGAAATATCAATCCGCGACCAAGCTTTGCTATCAAATGATGTCGAGATAGCCGGCTGCCCAGAAACGGGTAACGAGAATTGTCTCGGTTTAGTATTGGCTATCGCGAAGAAAATAGGCGTAAGCCTCGATGAGAGAGACGTTGTAAGCGTAGAACGAGCTGGACCAATAAGATTAATGACTGATAGTTCACGACCTCGACCTTTAGCTGTTCGGCTGGTACACCGTGCAACGCGGGATTCCCTGCTGCATGCGGCCCGTGTGCGCCGTGATCTCAACACCGAAGGTCTGCAGCTGCCAAGTCCTGTGACACCTATTTATATTAATGAGCGACTAACTAAACACAATAGGGCACTATTTCAACGGACTCGTTCATTGGCGCGAGATGCAAATTTTAAATTTACTTGGACAAGAGATGGAAAGATATTTACTAGACAAGACCAAGGTAAAACACGACATCTATTGCGCTCGGAATCGGATTTGTTAAAGGTTTTTGGTAAAGTTCATGTTTGATCTAGAAATATGCTATTTTTCAATGTATACATTTGGAACGCTTTTTTATCTGTACTTTGTAAAGAAATTTGATTACGGTACTCCTGCAGAAACACATATTACTGTATGTACGTTGACTTTCAAGCAAACTATACAACACATAACCAAACTTACACAAAACGCACACATAAACACACTACACAATTTTTACAATAAACTTCATTTTAATTCGAATGAAAATGTCTAACACTAAGCAACACAGTTTGCGACTTGGGTTGTGGAATGTTAGATCTCTAAATACAGGACAAGATAATTTTATGGTGGCTATTTTGAGCCATCAACCTGATGTTCTAGCTCTCAACGAGACTTGGCCGAAGGAGGGAGATGAGTGTCTGGCACCATCACTACCGGGTTACAAATTTATGCACAGAGCGCGTCAGGGTAGGTCTGGTGGCGGTGTCGGTTTCTATGTTAAAAAAAATATTCATAGCAAAATGCGACAGCACCCACCCTCACTGCTTGAACAGATGTGGCTCGAAATCAGGTTGCCTGGAGCTTCTCTTGCAATTGGGACAGCCTACAGGCCAGAAAGTGTTCGAGTAGCTGATGCTCTCAACTCCCTTAGTGAATCCACCACAGCTATGGCACGATGTGACTACACATGTGTCTTGGGAGATCTGAATATTGACCTTAGCAATAGCTCCTCGCAAGCTAATGACCTCTTCGCTTTTTGCCGTCAGCATAATCTTACCCAACTAGTTAAAGAGCCCACAAGAGTAACAGAGTCGACGGAAACCATTTTAGATTTAGTTATGACCGATACTCCAGAACGATGTAAAGCTACTCAAGTAGTACACAGTACTGGGACTAGTGATCATGCAATGGTTTTAATAGATTTTAATATCAAAAAACCGAAACCTTTGAAGTTGGTAAGTGTAGTGTATAGACATTTGTCTCGAGCGCATACGTCACAGCCCAGTCAGCGGTGGGGGGATTCGGCGTCCGACCGTGGTGCGGGCAGGTCGTGCTGTGTGCGTAGGCGAGCCAAATAATAATCTAATGGCGGAGATAAAGGTGTACAATACAATGGCGACGAGGATTAAAAAGGAGTGTATAAAAAAAAAAGAAGTGAGTAGGTACACGTATAAGTTAAAGTTATAAATTAACTCACGGAACATTATTAATTTCAAACAAAGTATCTATTTAGATTGTGCTTAAATATGAAGTGTTTACTTTATATTTTCTCAGCCACCAAAGTGTAAATGTGTGAAGAGTGATATTCCCGTTGTAATAATAAAGATAAGTGATGGTGTTTTTAAAATTAATTTATCGATCGGAAATAACGAAAATACTTTTTGTTGTGTGTGTGTTTTGCAGTAAAACGATTCTTAATATTTTACGTTAGTAACATGTACCTACATTAAGAAGTGGCTAATATAACACACTCACGAAAGTAAGCGGAAAAGTAATAATCAGTAAAATATTAAAATAATTTATTTTATACTGAAAGTTAATCTGGTCTGCGCATAGAAATATGACAGGAATTTATGACATAGTCATAAAATATGTTATGGGCTAGGTAAATATCTATTTTAACAATCAAATTACCAGCAAAAGTTTAATTACCTATCCAGTAATACAATTACGTAAAATACAGCAGATACATGCAACGTAATTAACTAGAGGAATGCTGGGATCGATCACTATCCAATACCGGTATTTATTTTTAAATTATTGATTGAATTAAAATGTTTGATGCAATACACTCAAACCAAATTAGCAGTACCCATTTTGTCTATGCTTAAAATTGGTTAATGCCATGGAAATGAATTATATAATTGTTGTACAAATTTAGATTAGTATAAACATGTTGGTGATATTTTAATATAAAATAAATTACCTTTTCCGCTCGATGGCGTATGGTGACTATAGTCACTATTAAAAATAAATCGTAGTGTTATGGCAATTTATTTATTGACTTACCATAAGCGTAGGTGTATAATTATAACCCAGGTGTTAGTACTATCTATTTAATCGAGAAATGAATTAATGGAAATATTTATTTGAAATAACACTCGTTTCACTGTTATTGATTTTTATCTTGTTATATCAATATTTAGAATAAACATACGAAGATTTGTCTGTTGGCACTTTGAGTTTACAACATGTAAACGATTATGTTCACAATACCATTACCTATCTAAAGGTGCTTACTAACGGCAAAATGTCGTTACCTCATCACATAATAAAATAAATTGAATTAACAAAATAAATAATTCATAAGGATTATACATTTACATTTATTTTTGAAACGTTTATAAACTATAACACCAACCTACGCACACATCAACCTATGCACACAAATTATAGAAGCAACATGGCAGCTATATGCTGGACATTAAATTGTTAACAGCAGTTATAAACTGAACATTAAATTGTTAGCAGCAGAATATGCTGGACATTAAATTGTTAGCAGCAGTATATGCTGGACATTAAATTGTTAATAGCAGTTATAAACTGAAAATTAAATTGATAGCAGCAGTATATTATGCTGGACATTAAATTGTTAACAGTAGTTATAAACTGAACATTAAATTGTTAATAGCAGTTATAAACTGAACATTAAATTGTTAGCAGCAGTATAATATGCTGGACATTAAATTGTTAATAGCAGTTATAAACTGAAAATTAAATTGTTAGCAGCAGTATATNNNNTATCAATTTAATTTTTATTTTATTACAAATCACATTTTTATTACTTATGGTAAGTCACTATATAAGTACAGTGGAGGCATTGGTTTTGGGATTGCTACAGTTACATTGACCTATTGGTGTTTGATTATTCCACAACCTTTACAGGCCTTGGGTTGAAAAACTTAATGGTGGGACTGTTCAATGCTGGGTCACTGTGCACAAGGCATGATGAATTCCTAGCGGCTATGGAGGATTTGAGCCCAGATGTTATGGCCATAAATGAGACTTGGTTGAGACCGGGGGAGGAGGAGCGAGCTCCTAAGCTGGCGGGCTACCGCCTGAAACATACTCCCAGACCGGCCCATGTGAAGAGGGGTCGGGGGGGCGGAGTCGGTTTTTATGTTCGCAAGAGTCTAAATGTAAGAGTATGTCCTCACCCTATCACTGTGGGATCGGTCGAGCAGATGTGGATCTCTGTGCGCGTGAACGGGCAGGCCATCGTTATTGGCACTGCTTATAGGCCGCCCTGGCAGGATATTGACATATTTCTGGACGCCGTCGCCGAGTCTGTTGCCTCTTTCACTGGGTATGGAGGACTAGTCCTGACTGGTGACTTTAACATCAACCTTCTGGATGATGATGGTGGCGGCAGATGTGGAGCCTTGAAGCAATNGATCGATCACTATCCAATAACGGTATTTATTTTTAAATTATTGATTGAATTAAAATGTTTGATGCAATACACTCAAACCAAATTAGCAGTACCCATTTTGTCTATGCTTAAAATTGGTTAATGCCATGGAAATGAATTATTTAATTACTAATTGTTGTACAAATCTAGATTAGTATAAATGTTATAGTCAAACCTCGATGCTCAGGCGCTCCTAGGTTTGACTAGTCAATTCTCAGGTCTGACTAGAAGTCTTAGTCAAAGCCCAAACATTTCGGCCTTTGACTAAAGAATGTTAGTCAAACCTAGGAGAGACTAATTTGGTCAGTCAAACGTCGAAACTGAATTTAATGAAATCGGGGTTTGACTAGTCAAACCTCAATTAAGACTTTAAACTAAACTACACTTCATTTTGATATTGAACTTATTAGTACATAGACTTTACCGACCTGTTTTCTCTTTAGGTGAAGGTACGAGTACGAATAACTAAACTTCTTTACTGCGGTAGTTTATCAGTGTTTCTAAACCGATCTTGAAATTATTATTTTTAGGGTTCTGTACCTTAAAGGATTAAGGGTAAAAACGGAACCCGGCTGTATCTCATGCCTTTCCTAAAATATTTAGTTTGATAGTCACTTTAAAAAATCATCCCCATTCGCCATATAACAATAAAAGAGTCGTACGGAACCCTTCGTACGTGAATCCGATTCGAACTTGGTCGGTTTTCTATAATTGCTGCCGGCCTCTGACGCTGCGTCTACTTTTGACCGAGTCTGCCAGTCGTTTCTAGGATTGACTAGGCAAAGCCCGAAACATATTATTTTAGTTTCGACGTTTGACTGAACAGTTTAGGCACTTCTAGGTTTGACTTAGTTTAAGGCCGAAATAAGAATTCACTTCGGTGTTGGCCCGAAGGCTTTGGTCAAACCTAGGATAGACCAGTCATTCCGCGAAGAGACTGCATATCGACCTTTGACTATGACATAAACATGTTGGTGATATTTTAATATAAAATAAATTACCTTTTCCGCTCGATGGCGTATGGTGACTATAGTCACTATTAAAAATAAATCGTAGTGTTATGGCAATTTATTTATTGAATTACCATAAGCGTAGGTGTATAATTATAACCCAGGTGTTAGTACTATCTATTTACTTTAATCGAGAAATGAATGAATGGAAATATTTATTTGAAATAAAACTCGTTTCACTGTTATTGATTATTATCTTGTTATATCAATATTTAGAATAAACATACGAAGATTTGTCTGTTGGCACTTTGAGTTTACAACATGTAAACGATTATGTTCACAATACCATTACCTATCTAAAGGTGCTTACTAACGGCAAAATGTCGTTACCTCATCACATAATAAAATAAATTGAATTAACAAATCCCTCCACCATAGTGGAGGAGGCTCATAGTCCAGCAGTGGACTGTAAAGGGCTGTTGATGATGATGATGATGATGAATTAACAAAATAAATAATTCGCAAGGATTATACATTTACATTTATTTTTGAAACGTTTATAAACTATAACACCAACCTACGCACACATCAACCTATGCACACAAATTATAGAAGCAACATAGCAGCTATATACTGGACACATAAGAACAGTACTAAACATCAAATTGTTACATAACCGCAATTATTAAATTTAACACAATAATGGACAGTAACGTTCACGAGCGTTCAGGTAGTAAAGGATGATACGACAGAACGCTTACAGACGTCATAGTTTTGATTCGTTTAAAATTGAAACTGCTCCTAAAGGCAATGTATATGAATAAGTAGTGTCTTTGGGAAGTAATTCTTAAATTGTACAGTCCAACAAAGTGTTAACTGGACATTAAATTGTTAACAGCAGTTATAAACTGAACATTAAATTGTTAGCAGCAGTATAATATGCTGGACATTAAATTGTTAATAGCAGTTATAAACTGAAAATTAAATTGTAAGCAGCAGTATATGCTGGACATTAAATTGTTAACAGCAGTTATAAACTGAACATTAAATTGTTAGCAGCAGAATATGCTGGACATTAAATTGTTAGCAGCAGTATATGCTGGACATTAAATTGTTAATAGCAGTTATAAACTGAACATTAAATTGATAGCAGCGGTATATTATGCTGGACATTAAATTGTTAACAGTAGTTATAAACTGAACATTAAATTGTTAATAGCAGTTATAAACTGAACATTAAATTGTTAGCAGCAGTATATGCTGGACATTAAATTGTTAACAGTAGTTATAAACTGAACATTAAATTGTTAGTAGCAGTATATGCTGGACATTAAATTGTTAACAGCTGTTATAAACTGAACATAAATTGTTAGCAGCATTATTGCTGGATATTAAATTGTTAACAGCAGTTAAAAAACTGAACATTAAATTGTCAGCAGCAGTATATGCTGAATATTAAATTGTCAGCAACAGTATATGCTGAACATTAAATTGTCACATAAGAGCATTATAATGTTGAACATTAAATTGTTATCAGCAGTATAATAATATGCTGACCATTAAATTGTTAACAGCAGTATATGTTGAACATTAAATTGTTACATTAGAGTAGATAAATACTGAAATTGTACTGAATATTGTATAATTAATTATATAATACAATCTGTTGAATACTGAAGTGAATAATATTGTTCAGTCAATATAATATAATGTCGATATACCTATTCTATTTAAAAAAAAAAACATATTAAAATCTACACTATCCAAACAAGGTTTAGTGATGATGAAATCAGCCAAGGGAATATTAAATTGCGATTAGGCATTAAATTGCAATGAAGCATTAAATTGCAATGAGGCATTAAATTGCTATGACGCATTAAATTGCAATGACGCATTAAATTGCAATGAGGCATTAAATTGCTATGACGCATTAAATTGCGATGACGCATTAAATTGCAATGAGGCATTAAATTGCTATGACGCATTAAATTGCTGTGACGCATTAAATTGCGATGGTGCATTCAAGTGCAATGACATATTAAATTGTGATGTGAGGCATTTAATTGCGAAGACATCATAAAGTGGGTAGATAGGACTTGATTGCAATTTTTAGTTGTATCAGTGTACCTACCATGGAAAAATCATTCTTTTCAAGAGTAAGTACGGCTAAGTAGACTTACGCCCGTATTCACAAACGATGCTGCTTAAGTTAAATGTAATGTTATTCTTTGGAAGAGTTAGATTGTGATGGGGAGACAGTCTCCGTTTCAGTTATATTTTCAACGCAACTGTGACTTTTAACATAGGGGGTACTGAAGCAGACTAATTTATGAATGTGTCTCCCTAAACACTTGACATTGGCAGAATTACTGCGGCAATAAAAAACGTGGGATAGTAAAAAAAAAAAAAAAACAGGTGGAACAAATGATGTTAACTTCGAATAGCATCTATGCGCTTATAACGACTTTTAAACATTGCAAGTTTGCTCCTGTCTGAGGTAATATTTGAATCTCACGAAATAAAAAGGAGGTTAATGCAGATTATTAGTAAGTGTCACTTTCTGAGATACAAATAATATTGATATTAATACGTATAATTGTTAAAACGCTTATGTATACCTATTTATAAGAGATAATACGTAGTAAGGAGCATGCCGCGCGACTTCTCAGGCGTCCTCTTCTTCTGTCACTTGTGTGTTCCAACCTTGGACGAATAAACCACATGACTAGCGATAGATATTTACTTATCGCGTGACCTTTAGCGAGTGACGGAAGCCTTGAAAGTCCATCCAATTGGCTTTCACCTATGGTCCCTATCACGGATCATCAGATCACAAAAAAAAAAAATTAAAGCGAGATGTGACAAGGAGGCATGGCCAGTGACGCAGCAATATGCCAAACAGAACACATTGCTCGCGACAGCAATGTGCCATGAAGTTGACGTTTTATGTATAAATAAACAGTTTATACTTATTGCTTGCGTAGTACAAAATATTATTCGCACAATGAGTATCTACTGATATTGTGTTGCGTACTGACGTTGAGTACATTGAGTGGATAATGAGCACAACCAAACTAAAAAAAAAAAAAAAAAAATTCGTAATTGACTGCGTATGTAGTGGTGCTGTATGCTATGTACGTACATTACTATGGCAACGAATAGTCGTATTGAATGCATCGTGTGCATTCTGTGCATGACACACACTCTTCGCGAAGTATTGTTTTTGTTTTGATTACCTTGTGTGTATGAATTCCTAACGCGACACTGGGTTTCGAAATCAGCGCATTGGTTGGCATTTCTCTAGATCAGCCGAAGGACGTCCACAGCTGGACGGGGGCCTCCCCCAAGGATTTCCAGAAGGACCGGGCCTGCGCCGCCGGCATCCAGGCACATAATTGTAAGCATATTATATTATGTATTATAATATAATATCAGTAGAGAAAGTTCAGCTATCAAGTGAGAAAATCATACATTTCCCACAATAAATCAGGCACTGTTTAAAGTTAGAGAGGAGAGATTGAATAGTCACCTGGAGCTCATACATAACTCGAAAGGGACTATTCATTCATAAACATGCTGATGATGTATGGAATTACATGTGCTCCTGCAATATTCCATGTAGGTAACCCTGGATGGAGATTCTACACTTGTCACATACGAGTATTACTATAGATAATGTTGTCGGTCAAAAGAAAACTGTGAATATCTTAATACGAAAGTTCAGTTTCTTGAACACGAACATGGAGTCATCCCTCTGAAAAAATATTGTAGTTAATAATGATTTTGGAGCACCGACTAACATCACAGAACTACAAAGTTTTATTGGCCTGGTCAGCGAGGTAGGAAAATGGATTCCTCACTTGGCAACGATCACGAGGCCATTATAGGGGCTGTTGCGACAGAAGTAGGGTAGGGTATAATATAACCGATATTAAAGAAGCTGTGGGTAGCCGACAACATGCTTTTGTGATAAATTAAACGCAACCCGCCAGGGCCAGCCACGGCAACATCAGCCATGACGTCCATGAGCCATGGGATTATTACAACCCTGAATATAAAATATTGATGATGACTGTTAAAGGTCCTGTAGTGTACGCTGTATTAGTAAAGTGCAATGACAAGGGACCACAAAACATCGTTTTGGGGATAAAACTGGTGAGCGCCGTTGTTGCCAGACGGAAAAGAATGTGCTGTGGTATGAGCGGTCGAGCACTTACTCAATAATATATTTTTATACTAAAAATAATAGCAGTTGGAAATAATATTGGGTTCCTGGTTCAAACCTGGTGCCCACATAAGAGATAGGTGTTAAAATTGAGGTTTTATGGGATAAAGTAAAGTGCAGCCTTGAAAGGAATAATTCAAGCAGACCTAGCACTTTGCAAACTAACAAAATGTGATAGAGCATAATTACACATTTACCAACTATATTTTATCCACTTTCAACTATCAACTTACCTTTAGATTTTGATAGCATGAAATCGCAAAAAACGTTAATTACTAAATACGGTACTTTAAAGTGGATTATTTTTATTTTATTTAAATTATTATTCCATGAAATAATTATTTTCTTTAAAACAAGGAAAGGGTTGTAGTGTCTATAGCATAATGATGTATTATATCTATGCTATCATCTCAAGTGACTCAGTGGAGGCAAAGCATAGGGACAAGGAAATGAAGGAATAATGTAAGGTATATACAGATAGGAAGAGAAAAGAAAAAGAAATGCGAGTTAAAACCAGGGGATAAAGTTTACATAAATAATTGTTTCAAAAAACTAAAAACACGCTTGTAGATAAACTGAATATCTTAAGACGAATCTAATGAGGCCAAACTCGATATGTTGACTAAAAGGCAATCCAAGGTTCCATCAGCCACTTTTTAGTCCCATCATCGGATCAGCTCGATGGAACCATAGTATTATATTGTCATATAAATGTACATTTAATTGCCAATTTTCATGATGTATCATCAGAAGTGCGTGTAATTCAGATTCTTAGACTTTATTACATAGATCGTTAAAAGACTTGCAAGTCGACCTAATAAAAGCGTGTTAAAAATATGACTAGAGAAAATAAATTGAGTTTGAATCGCGACATTACACACAGTAACTAAAAGTATAGGAGGATATTCAAATACATACAAAACTATAAAAAAAAAAAAATAAGAGTACTAGGACAATGGAAAGTGATGGACCAGAATGAGGGTGATTAATCAGAAGCTAATAGCAATATTATGGATACTGAAAATAGTAAAACAGTGAAGCAATAATGATCAAATGATTAAAACAAAGCGCCTAATAAAGAAGCGCCTCAAAAGTTAATTAAATAATAAATTGTATTTATTTCAAATTAAAACAAGGAAGGGATGTAGTGTATAGACATTTGTCTCGAGCGCATACGTCACAGCCCAGTCAGCGGTGGGGGCATTCGGCGTCCGACCGTGGTGCGGGCAGGTCGTGCTGTGTGCGTAGGCGAGCCAAATAATAATCTAATGGCGGAGATAAAGGTGTACAATACACATGGATATAATATAAATTGCTCCCGAAGGAGTTCTAAGATGCAATTAAGTATAGCTAATTTATCGCGTTGTTTCGATGTCTTGAAATTTATTATTAAATGTTTCAATGAATGTGCTAAATCCTTTCTAAATTCAATGAAAACTATGGATTTTTGGATTGGATTAAGTAATAGAAAGTCAAAAAGAATAAAAAGTGATAAAATAATATTGTAGAGAAGTTGTCATAGAGAAATGTATTTCAATTTTGGCTGAAATTACTGAATTACAAATATACTGTGGTCCACATTACACTATCTGCGCCTACGCTCGCGTAATGGAGATGTTGGGCTACAATGCCTACAATGTATCGTGGAATGTGGTTTCGTACCAATACCCATTATCTGTGTAAGACAACAGGAAAAACATTCTGCCTATTGACAAGATAGCATCCACTAAAATGCGGATTTTAGGTGCGCATTGAACGCTGGCAAATGTAAAAGAGATTTTAGTAAATTATGACTTTGTTTACAAGTGTACCTACCTAGTTTCTTTTGTCTATTTTTATGCTTTGTTTTACATGTGTGCTCAATTTATTGAGTTGAGTTTGCTCATGAATAAGAAAAACGTTTTTAGGACTGGAAAAGTGTACTTTTCGTTTACAAAGTACTTACTTAGTTCACACAATGTATCTAAGTATCGTACCTAATATAAATGAATGATTTGCTCTTACAAATCAACTACTAATAAAAACCTTTAAATAGTTATGCTCTCCTGAACCATGATTGATGGGTATCACAAGTTTTTAAAGAAAAAAGATAGATGGGGAGAGAGTGTGAGAGATGGTTGAAATTTTTATCTATAAAATGTAACATTTTTTACAACATAATAGTTATGCTCACTCTAACACCCTTGAACCTTTGTTTGTCACATGTTATCCGCTTTGCAATGGAGGGAAGTGAGGTCGAACCTTACTTTCGAACTCCTATGTTCTTCTGATTAATTTCGTTGCGGGTCCAATGACAGTTTAACTTTCCCCCCGGGACAAATTGACCTTCATTGGTTGGGTTTTTATGGCGGTCAAGCTGTAGAACCTGGCTACACAGGAGTTGCAGCGGTGGGAACGAGAGGTGGGAATAGTCCCATAACACCCTTGAAAATTGTAGGTACTAGAAATAGTAGCAATAGTAGTAACACATCTTACGTAGGACAAAAGAAGTAACAATGCTCTGTTTATCTGTCATAATGTCACAATAAGGGCGTGTCAAGAGAAAATCCGACAAGCCTATTACGCCCTTACAAAGCCTAATCGCTATTATAGCGATAATTTTTCCCATTCAATTAAGGGCTTTCCAACAACAATGGCGGTCGCGTGGCTTCCTACATTATTCTTTGTTACCGTACTTACCCCTTAACAACTCTAAACTATCGTATTCACCCCCTACAATAACTTATCAGCGATTATAAACCTTATTTCGATGTTACTAAGGAATAAAGAGCACACAGTCAAGTAAAAAAATAATCTTGTCTGTGGCATCATGGCCGCCGAACGTCTAAATTCGCGTCAAATCACCTGTCAACACATAATGACGGTCACGTGACCTCTGAGTACTACGACTTTTTTCTTTTATTTAATTTAAAGTGGTAAGCTGTATGGCCATTAAAATAGAAATAGCTCAAAAATTTATGTAGAATTTAAAAAAAAATCTTTTAATTCAGCAAAAAGTAATGGAATAGCTCAAATCCCCGGGTAAGCTGTATAATTTTGACAATATATTTTTAACAATCAGACTGGGTATAACTATAACTTTTAAATTATCGTCAAAATGGTGTAAAAAGGGGAGGCAAGCCTTTGCCGTACAGTAGGACACAAAAAAGTAAGTTAAACTTAAGCAAACCTCATTAAAGTACAGTCAATACAAACTTATTCGCCGAGAACTCCCAGCTTGGACCAATATTTGCTGGCTTCGTACGAGCAATTAATTTATACAGGGTGTGTAAGTCCTATTAGGTATTTTAAAATAATTTTGATCAACTTTATTCTCACTGTATTAGAAAATGTACAGTACACACTTAGCAGAACTAAATTTTGTTTACTACGAGTAGGTACTTACTTCTCTTCAGTAGTTCATTATTTAGCACAAATTCCTCCTGTGACCTTTCTGAATCTTCCACCTTCGGCCTGATCATCACTATCCACCAGATGATTGATTGATTGTCGTTCTGGAAATCGAGCCCTATTCAATCTGAGTTTAATAAAAAAAAAAACAATTGTTTTCCGCAGCTAAATTTGTGCTTAGGTACAGACACCAATAGATCAAGTTGAGCACTATTATATCATACGTAGTTGTAATTATTGGAGTTAAGCATAATATGAAATATCAATTTAGTAAGTACAGTCACGGAATGAAAAGGTTCGTCAGTTTTCAAATTGATTCCTTCAACGAATCGCGAGCACATATTACCTTTTGAAACTATGTTACAGAACAATCTCGAGTTAGAGAAAATAATCTTTACCTGTTCGTCAGTAAAGTTCAAAATTATTCAGATCAAAGTTGTTTGACGATTTATCTTGTCAAGAAGAATATTATGATTGATAAATAAATAATAATACATAATAAATAAATCTTTGGACAATTTCACACAGCGCCAGCTAGCCCCAAATAAACTAACCTTGTTGGTTCAACCTGTCATTATTATTTCTATTAAATAAAAAAAACTATTGTCAATTGGTCAATGTCATCATTGCATTGCACTGATGGGATAGAAAAATAAACAAGCAAAACCTTATTCGTTAGCAAACGTCATATTTATTTAAATGTTAGCAGCACTGTTTCTTGTACTGTTATGTTGGCAGGTTTGACTCTTACAGTACCTAGTGCAAGCGAAAAACGACACTAAGGTGACGAACCTTTTAATTCCGCGACTGTAACGCGACTTCAACAAAAATGGCACATTAAAATTAACAGCCTGTATTCTCGGTGCTTGAAATTCGCAAATATAGAGACAATTTTCAGCTTGACCGCTCCGTCAGTGAGCAGGTCAATATTAGGGGTAAATACCCCGCTCAGTTATGGGTAGCAGATGTAAGGGCATTTAAGAAAATAAGCCATTTTGGAGCGCAAAATCAATAAAGTTGGTAACAGATAGTTCGTTATAGCACTGCTTTTATATCCTCAAAATGTATTCTAAATATTAACACATGGGCCTCCGACTAGGTGGACCGACGATCCGGTGAAAGTCCGGGACATACTTGGATGCGGGCAGCGCAGGACCGGTCGTCAATGAAATCCTTGGGGAGGCCTTTGTCCAGCAGTAGACGTCATTTGTCTGAAACAAACGAAGTTCATTCTATAAAATATTGCATTTTAATATCATCATTCATCTAAACCGGTCTGGCCAATAAAACAAAAAACTAAACCACAAGCCCAATCTAACCATAAACAAACGAGGCTCCACGCAGTCTCGATGACAAAAAATAAAAATATTATCCGACACACAAAACAACGCATAGACATCACGTAGAAGGAGGTATCGCTTTACACGCTGGTTGGTAAACTCTATGCTCGTTCGACGCGTGGAGAAAAAATAATATTCAAATTGAATTCGATACTGGCTGCGCTCGCGTAAGCTAGAAAAAAAATGAATTCGTAATTCAAATTCAAAATAGTTCGAAACAATAAATATGCACGCAATGGTAATGATTGTAATTTACCTTAATCTAAATCTGTCTTCTCATCTTGCAAACGCACAATGTTATTTGTTGATTTTTTTTTATTCTTGGGCCTTATCATGGGTTAAAGTAAAATAAACCCACTATATCTGGTAAACTACATTTATAATTTTCTAGAATCTAAATATTTTTTTTTTCACAAATTGATACATTTGAGTTGCGCACCACCTTATTTTGACCGCAACTTTGACTATAACCGGTGTTTTTTGTATGGAGTTTGACAGATTTTTGACCTTTGTCAAAGTTATAGTAAGATGGTGCAACCCAGCCTTAGTAAATAAACTTGAAGGCTGAGTTGCACCAACTTACTTTAACCGTAACTTTAACAATAACAGGTTTGTTAAAATCAAAGTAAGATGGTGCAACCCAACCTAAGAGAGCTTAAATTCTTACTAAAAACTGGTTATAAAAACACAAACAAAAATACTCAAGTCAAACAAGTAAGTAGATGTAATGAGCATAACTCCTTTCTTCAAAGTCGGCCAAGCGGGCCTAAGACAACAACTCTACTTCCAATGAGAACTCAATATTATTGATGTTAGGGTCTGTTCTCACTGTTGTGGTAACTAGGTAGGTACTGTCATTTTTTAATTAATTAATTTATTTATTAAGGAAATACATTTAGCTCTACTTTTAACATCATGCTCAAAGGAAGTTAAAACGACAATCTTCATTTCAGTTTTTTTTTAACACGCTTATTAGTTCGACTGGTTAATAAAATCTAAATTACACGCACATCATAAAACTTGTCAATTATTATGTAAATTAGATGACAATACAATATTATGGTACTATCGAGCTGTTCTGATGATGGTACGGGACTGTAAGGTGGCTGCTGGAACCTTGGACTGCCTACTAGTAAATACATTATATCGAATTTGGGCTAAAAGCGTGTTTTTAGTTTTTTAAACTACTAATTTCCTAGTTAATTCTCAACTAGACTAGACTAGTTTTGTCCACCAATGTGTACGCACCCTTACATACAACTCAATTTCAAATGACCTCTCAAAATATTATCAGAGGCGAAGCGTTGTCTTGTGCGTTAATCTGTTTGCCTCCGTGTTTGCGGTTCAACTCCGGGAGGGTCAATCAGAACTGGACGGTGAGGGTTTGAATGCTGTGCTGACTGCAGTAAAGAGGGCAATGGTTTACGTACACACTCATAGGAAATGAGGAGATCTGGAGAAGCAAGCTGAAGTGGCAATGGGCAGGGCACATAGTACGCAGAACTGATGGCCGATGGGGCAGCAAGGTTTTGGAGTGAAGGCCACGTACCTGAAAGCACAAACCCACGCCACCCACAACCGGCTTTTACCCGTGGTCCCCCCAACATGTCCCCCTGGTGGGTCCACGGGTAATTTTTTTTACCCGTTGTCCCACCGTTCTGAACAGTGTTTACCAGTGGGTCTACGGGTAATTTATTTTAACCATGGTCCCACCGCATTGCTTGTCACCTAGAAGGTATCTATAATATTATAAAAAAATCTATAATTAATATAGAAAATAATTATAGGTAGGTACGGCACCATAATCTTATAATATCTTCACATCAAACACTTAGTGCGGTGGGACCATGGTTAAAATAAATTACCCGTAGGTACTGGCAAACACTGTTCAGAACGGTGGGACAACGGGTAAAAAAAATTACCCGTGGACCCACCATGGGGACATGTTGGGGGGACCACGGGTAAGACTAGCCCACAACGTGGAACGACGACCTCATAAAGGTAGCGGGAAGGCGCTGAATGCAGGCCGCTACCAACCGGCCAATACTTTATTCTGTTGCCATAAGAGCTATGTTGACAGCTTTATTTTGTTTTGGTAGTTGGAGGTATGATAGCAAGATCCTCTGTGGTTGAGGATTCTAGTTGAAGCTCCATTCCTTCGACCTAATCATCACTTTTCACCACGTGAGAGTTTTCCCGTAGTCGTTAAAGAAGCCATTCAGAATAAGTGCTTTAATTTATGCCTATAGGTCTAGTTTAATAAAATTCAGTCAGTGCCTGAGATATGGGGGCGGCACGGGAGGGGTGACATTGACATATTATGAAGTGACAGATCATATGAATCTGTGGGTCTAGACAAAGTGCAAATTTTAATCGCAAACCAGTCGAAAAGTGGTCGAAAAGCCCCTTTTTTGTATGGAGTTTTGACGGATTCGATTTTCGATTCGATCAAAAAGTGCGTTTTGTCTAGGGGGGTCTGAAGATCTGAAGTGTCGCTGACGTTTGACGTTACAAAAATACCTTCCCGTGCCGCTCCAATACCTCATACCTCAAGCACTACTGAGTTAAGACCTATATTATTGTCACTTGCAAGAAATACTTTCTAGTTTTAACAATAGACCTTTGAAACCCCGTAAAAATAAAAATAAAACATTTTCACGCACCACCGCCTAATCTCCAAACAGTAGAGTTTCCGTAAAACAATAAACAGACAAAAAACTTCCACAAAACCGAGGGGAGGTGCTTCCTAAAAGGTTTCAGTGCTGGTGTACGTTTCCCCTGGCTCCCCCAGGAAGGGTTGGGAAGCCACACCGAAACAGTATTTTGTAAATAAGCTTTTTAAGCTTTTTTAAAGCGAGGAAAGTTACTGTGACAAGTTCGAGGAAAATGGACGATGTAATAAGGTTTTAATTGATTGAATTAAATAAAGTGACTGTTTCTCGAAATAAATTCTTGGAACGAGAAGTTATAAGTCAAAAAGTCAAAGTCAAAATTTCTTTATTTGTTTGGACTAATAAATAGTTCTTACAAATCGTCATTTTGCTCTTAAGGAGCCTCTACATGTCTCATAATCTTTTTACCCTACCAGCGCTTCGAGACCAACATTTGGCAAGTGCTGAGAAGAAGCGCCGCAACAAACTCAGTCACCACTGTCTGCCGGTTAATATAAATAAATAGAAATAGTAGTAGTAGGTACATTCGATTCAGGAGCAGTTCACTGAATTTACCATGCATTCTTGTATGGTGTATCTTATAAGAATGGGTATAAAGATTGCGTGGTATATTAAACAAGGTAGTGACGTGCTAATTTCTAGACTTACATATTAAGATACTAGTAGAAATGACTCGCATACATAAATTTGAATAACTTGGATTGACCAGTCCCCGAAAGCAGCGCCTGTTCACAGACATGACGAGTGAACCAGCCATCGCTTCACTCGACCATATTAGAGGGAATGTAACGACCCGCCTCACTACGCCACCACCCCAGAGACATTTTAGTGAGAATGACAATTCCAAGTTATCTCTTTAAAAAAAAACTAATAATAAAGCTAAGTAACAGTCCAGGTTGAGAAGCATGACACTATAACATTTGAGAAATTATTATTAGTTTATACATTACTTTTCATTTTAATTCTTTTTAGTGCGAGCATGAGAGGACCATAATCCTACTCCCAGGATGACTTATCATTAAGAAAATCTCGAGTTGTATAATAGGCTTTTTTAAGCATGTGATCTTTAACTATATCTTTAAATTTATTATACGGTAGCTCTTTATATTTATCAGGGACTTTGTTATAAAAATGGATACCTTGTCCCATAAAAGTAGCAAACACTTTATTAAGTCTAAAAGCGGGTATAGCCAATTTATTTTTATTTCTAGTGTTAATTTGGTGAATATCACTTTTCTTTTTGAATTCAGTAATATTTTTTTGAATAAATTTATTACAGGATATTTCAGGACATTTCAATAGTTATACTGATATAGATTAAGGTGTTCAGAATAGAATTTGTGTTAAAACGAGGACAGGCATCGAGTTCCTACGTTCATGAAACAGGTTTAAACAAAATGGTAATATTTAAGTTAAACGTACTTAGTAATTACGTATTTACCATTTTCATAGGAAATAGATGGGAATATTGAGTTGCGCTTTGAAATCCACGAATGTTGTAGTTGACAAATTATCACTTTATTGTTTTTAATGTCGTAATTTTTAAAATAGATAGGTACTAAGTATTGGGTGGGACATAATATCGCTGAAGTCGTTTCAACCAAATGACGTCCACTGCAAGACAAGAATTTTGTATACCTATTCTTATAAGATTGTAATACAAGAATGCGTGGTAAATTCAGTGAACTGCTCCTGAATCAAATGTACCTACTATTGCTTTTTATTTATTTATTATTTATATTAACCGGCAGACAGTGATGACTGAGTTTGTTGCGGCGCTTCTTCTCAGCACTTGCCAAATATTGGTCTCGAAGCGCTGGTAGGGTAAAAAGAGCAAAATATTTGACGATTTGTAAGAACTATTTAATAGTCTATACAAATAAAGAAATTTTGACTTTGACTTTGAATTTGACATTTCAACAACGACCAAGGATTTCAACAACGCCCGGTCCTGCGCCTACCCGCATCCAGGTGCCTCTCACGACCTTTACCAGATTGGTGATTGCTGAAGTAAGTAATGGTTTTGAATTGACCATTTCATGACCAATGCTCCCAAAGAAAGTGTTCTTTACAAAAGATACTTGAGACACTTTGAATACAGTAATTAAATTCTTTGTCCCCCTATTTTATTTCAAAAATAGAATTGACGCAACATTCGAAGGTAAGGATTATGTTACACTGCAATAACAAAACGCAAAATACAAGGACAAGTCTGTATCAAATGATGCGTGAACCATCGAGTATAGAGGAAAGTGTTTAGAGCACACTTCACGTGCTCGACATTGTAATTGTGGAGCTTTTCTTTTATTCAACAACACTCTATACCCTATTATAAAGAAAATAGAATTGAAAAATTGCGCAAAGATAGAGCTAAAATGTTCTTACTTTCATAAAAAAAACTATTCAAGGAAACCTATTTGACCGTCAAATACGATGATTGTACGAAACGCAAAAAAGATGGCGTCTCTTCAAGTTGGCGCCAAAATTTGCGTCACTCGAGACGTGTGGAGGTTGCATTGTCTTTTTTTTATATCTTCCAGTACATTTGGTTTTAGTGGCCAGCTACCCGTAATTGTTTCTTGAAATAGTTTTTGTGCAGATTCCATTGCTGTGAGAGATAGGTTGATGGTATTTTGATACTTTCACTCTACTATTGAAGTTGCTTTCTTTCTCTGTCTCCATTTTCTCTGTTAAAGGTATTTACTCACAGATATAAAGTAAAGCATCACACCAGTAAGTGAATCGTTCGTTCGTTCGTTTCTGAACACTGCTGGACAAATGCCTCATTAGGCCTCCTCCCAAGATTTTCCACAATGCACGGTCCTGCAGTAAGTGAATAAGCATAAATGATAAGCAGTAAACCTACTTAAATAAATAAACTTAAATTCAAGTAATCTTTTCTTTTAGACTCCAATGATCACCATATCCAACACCGTATCCTCAGAAGCGCGGAATAATTTTTTTTAGATAATGAGATTGATTCAAGTCTGCAATGTAATAAATAACTAATCTACAAAAAAATACAAATTGATTTATGTGTGTCCCACTCCCATCTCCCTGGGAGAAAATCGAAACTGAAACAACCGAATCGAGAGACTGACCGAGATTACCTGCTCCCTGACTATTAAAATTTGTCCTAGATTCTAATCACCAAATATTACCAGAAAATCGGCCCAATCTACCTCCAATCCTAAATCCAAATTTCCCATACTAATTAAATCAAAACTTAACAAAAAACCTTCGAAAATGCGCATCCGCACCGTCCATTAGGGCCCCTATACAATGGCTGCTCATTTGATTCGGTAACGCGATCCTGCGCACTGTTTAAACAATTGCGTAAGTGATTGTGCCAGCCCTCAGGGATCTGCACCTTGCTGGACGGCGGTATGTTGAAGGGAACCAGGCGAGCTTATTAATTTTAGTTTTCAATAAATAAATAAACAAAAACTAAACCAGGTATTAAGTTTTGTACGTATTAAAAAATGGTCGGGTGATAACTTTTAAATCAGGAAACAAAAGAATAGAAAATCTTCAAATAATGATTAGGCATGTTTTCTTCTATAGTTATAAAAGCTGTGCTCAAAAATCAGTAGTGTATGAAACGCTTTTAGTCGAAGCGATTGCAATAGCTGAAATTTTCCCTTTTTCTTTTAAATATTAGAGATACATAGCCTATTTAAATCCCACGGGAAGGGACTTGAAAACAGTAAAACGCTACTAGTTTGCTCATATTTTCATCAAAAAACTTCTAGGGCCTTATTACAAAAATGTTAATCCTGGGATGAACACTGGCCTAAAATGATATTTCCATCCAAAATGTCAATTTCAAGTAGATTTTTTTTTTTTTAATGAAGATGTCATTGTTTAAAGCACGTCTCATGTTGTGCAACCCCGTCCCCCGTAACGATTGAGAGCATACGCTCGGGGTAGCATCCGAGCCGGATCGGGTTCCCTCTGTCTGCATAGGCTGTGGATTCGGGACGTATGTTTTTTGTTAGAGAAATGTGGCGGTTTTAAACATATTCAGCCAATAGCAGTCCATATTGGACGAAAGAACGATGCGGCAGGATCTATTGGACGAAAGAACTCTCTAGAAGGAGCTGTCCTAGGTTAGCCAGAAGGGAAGCGCCTTGTGGATTCGGGACGTATCTTTTTTGTTAAATGTGCGGTTTTAAAACATAATCAGTCAATAGAAATGTGACGGTTTTAAGATTTTTATTGCAGAGTCGGGTAGTAGAATAGGATATTGGATATTGTAAAAACGAACATCAAGCTTCCCCAGCATACAAAGTTTAGGCCAAATCTTCTAATAGGGGGTCGTACTCCTGCAATGAAGAACTGACGAAGAAAGAAGACTGGCAGAGAATGCCACCTGGCATTAAGTCCGCCACTGTACAGTTTTATGTGCAAAAGTATAAATAAATAAGAACAAATTTTAATGATCTGATGATAAGACCATCAACATTTATATTAATTTCTGCTCCAGACAATACACTACCTACGCTTGGCGCCCCGGCGCCGTCGCTTGCGCATTCCGCGCGAGTGCGCGCTCTAGCGGATTATCCCTTGTGTTTGTTGTTGGGATTGCAACATTAAAAAAAAACTGTCAAGGACGAGATTCATCTGGATGAAAAGGTTCTGTACAATTGTCTCGTCACCTTGTAGATAGAGAATTAATAAGAAAGCAGACACAGTTGATAATCACAATACTCTTCTAAGGACAAAACATACATATTTTTTTAAGTGATTGTATTTGATTTTGGATTTTTCTTTAAACGTAATGTAAGCCTTATAATGTTGTTTTTTTACGGCGACCACGAGCCGGAAGACGTAGCGTGGGCAGGCCTCCCACTAGGTGGACCGACGATCTGGTGAAGGTCGCGGAATGTGCGTGGATGCGAGCGGCGCAAGACCGGTCTTTGTGGAAATCCTTGGGTTGTCTTTGTCCAGCAGTGGACGTCTTTCGGCTGAAACGAACAAACGAACGAATAGTTATGGAAATAAAATGTATAACTAGAGGAACTTTAATTTCCCCCTTCAACTATCACTGGTCCTCAACCACCTCAACTCCTCATGATGATAGATCAATATAAGTAAAGCTCTTTTCTTTCTCATTTTTGCTTAAACTGATCTTTCTCTTCATCTAGTCTTTCCACACCTCATCTTTTCTTAAGTCATCATGTCGGCCGTTTGGTGTAATGGTTCAGAACGGACTACTATGCCGAGAGGTCCCGGGTTCGATTCCCGGCCGGGCAGAAATTGAAATGATGAATTTTAATTTCTGTGACGGGTCTGGGTGTGACTATGTATAATATTTATGTATTTAAAAAAAAAAGTATATAATTAGTATATCCGTTAAGCTAGCACCCATAACACAAGCATTAAGTTGCTTACTTTGGGGCTAGCTGGCGCTGTGTGAAATTGTCCAAAGATTTATTTATTTATTTATTTATTTATTTATTTATTTATCATCATCATCATCATCGTCAGGTCGTTTAATCTCCACTGCAGGAGGACGGACGACCCTCTGTAATTTACCAGTGGCAAATGGAGGATTTAGCATACACTTACTACACTGGCCGGATGTTCGCATATATCTCATCTCACGGAACCCTAAATCTATTAAACGTACCTACACTTTCGATAGAACCCAAGTTCTAAACAATACTTTTGTTGGCAAATCACCTATTTCACGGTTGTTTTGGCGGATTTACTTGTCTGAACCGACAGTTTTCAGATAAACATTGGTCTGTAATGCGTTTGTGCACTGTTGAGTGGGCGCCATTTTACTTTTTTGAATTTTGCGACTTTCATTTGTTTTGAAAGTAAGAATTTTGGATGGATTCTTTTTGTAAATTGGGTTTAAATTAACTTTATGCATACCTTTATGTAAGTAATTACATAAAGGTATGCATACTTATATGCACATAGAACGGTGTACATAAGGCGGACTTTATAAATCCTTAATTATAAATAGTTCTCTGGTTGTAATCAATTACTAAAATACTTAGGTAGAAACATAACAATATAGGTACTAAAATAGGTAAATTGTTGCACTTTTGTATCACCATCTTAACCACTGTGGGTTCTTGTGCAGATGGAATAGGGGCGAGTTTGCAACAAAAATGGGTAATCTGATGTGCTGTCGTGTGCACCACATATCATAAGAACATATTTTTATATAATGGTTAATAACATTTTACTAAAAAAATTGCCAAATATTATCATTTTCCCTCTGTTCTTTGTCTCTTAACGTACTTAGAAGTTTTTCGTGGCCAAGATAAAAAAACTGGCCCTAAAATACCACCTTAGCCTACCACATTGCCAAATATTATCTAAACCACAACAATCTTGCCGCTTCATTTACCCCGAATGTGTCTTACACGGCGCGAATATCCCACCGAATTTAAAAAAGAATAATCTTGGTACCGACCACACACAGCTATAAGCCGAAATATTAACCAAAATCCAATTATAAAATGCATTTGGACCCAATCATGTGCGAACATGTGGGTATTATGATAAAAAGGCAGATGGATTGTGAATTGTGAAGTTATTGATTTTGGTGTGTGAGATGATTTCAAATTTTGAACGCAGTATTTTGTAGAGTCCGCTCAAATCAATTCGTTCAGTAGCTTTTGAGTGAAAAAGTAATAAACATCGTAGGTATTATGTACTAGCTTTCCACCCGCGGCTTCGCCCGCGTGGAATTTTATCTGTCAGAGAAAAACTTTATCGCGCGCGTTCCAGTTTCAAAAACCGGGATAAAAACTATCCTATGTCCTTTCCCGGGACTCAAACTATCTCTATGCCAAATTTCATCAAAATCGGTTCAGTGGTTTAGGCGTGAAAGCGAGACAGACAGACATACAGACAGACAGAGTTACTTTCGCATTTATAATATTAGTATAGATAGATATCCCAATCCATCCTCGCAAATTTTCACAACAGTACTTTTGTTGAACAATATCTGTATCGGTAGGTGTGGAAGGAGAGTCCTACTAATATTATAAATGCGAAAGTTTGTATAATAAAAACTTAGATTAAGGTTTATATTGTAGGTAAGTATCTCTCTTATTAGTCCAGTAGAATTAGCTTTTAAATCGGAAATAATTCCTACAAAAGATTTTATTGTTTTAATGGCTTCATTGGTTGCCCATTAAGACTCTCCTAAGTTTTCGACTTCGACGGAGTTGTGCTTAAGTGGTGGGGGCCCCCGAAAGGGGCATTTTTTCGGTTTTCCGGTTATACCGTGTAAAGGACTTACCCTATCAAAAAGTGGTCTTCATGACGGTTGAAGGGCACTTAATCCTGCATTGAATAAGACCAAATTCATATGTTTTGGACAAACCGTTCTCGCGCTAAAGTTCGGCAAAGTAGAAAATATACGTATAATTAATGACCCTCTCCACGTCCAATGGTTTGTTACCCACAGGCTTCCAAGTCTTGAAAAGGGCCACCTCAACCAGTGTAACCCTATCAAGGCTTACGAGCTTGATGCGCCTATCCTTGTTCGTCCCAGCCGTTCCTTAACTGCGGTTGCTGCACCTCTTCCTGGCACTCACCTGAACGACTCTGTGTTACCTACTGTGGCTGCCCCTCTTCCTTGTATCCTCCTGCATGACTACGTTGCCTAGCCGTATGCCTGGTCTAAGGTTCGACGCCATAAATCAACAACAACAAGTTCATATTAAAACGCTGAAGAGTTTTTGTTTGTTTGTTTGAACGCGCTAATTTTAAGAATTACTAGTTTGATTGAAATCATTATTTTTGTGTTGAATAGCTCATACATTGAGAAAGGCTATAGGATATATACAATCACTCTACGACTAATAGAGGCGAAGCAGTAAAGAAAAATGTTGCAAGCACGGGAAATAGTATTTAAACTATTTTCACTCGTACGAAGTTGATTTTGTGGCGTCGAACCTTGGACCAGGCATATGGCTAAGCAATGAAATCGTACAGGAGAGTGCCAGGAAGAGGTGCAGCAACCGCAGTTAAGGAACGGCTAGGACGAACAAGGATAAGCGAATCAAACTCGTGAGCCTTGTTAGGGTTACACTGGTTAAGGCGACCCTTTACAAGGCTTGGAAGCATGTGGGTAACAAGCCATTGGACGTGGAGAGGGTCATTAAATATACGTATATTCTACTTNGCGAGAACGGTTTGTCCAAAACATATGAATTTGGTCTTATTCAATGCAGGATTAAGTGCCCTTTAACCGTCATGAAGACCACTTTTCGATAGGGTAAGTCCTTTACGCGGTATAACCGGAAAACCGAAAAAACGCCCCTTTCGGGGGCCCCCACCACTTAAGCACAACTCCGTCGAAGTCGAAAACTTAGGAGAGTCTTAATGGGCAACCAATGAAGCCATTAAAGCAAAAAAATCTTTTGTAGGAATTATTTCCGATTTAATCAATTTTTGTGTTTAATTCTACTGGCCTATATACGAGTAACAGAAAAGACATAATACATTTTGTTAGCCGTTATGGCTTATTGAAGTAACATTAGATAGACATTTTAAAGTTATCTTGTATCAGCAATCTTAGATTATGATCTTGTATTTTGTCCTTTCATTTTTAGACTATAATAATAATAAGTATTGTGCAATGTATTGTGCATTGCTAAGTATTTGTCACGAGTACAATTGTGTCAGTTTTTGGCTTAAAAGATAAAGGCAAAACAGTGGAAAATCCTTTTAAGAGTCCTTTATTAGTTAAATAATGGAAATAGCGATGGAGCCGAATGAAAATAAAAAATACGCAAGTTTTTAGAAGCTTTTATTTATTTGTAACATCATAGTTTGATTCAGGACTTTGGGGAAATTAGTAGAGTTTTTATCAATCAATTTATTTACTATCTAGGTATTTATGACAGTTAAACCTTCCACGGGACAAACTTGACCTTCGCTGGTTGGGTTATTGGCGGTCAAGCTGTAGATCCTGGCTACACAGGAGTTGCAGTGGGAACGAGAATAGTCCGGTAAAATATTTTTTACATACACTTAAGTGTCACGTTAATGTATCTTCCTATTACATAATACATACTTATTTATTTAATCCTAGTATTGTTGCAAATAATTGAAACTACTTAATGTTCATGTTCTCACAATTATTTATAGCTATCCAGTATAACTGCCTTCATATCTACCTATTCCTTCTTGTAAAAAGAAAAAAGAGTAGTGCCTCGCCATTTTTTTTCCTCCAAATCGGCGCCTGTCACCATTCTTATCCTAAAACAATATTTGCAATACTTTAAGTGAAAGTTAAATTTAGGAGCGAAATGCAAAATGTTAGACTACATTTTTTATATCGACCCAAGGAAAAAACGGTTACCTTCATGCATTTAACATGTAGACCAGTTCATATTTTTCATATGTAGGTAATTCTTTGAATTTTCCATCTTTTAAAACTAAGTAAGAACTAAGTAAGGTATGGAAATGAAAAACCTACATTAACAATTGTTAACAAAGTCAAACTGTCATTAGACCAGCAACGAAATTAATGATGCCCAAAATCATGGCAGAGCGATCGGAATCTTAATTTCCCTTCCATAAATATTAATTTAAAGTGGTATTAACGTGACAAGGATGGGCATTTATGATAAAAAAATCACTGTCTTATTAATTTTCTGTTAAACAATAGTTCTTGTAGTAACGAAAACGCCAAGCCACTTTTAACTACTAACCCCCTTAATAATAAAAAGTTACACAGTTGTTGAACACTGTTTTAAAATGACATTTCCATACTAAACGTCACTTTAAAAGACTGTTCAACGAGCGTGTAAGTTTTATTAGTAAGGGGGTAAGTGTAGTTTGTGAAGTTAGGGCATATAGAGTTAATACTCAATACTTATTGCTTCACCACATTAGTATTCTGGTCTTACAATTTAAGCAGATCAATGTGGACCCAGTTAGGGCAACCTTTGGAAGGAGGCAGAACGATCTCAGTAGTTTATATAGATTGAATATTAGTAGGTTAGAAGCTTAACATGAGATCTGCCAACTTTTTCACGATGCAAACCATAATAATGGTTTGTTGCCACATTTCGTTTTTATTAGGATTACAATATTACTACTAGCTACTAATCTAATATTACTATTATAGGTTTAATTAAGTAAAATTATCACGTAGGTATTTCCTAAGGCTGCTCATTAAGTGTTGCTTTGTTAATTAATTTTGCTAATCTAGCGTGTCGCGTTTCATATTAAGAAGCTACTAATTACGAGCTTTAATAATTAAGTTCATACCTTAATTATTTCATTAAATTAATAATGTTTGAGCACATACGAGTACTTATGGTAATTAAATTTACTAATAAATAAATAAATGGGTGTAAACTAAAATACATTGTGGATTAGACGTCTCCGTGGTCTACGCTAAGAGATGAGGAGTTTATCAGTTCTGGGTTCGATTCCCAGGTGATTCAACCTAACGTGTTATTTAACTTTGTGTATTTGTAGCCAGTTTAGTTAGAAAATCAATCAGCCTGATTGTTCAAAATGATTACGCGCTTAGGAGAGCACGTTATGTCTTTTTTATTGGACCATGGCAGATGGTGTTGTTTATTGTCTAAAGACTATAAAAGTTAATTTCATTATTTTTTACCTCAGTTTTATTGTAGTAGAAGAAGAAAAGGAAGATCTCGTGGGCATTATGTAGAGTCATGCATTAGGTTTTCTTTATGATGTTAATGAATAGATTTGATACCGAAATTTCCGTCGAGGTGCTACCACTGGTACAGTTACCTACCATAGTATAGGTAAATAAAAGATTTCCCTTCGTCTCTGTTCTTCAAATATTATTCTGCTATTAACTCATAAAACACCATTTATAATAGGATAAAATTTGAATATTTTTTATTAACTGCTACTTCTAGTTGGTGAGCTACCTTTACATTCCAATGTTACCAACAGAAAATTCCCGCTCGTCGTTCACCCTTCGAAATTCAAATTCAAATGGATTCTATGATGGGCGGTGCCCTATCTAGGAGTTATCTCAACGCACCAATCACAGCGCCAGGATTCCCTTCCAAGGATACTGCCCTCTTCAGATTGGTCAATGGTTTGTTACGAGATAATGATATCCTTGAATCCTTCGCAAGATATCTGTCTCTCTTTAATTTGCTGTCTTTATCTTTAGGGCGAGGTTGGAAAGGGACGAGTTGTGGTCTTTTCTCAACTACTAAGGTAATGGGAACGTTTTTGTGTTGAATTAATTTTATTTATTTTTTATTTATGAGTTAAATGGTGGGGTACCTATTATAAGATGTTCAGTAAGTAGCTTTTTAGTTACAGTAGTATCTGGTAATATAAAGATTATTTACAAAATTCCTTTATTATAATTTCAATAAGATCAAGATCAAGAGCCTTTTAGAATTTTATTTAAAAAATAATAACAAAAAACAATAGGTCAGGTACATAACAAGAATCATCTTACGTACCTACCTAGTGGTTCGAGCTAAAAAATACAAGTGTCTCATGTTCCATTACAAATTACTACTATTAACACTACTCTTAATAAGTACTACTTCACTAATTACTTGAATTAAAATAAGCTGCTGAAAAAGCTTTGATAGAAAACTTGTAAGTTACTATACTAGCGCCATCTATGACATAATTTTAGTTAGTACAATAATTTATGCTGTCAACGCCATCTATTATACATAAATAGTACTATAAGTCAAAGTGTCTACGCCATCTATTATACATACTTAGTACTATAAGTTAAACTATTCACGCCATCTATTGGTTAATAGCTTTGCTATTCATGTCAAGAAGCCAAAAGTTTTATCTACTCATCGCTAGATGGCACTTTATACCATTCTCTCTTTATTCTACTCTTTTCAAATAATTATTTTATTGTAACTTGGAGATAAATAAGAAAATGATAAGATATGATGTATGTTTATGGAATAATACTATTAACAAACTATACAAAACGACGAGTATTGCCAAGAACAAAAAAGAAGAAGAAGAATCTTTCATTATATAAAGCTGGCAACACAAACCTGACGCGTGTCGATTCGCTCCTGCGCGTTGAGCACTGTCAAATGACGTGTTGACGTTTTGTTATTTCACTTTTTACTACGTGTCAAGCGAACTTGAACGCGTTGGGCTTAAAAGCCTCTAATTTTAGGATTTAACTGTAAGTACAACACGATTTTAACCATTAACTAATTCAAACGTGTAATTGCCACGATCTGCAATTATTAAATACGCGAGAAAACCAATCAAAGTGTGTTGTAAAAATATTTACTTTCGTGAACTATTTTACGTGATTATTGATAAGAACGCTCGATTTAGTGTGAAATTTTGATTTGTGCTGTGAAAAAAACATCATTAAAAGCCGTAAATCAGTTTACAGCTAGTTTTTTTCCATTATAATCCAACAGAAAGTGGAAAACATCATACAGCTTTCCAGCTGTGTAAATGGTGTTTTGTGTTTATTCGTCTTTATATTTGCGACAATTCTTGTGTCACTGGCGTCATTGAAGTAGTTCCAAGTGAAACTTCGTTAATTATCTAAAGGTAATCAGCTAATATTCGAAAATTAATGATATCGTAATCACTGGCCAAGGTGTTTACTGTAGGCCACGTATTTTGTATAGGCGCAGTGACGGTATAGTCCCGATAGTGAAAGTGTGTGTATTTTGTGGAACTGTTAGAATACAGTTACTATTTTATTTGTTTCTGTAAGTTACCTACATAAACATTATTAGCATGATTGTGCTATTAAAATTGATATCATTTTTCAGTCATGTCTAAGTCATGATAAGTAGGGTTTTTTATGTCTAATATTTCTACTGTGAAAGTGTTTGTACCTATTTTTTATGTTACAACTCATTAATTATGAAGATGTATTGTTCATAATGTTTTTTTCCAAATAACACTTCTCATTGTTTAATCAATCATGTGTCTCCATAAAAACAAAATCTTTATATTCTTCACAGGTTACTGATGTAATATAAAAATACCAACTAACAATTTCATACAACTCTTCAAGTACCAGAAAACTAAAAAACATTAGAAATCAATTGTTATAATGGTCTTCTGTGACCACTTAGGGTTCCACAAGTTACATAAACTTGTGTTTTACTATTTGGAATACCATCCATTCAATTACTGTTTGTATTTTCCAGGACAAATATCTAATCAAATCAAACAAAATGGCCCCAAAGCAGAGGATGCGTATCGCCAACGAAATCGCCAGCAAAAACATCACCATGAGGGGGAACGTACCAAAAACCACCAAGGTATGTATTTTCAATTTATTACAGTCAACTTCAAATAGTTGGTGACACCCAAAGTGGCCAAAAAGTTGACAACACAACCTTATTCCAAAGTCAAAGTCAAAATTTCTTTATTTGTTTAGACTAATAAATAGTTCTTACAAATCGTCATTTTCCAATTGTAACAAAGACATGTTTAGGATTTTTGTCTACTTTGAGTGCCAAGAACTGTTTGACACTGATCCTACTAGCTGACCTGACATTAGTCCCATAGAAATATTTCACATAAATGAACATTCAAGTTTGTTGTGAATTTACAAAGTTTCATGGAAACTTTTTTCTCTTCAGACCATAACAATATTTATAAGTTAAATGCCTGAATTGTCCAGTCACTCTCACGATTTGAACGTAGCATTATGTTTTAAAATACTGTCACAATTGAATGATGTAAAACAAACCACAGAGCAATTTGTTATGGTTGACCTGCATCAAATTTGCTATGTGGCAAAACTATTACTTAACTAATCATGGGCCTTTCACTGAAGCGCTCAAATTTTGGGCAATTTTATTTACTGGTCACTTGACGACTCAATGCTCGATGTTTTTTTATTATAATTTGTTGTTAATAGTAAATTCAACTTTTAATACACAAAGTTAAATATTCTTTGGTATGTTCATCACAATACATATAAATTAATTGCACATTCTGATTAAAATAGAGAAATCAATCAATAAAATATCTAATTGTCCTTTCTGGTATTTAATGTGAATTATTGTAATATTTTTTCTAAATATTTGGCTTATAAATCTTGGTAATTATTAATAGTTGAAACATCTTTAGACACATTAAAGTTGTGACGTCTCAAATCACACAATGGGTGTACCTTTATTTTTTTCTCTTAAGAGATACTGTATCTTGTTTGACCTTACTGCTTTTACTATCTCAAGGAATTAAATTTGCAATAAAACCAACTTATTTATCAATAAGTTAAAACCACCTGTGCCATCGAAGCTTTGTTTTCTTATTGGATTCCAATCGATTTTGTTCTGTATTGTCTTGGTAAGAGGTATTAATTCGATCGAAGGTTATCGGCAGTGTTTATCAATAATTGCGCACAACCTGCGTTACTGGTATTCCGACGTAGCTACTTTAATTTGACATGCTTGTTGATTCAGAAAAACATTTAGTCGTGTAAATTCTGGTAATAAAAAAATATTGCTAGCTCTTGCACTGCGAAGTCAGTATACCGCTTCTAAGGGTTTTGTTTGTCAATATACAGTGTGTTTGGGATAGGGCTAGCGATAATTTAAGGCGATGTTGTGATGACAATTTTATCGACAAAAATGCCCCCTTAAGTGGGCCCATGCCGTTTTTATCAAAAAGTTTAGTTTTTGTCAAAAAATTCAGTTTTCAAGGGCACATAAGAAATAAATAACATTTTTGTGTAGTCACATAAGCCCCCCCCATTCCAAAAGGAGGGGGGTAGGCCCACATTATGGGGGCATTTTTGTCGATAACATTGACATAATACATTATACCCTACCTGAGTTTAGCCAGGAAATACTTTATCTTTCAAATGTTATTTTACAATAGTAAAAAGTCAATTAGTATAATTACAGTTACTAATCATTTAGGGTCGTCATTAGGAAGAAGACTACTTAATTAGTCTATTTTTTATTAATTATTGTAACTAGGGTGGGAATATTGAGTGATTCACCTTGTTTTAAAAGTTTAGAAATATTGTTCCAATATTTTAATATTTTATTTCTTTTTTTCCAGGAAAAAGATGACCAGTACCCCGTCGCGCCGTGGCTCCTAGCGCTCTTCATCTTCGTAGTGTGCGGCTCAGCTGTCTTCCAAATCATCCAGTCCATCAGGCTTGCCTAAACCGACCCCCACCTGACTGATAGTAAGACCTTGGCTTGATATGGATTCCAAAGATACACGTGATGGCATATCGAAAAACTGGGATTTTTTAGTTCACCACTTTGGGTGTTTGCTTTTTGGCCAGTGTTGCCAGCTGGCAAAATAATTTGAACCAAAGTGATTTCATGACATTTTATATTCTGTTTTATTGTAAAATGGGACAGATTTATGTCATAACTGTTTGTTAAATTTAATTGTATGTTTTCAACGGTGCATTGTTTTTGTCATGCTTTTTGTGCAACATTAGTTTTTTTAAGTGATACATCTGTATATATCAACTCATCGGTTTTTTTGTCATGTATTTGTATATTTGGTGAATCGGACTTGCGAAGTCTCGGAATCATTTCAAGCCTTGAGTTTTGTAGATAATTATATAATTTGTGTGCTAGAGATCTTAAAGGTATACTTAACAGTCTTTAGTGCACTCACCCCTGCGCATTTCTAATCTTATGTAGCTTCTAAAGTTACATTGTTTTAAAATTATTTTTTATTTTCAAGCGCAGTTTTTTTACCAACTTTATAATCTCAAGTAACGAAAACATAATTGTACGTACTCTATTCTTGTATATTGTAAAATAAAATTGAAATTTTAATATTAAGGTGAAAATCAAAGCATTTAGACGTTTAATTGTTGTTGATTTCCATTCCCGATTCCAATCGAGACTTAGTGTTGAACGCACAAGGCATAATTTCCATGCAAAATTATGTTTTATTTTAAAACCAATATAGTCCAATTTTAATATTGTATGAAATTATTTTTAATCCGCGCCACTGTCGAAATTATTTGTCGGTTTTATTTTTAATTGTAAATGTAATTTATTTGATTAAATACAGTATATTTGTCATAAATTATAAAGGTATTTTATTTCTCATCGTTCTAATAGATGTAGCCAAAGATTTTCTTGTAGTTAAGTCATAGTAAAGTCAAAATAAAAATTATTATCCAAATTGTGATGCCAGTTCAAATGAAAACAATTTTCAACCTGAATCCAATTGCAATAAAATTCAACTTAAGTCAGACTCAAATCTTTGGTTTCTATTCTAAAATACAAGTAGGAACATAAACATAAAAGAAAAGAAGTTTAATTATTTTGATAATTTTTATATTTTTGAATTTCCGTAATATTAATTTCATGGATAAATTTTCCATGGAGAGCGTCAGACTTACAACGAATTTTATTTTTACACAACACTATATCTATATGGTACAATCAATTTACAAAATTGTCATGTGATATGTGAAACTTAAGGTTAAATATCCTAGTTTTTGAGCACCAAATATAGCACCAATATCTGTTTTTGATATCTTGGATCAATAGGGAAGATATTAATACCTATTTTTTTTAAACACGGCAATACACCCTTATTCTAGATACCATTTAGAATGATATTAAAAAAAACAAGTTTTTGTGTTTTCACCAAAATGATTTATGGATTTTTTAAATTACAATTTACTTTAGTTATTTTATTTGATAACATTCCAATTTACGATTTTTTAAGTAAAAAGGATTTTATTTATATCTAAAATAAGGGTGTTTATATTAATGTATTTTTAAAGGTGCAAAATTATATTTGAGGAGTATATGTAAATCATCTCCAAAGTATGGTAATTAATCCGCGCGGTTCGTATAATTATGAATTATGTATTCTATTCAGTAACATTTATGACAAATCGCATAAATTTATAATAGGCTTATACATTTTGCTATCAGTTGTCGGAGTAGGCTATAATTATGTTAATAAGACTGTTGAATAATAAATGAATTATTATTATCGTGTCCTTCAAATATATGTGACCATTTTCATTTATTTGCTGAGATTCGGAACTTGAAATTGAGACCCGTATCATAAAATGACACTCAACTGTGAATCTAAATTAAAAAATACTTGAGTCAAATGCTTATTGAAATTCAGCCAACCAAAGGCTTGATAATAATTGAATTCGAACTTAAGTAGATGTAAGCCTAATTTATTCAAACTTTATTGCAGAAATAAAGTACGATTGGCGGACTTAATGCCTTAGCATTCTCTACCAGTCATTCTAGAATACGGGTCTGGAAATTTTACTTGCACCTTTAGATTGATTTGAAGTCGAATCTATAGCAGAAGTATTTGTCTAAGGCGGACTTAATGCTTTACATCGTTCTCTACCAGTCATTCTAGTCACCTGTTGATTCGATGTTGAACCAATAGCTTTAATTTTTAAATTTGATCGCATATATTTGAAAGCACATAGTTTTATTGCACTCTGGTACCTAATAAGGTGCTATAGTAATGCTATAGTGTGCAACACTCCCTTGGTACACTTCGTGTCAATATTATACTTTAATTAGTGGTTACTAAGTACATAGGTAGGGTAGTTGTCTAAAAAGTCTTACGTTCTATAATTAGGTCATAACTTATACATAAGTTCTATTACATTGTGATGTTTATTTATACATTTCTGTATATTTTCTCTGAAGAGGTAATCTGTAACTAGAAATTTCAGATTTTCTTCAACAGTTTATGTTAATGGCATACAAAATATTGCTAAAATTATATCATTGCGCTAAAAATTATTGATACAATAAAATAATGAAAAGCTGTAGTGAACCTCCGAAAATGGTATTACATTTGACTTTTTAGACAAATATTATACAACATTTTCGCTTAAAAATCTACATCGTGACTGCACAAAAATTGTGATATCATGTCTAAAACTATTTTAAAGTATCGTAGATGGCCTCTGTAGGGTAAGTACCATTCAAGTGTATGCTGTTACTAAAGCTCAAATTGTCTTTGCTTATCAAAACGTCTGTCCTATCTATATTCTGTTCGTTATCAATCGGATAGTCGTCCATATTGCTGGTTATTTCTAGTCTGATCGCATGGACTTTCTGATCCGAGAGAGTAACCTTATCTCGCTCCCAAGAATCGATGATAGACACGTCGTTCTTGCTGCCTAAATCGTCTAGCTCACTGGACGTAACGCTCGAATTATCTAAATCAAAGTCTGTGGTTTTCTCTATGACCACCACTTCGATATGTCTGAAAGGATTCTCTTGGTTCTCTATCATCTGTCTCGCTCGCTCGTCGTTTCTTATTATCACTTCTTTCTTAACGTTACAAATCACAGGGTCCGTAGCCAGTATATCTACGTTGTTATCGTAGTTTTCTTCATCGCTTGTCTTGTTGCCGTTCGGAGTGCAAATCTCTGCGTAAATGTTGTCAGAGCTAGCATCAGAGACTGCCTTTTCTTCTTCGATTTCAACAGCGTCTGCCACTTGTCCGTAAGGTAAATCTTCTATCACAGGCAATTTACGCTTTTGTATAGAAGATATCGACCGCCTTATCTTTACTTGGACATGAGGCTCTTCTTCGGAAATGTCAATAGGAGTGAGATCTTCCTCTATTTCAGATTTGGGCGTTGGTGCTCTAGGTTTGTCGATTTTCTTCCTAAAATTAGAGAGTTTGTCGTCGTTCGTTCGTTCGGTTTTGGTCGGCATACTGTTGCTGTTGCTACCCTCCTTTTTGTCCGTCAGTTTTTTAGGATGCAGCAGGTTCGAAGTAGACTTGCTCAAAACCCTTTTAGTTTTCACGTGGAATTCTGAACAAAGCTTCTCTGTTATGTAGGAATGCTGCTTGTAATTAATTTCGAAGTCACTATCGTTGTATAGCGATCCAACTCCGAACATGTTTATTTCTTCGCAGCTCTGAATCTGATTGTAAGATTCTGACTTGACCATGGCCTTTTCTGGAATCAAATCTGGTTGTATCCTCTGTCGCCTTTCCAAATTCGTCGACGATTTTGTGGCCATTGATTTTTTGAGCATGTTCTCATCCAGAGATTTCAGTTTTCTTCCAGAACTGGTGTCACTTTCCATGGAACCACAGTAGTTAATTTGATCAACGCTAAGATTTTTGCGGCCATGTTTCATGTTGATTCCGCTGTCTTCTTCGGGGGTGTAAGTGCCATCTGGCATTCCTGTTTGGACAGATACAGATTTTGTTAACACTGGTTTTTTATGGTTAGAGCTGCACTGACTTGTGCCCATGTCAGAAGATGACGTAGTAAGACTCTTATAAGAATGGCTCTTTTCCGCTGTACTGTCATTTTTCCTCGACCCACCAAATCTGTCTTCGATTAGTTTAGCCATGTCTTGATACCTCTCTATAGAACTGTGTTTTTCCCCTAAAGGATCAAACGGATCTTTGAAGTCTCTCAACTTCTCAGTGTTTTCTATTGCTGTTATCTTTTCATCTAGTTTCTCCGTACTCTTTAACAGTTTTAGGTTTTTGAACCATTTGCTCTTCTTCTGCCCTGAATCTTCCCTGAACACCTGCATTTTATCACTGGAGAAGTGTTCGTGCTCCACTTTATCTTCACTCTTATCGTCTTTTCCCTCATCATCACTATAGACGTCATAATTCATATGTTCCAATTCGTTTTTACTCAAAAATATAATGGACCCTTCAGTTTCATCCGGGATATCCTTCAACACCTTATCGCTTTTCCCAAATAGCCTAGACGTGTCTATTTTCAATCCTTGCAGCGTAAACTTCTTTTCTTTCTCAAACTTGATGGGTTCATGTTCTTCTTTCATGAGATCCTCAGCTGTCTTCGCTTTGCCAACCACTGCGTTGTTAGCGTAGGAGATTTGCCTGATCCAGTTGTCAACGTTGAGTTGACAGAAGGTTAGTGCTTTCTGGAGACGGGCGGAGAGGAACATTCGCTTTTCGTTTTCGAAGCCGAGTTGGGTGCGGCGGACCTTGACCGTGCTGTTTAATGGGAGGAGTTGGAGAGCCTCCTTGGCGTGGTAGCGAGGGTCGACCTGCTTGCTCGGGCTGGAGGGCAGGGAGTTGTATTCGGGGAGCGTGCACATCACCAGCACCGGTTCCGTCACCGCCGCCCGCAGTAGAAGATCGTCTGAAAATGGAAATGAAGACATTTTTATACCAGTTTCTATTAAAAAAGAACCAACATTTGCAATGATTTGCAATTTCTGCTGGAAAAAGTTTTTTTTTATCCACAACGAGGAAGCTCTTGGCCTGTATCTCACCTGATGGTAAATGATGATCAGGCCGAAGGTGGAAGCGAGCTTCACCCGGAATCCTCAACCACGGAGGAACTGGCTATCTTACCTCTAACTGCCGGATCACAACAATGCTGTTAACATTGTTGTTATGGCGACAGACTTAGGTAAGATGGTGGTAGCTAGCCAGGCGGACTTAGAACAAGCCCTACCACCAACCAAACCGAACAGAAAAATATGCCCCCACTAGGAATCGAACCCGGGAAGCAGGTGGTCTACCCACTAGACCACAGAGGCGGTTAAAGAGATCGTACCAAGTACCAATCTACCTTCAACCACCTTCAATATTTGAGAAATGTTTGTATTACTCCCAGACAATCCATAATCCATATTCAAGTACCAACCTCCAACATCGTGTGCCATCTCAATAGGTACAGTCCCAGCCAGCAGCCGGACCCTCGTCGGCAGCCTCCACAGGCTCAACAGGTGAGGGAGCCGGTGGGCCTTCGCTGCCGCATCAGGAGGCGGGGCGGAGGCCGGGCCCTCTCCCGCGGAGCCCCACTCTGCAGGCGACAGTTCTTCAGGGCACACCTCGTAGAGTTCCCCCTTGGTGTTGATAGGCACGAAGAGCTCCTGGAAATTAAGGGATCATGGTAAGTTTGGTGAAATCATTGCATTATTAATCATCATTATCATCAGGTATCCACTGCAGGAGTACGCTCTCTCTAATTTGCCAGAGGCAATGGAGAATTTAGCTTATGCTCCCCACGCTGACAAGAGGGGTTGGGGAGGCCTGATATTGATGAATTTGTTTCCTAGAGGATAACGTAGGTGAACATTGTTGTTACAATTGTAAAACATTGTTAAGAATTTTTTTCGTCTGGATTGTGATTTTCTCGTCCAAAATACCGCAATGTTGAGACAGAGCAAGACTAAAGTCACAGAATAAGTAATAGTACAGGTACAGAAGGATTACTCCGCAAGACGATTTAAATAAATGCGAGTCTTGCTACGACGCGATAAAGTGGAATTCAGCTCGCACAGCACTACGTACCTACAATTTTATTCACCTACAAGTTTTGTCTCATTCTATCGCGTGCCTCTGAACTCTTCTTACGCTGTTAGGGTTGCTGTCTAGTGAAAAAATAATTAATCTTCTTATATGTAATGAGGTAGATGTAGCATTCATGACTCATACGCATTCATTATGGAAAACCTTGGGAGAGGCCTTTGTCCAGCAGTGGACGTCATTTGGCTGAAACGAACGAACGCATTCTGAGCAGTAGTCATGGTAGGTTAGGTTCTTATCTTAGATTAATTATTGGCTTTATTAATCTAAGGTTCCTATACTATCCTAAGAATTATTGATTACCTACATGGATAACATACCTTTCAGCATCTCTGGGAAGCGAAAAAAAAGATAAATCCGGTAGATTTCTTTTCGAATTTAAACACCCGAACGCCGCACAATATGTCTTTCTCTTTATGTCCATTTTTAAATAATACTTCGATCATAGAATTAGGTACGTACTACAACGCACGCCAGCGTCCTGACGGGCGCGCGCGTGACACTCGACTGATGTAATACCCGCCGGCGGGGCGCTTCGCTGTAGGTAATTATTGGATGTACCGCGCGGAGTGAGCCAGGCCTGCTAAAGTATTTGATAGTTTGTGCTATCAGGTATGACTTAGGGAGATGTAGTCTCACAATGACTGTATATCAACAGCAAAATAATTTGCTTGGAATTTAAGAAGTGATCTTTACATACTTAAATATACTGAGCCTTACGGCCTACCAGTTAACAGTAAATTTATAGAAACGTATAGCACCAATAAACAGCAAAATGAGTATATTGGTACCTCTTATCAAAGAGTTATTAATTTGAGCACTAATAATAAATTTGTCTAAATCCTATTCCTTACAAAGTATAGTAGGATTTATGAGGGACTCTTCCGCGTCTTGCTATTCATTTAGTCATAATACTTAGTCATAAAAGCTGATTGTGAGGCAAAACATTTGCCACACGCTGCCTTGCCCTTACACCATTAACCGTGGCATAACTTAAGGCCTAATAAAAGGACCTGCCACAGTATAAATATACATGGTAACTCAACTTCCTACTAAAGGTAGCCTTTCGAAGCGAACGTCTATAGCGTCAGTGGTGCCGCGACTGTGACGCCGCGACAGAGCGACAAATAGATGTTCTATGCAAATGTATGAAATTCTAGGGAACGTCTTTCGAACGCAGCGACACTGTCGCGGCGTTAGTGACGCGGCGTTGGTGGCACTAAAGACCAAAGCTAAAGACGCTGCGTCTGTGACGCTTAGTTCGAAAAGCTACCTTTACAAAGCGAGAATCCTGTGAGTTTGTGAGTACCAGGGGTTAGTTATAACTAAATATTCAGAAACACTAAGTACGTTACAAAAATATTTATCCTATTGAAAAGTAAATACGTTCTTGGTCCAAAATAATACCTCCCTATATTGATAACCTTGATCGATTATGCTATCATCAGTCAAAGTCGGTACTTGGGTCTTTTCCAGGGCGCTTATACTAGGGCGCAGTACTTGCTCTATTTCAAGTGGATACTAAAGATATTTTTTCAACGGACGAAGCAAAAAATAAGAATCACATCTCCGAACATATATCTCAGCTAAATAAATAGCGTTTAAACTGTACCAATTATTATTTTAATGCAAGTAAATCCTATTCTATTCTAAAAATAAGTCTTTATTAGCAAACCTACTGAACCCATATTTAATGTGGCTAAGCGAATTGTAACTTATGTGCCCGAGGGCGGTTTACACATGACGTTTATAGAGGGAAGTAATGATATTGTAACGTCACGTTGTCATAAATTATCTTACGTCAAAATACGCCACGAAAGTGTGTCACGTCGTATAGCATAGTGAAGGTATTGTTACCTTAAGATATAGCCTGTCAACTAATATAATTCAGTATTTATAAGGTAATCTGAATAAGGCTTTGATTTACCTACACGTAGTTTTATTATTATAATACTTAGAACCTAAATCATTGAAGCCTACACATTTTATTCATAATAGGCATAATGGAGTGGAATAACTTATTATTAATTTTTGAAATACATTTTTAGGAAGAGGAAAAGCCATACGTTTTAAGTATCAATCTATTGTTACATGCATCTATAAGGAAGGTATTCTTAATTGGTAAATAATTAATAATGTTTTAAGTCATACTTAGGCATAATTATTACGAAATACCTACATACTTAATTCAGCATTTCAGCTATTTAAAATACCTATTTGAGAATTTCCTTCTTCCTTCTCTACAAAACGAAAAGTTAATTTATTTTTTAATTTAAATTCACATTTTTTTATTAATTACGAGAAACTCGGTAGGTAAATAAATTAACCAAATAAATTACTTTATGGTTAGTGTTTCTTACGAGATCGAATCAGAAATGAGGAGATCCGTAAACGAACAACAGTCGCTGACATAGCCCTACGGATTAGCAAGCTGAAGTGGCAACAGGGCACATAGTACGTAGAACTGACGGCCGATGGAGCAGCAAAAGGTTCTGGAGTTGAGACCACGTACCGGAACGCGCAGCGTAGGACGTCCACCCACAAGGTGGACCGACGACCTCATATAGGTAGCAGGAAGGTACAGGCCGCTACCAACCGGCCTTTGTGGAAATCATTAGGGGAGGCCTACGAGTATGTTCAGTAATGGACGTCCTGTGGCTGAAATGATGATGATGAAATGACTTTTTGTCTTTTTTTTGTCGCCTCGTGGCATATAAACCCACCTCCACAGACAAGTCAGCGTTTATTGTCGCCGTAATACATTCAGCATCACGCAACACGTTATTATGCGCGCGCATACAGTCGGCCATTGTCGAGAACTTATTGTTTGCACTTTTGTAGAATACAGATATAGACTTCGCACCTGGCTGGCTTCGTATGAAATCGATTTGTGACCTAAGAAAGGCCAACTAATAAATTACGTTAAATAACTTATTTGGTTCATCAAGTTAGTGTCTACAAATATCCTGATTGTACTAGGAACCAAATCCAAGATTTCTGGATTGGAGGTCACAGACTTCTGGATTGGGACTTTGGTATTGAACAGATTCTCAGCCTCTTTCAAGGAACCTCAGTTTTTTTCAGGTTAGGTAGATATTCTGGTATATATCTGGTAATCCTAAAGGTTAAGTAAGTTAAAGAAACCTAATAGATCTAGCTAGGATTGAGTTTGCTTACCACTTAGTGCAGTGATCATTGGGAGCGAACTGAGTGAAGAACTAGCCTTCTTTAAATCCCACCGCGTTGCGCTATTATCGCCTCAATTAGCTCCACTAAGTATATCTAGGATTTAAACGTGAAGTGGGACGTTACCAAAATACCTGCAAAGGTAAATAATTACGATTCGTGTCTTCTTGACCTAACTACAAAATACTTATTCACACAAACTTCGAACTTCTTTCATTTTAACTCCAATGCAAGCGAGAGTGTACAAATTCGAAATCAAAATCATATTAAGAGTTAGTCTTCCAAACCACGATGTTATCAGCACACCGGCCCATCTGTGTGGACGTCATTAATTACGAGGCAAAAAAGGCTGGAACTGGTTACAGTAACCCAAATAAAGCATGACGCAAGTTAAGGCTGGCCACACGAGTGAGACTTTTGAGACACCCATATTGTGTAGTAAGGGCCTAAATTAACGATACGATAGTATGAATGTGGATAGATATAGATAGCTTATCAAGATATACAAACATTGTGTCCATTTTATGTTGTAGTGATAGGTACGATTTTGTAACAAAATTATTGTCGACTCTACCTTATAAGGCGACAGAAAAGTTATTTTGAAGAGTTTAATAACAGAATTTTATAAACGAAAACAGCCAAACTATTAACATTATTCAAATTTCCATGGGTTTGGCATGGGCTGGATAGACATAGTAAAGCTATTATAAAAGCATCATTAGAATTCAATTCGCTTTCGAATTTTCAACTTAAAATAAGTTTTTATTTCTTTTTATATTCAAAATCGAAAAATTTAAATTTAACTTTGACTTTTATCAGACAAAATCGCAAGCGCACATCAGGCCTAATTATATCTAGATTTCAGAGTAGTGCAGGTTGCCTAATCGATTGTCTACAACTGTAGCCTAAGCCAATGCAACCGCATGCATAAGCAAGTATGGGATTGTCACTTGTTTTGACATACTATGAAGTGTTATTATCTATCTTTGATATGTATTGGTATTTGAAGCAATCTGGCAGGGTCAGTGTTATTTATTGTTATTGATCCAGCCGAGTATAATATAAATACATAACCATTGCAATCTAGCTTTGTATGAAAGGTAAATTGTTGAGAAAAAAGCCCTTATTTTAACTTCAAATTTCTTATACAAACTCTAGGTAGCACCATCTTACATAAACTATAACAAACGTCAAAAGTCCATGAAACTTCATACAAAAACACCGGTTAAAGTTATAGTTACGGTTAACGTTAAGGTGGTGCAACTTAGGCTATTTTTATGCATATTCCCCATTTAGCCAATATATTTTTCAGGATTTAAGTGTATCTTCGCCTCTTGATATTTTTTATTTCTAGTTTTCGCCCAGTTTAGTAGGTAGGTAAATCATCTTCTAGTTAGGTTAGCTTAGGTAGTTAGAACTGTTAATTTCTAACTACCACCACCACTAGGCAAAAAATATTCAGCTGTCTGTCTTCCAATTAGATTTATTAAAACTATTGGAATTATTGCAGTTTTCCGAACTCTAAGTTAAATATTTCCATGGTTGAAGTTAACTAAATATGTCGCTAGATGGCGCTGTTCGTCGAAGTAACTATAAAACACATGAATTAATTTCTTTTTCAATTGATAAAATTGCTGAAAATACATTAAAATATCGTCTTTAGTTTTAAATTGAAAACTACTTCATGTACTTTTAACGTGTTTTGTCTTTGGTAGCACTTTCATGCGCCTTTTTTACATTTTCCTGAATCGCGATATCAAAGTTTTAGTTCCTGGTTTGTATATAAGAAAAATATTGTACTACTAACATTGTGTCTATTGAAAGGAGAGACGGTTAGCACTCCCCTTGACAAGGATGGAACACATAAATTGGTTAAGGCACTAATTAACCAACATTTTTTTACACTTTCCATGTCTAAATATTATGTAGGTACTTGGTTTTTCAGTCATCCAGTCAGTAAAGACCTCTCATTCTTAAGGGACTGCTTGATAATGAGGGTTCAAGTTATGCTAATATGTCGGACTCTACAATACTAATGGGATTTAAATGTGCCTAAGATTTTATGTTATGATTATACTAAAATAATAGTCCCCTAATAAAATAATAATAATAAAATTAATGTTTTGGTAAATGTGTACCATACTTGTATAATATTCGATCTCAATATGTATAAGTAGCTAAAGAGGACTTATTGTACACTGAAAAGTACATACTAGTTTCTGCCTGTGGCTACACTTGCTTTATCAGTTTAAAGAATATATTAATATTACTATCTTGTGTACAGCAATTGAAATTAATGACATTATGTAATATCTTTTATATTTGTTTTTTGTCAACCATCAAATAACTAAACAAATATTTATAATAATTCAGTTAAAACCTCAAATTTTGACATCCTGCACAGCTGTACTGAATCTCCTCGAGTAGTCTGGTTTCCCAGAGCTGGGGGTCACGTTCAGGTACTTCCATTTGTCTCCATACATCGCGATGTCCTTGCTCAATTTCCTCTGGATCTTCGAAGTTCCTGTAGTTGATAACCAAGTTATCAAAGCATTCTTGCCGTACTGTTCTAGATCAAGCAAACCATGGCTGGACACCACCGAACAGTCTGGTTTTATAACCAAAATGTGAGGAAGGCATGTCACTTGATACATGTATTTCAATTCATGTACTAAGGGATCATCAAATTTAAGAGTAAACCAATTGGCTTGATCCTCGTAACTTGCCTTCATTTCTTCTTCTGTCTCATCCATGGGCACGTATATAACCTCCACGGGAAGGTTTATATACTTGACATTTTCGTAAATACCGTAGAACTTTTCAATAATGCCGTCCTTGTCTACATCCTTGGCCGTGAAGAGTAGGAGCAGGACGTCGCTATTTTCCTTGATCCACTCTGAAGGGACTACTTCGTTTTTCTTGTTGTAAATGACCGCTGTTTTCAGCCAGTCGTAAGGCTTGAATGGGAATGATGCAACCGCCATTTTTTGGGACAATAATAATACGTATAAACAATTTATTGTCTTGATAGCACGTTTATTTGCATCCCATTGCATCCGTTGACACGTGTGCGTTGTGTCAGCGGCCGAAATGTCAAGTTTCGATGTCTTGGAAGGCAAAAAAGGTCGCAATTATTTTCGCAACAGACCCTTTTTGAAGATTTTAAGAGTATTTTTATCTGTGCTCGTAAGATTTTATTTTTATTAGTGATTATTGTATAAAACAAGATATAACATCACTGTTTGTAAAATACAGTGGCAAGAATAATTTTATAAAAGTAAAAGCTCACAAATTAAGAATCAGTTACAGAATTGTTCGCTCTTCTGTAAAGTGAATTTAGATTTTAACTACACAATAATGTAGTGTTACCACATGTCTATACCTGGCGATATTTTTAACTTAAAGGACGCATTGAAAGTCCGATACACGCGTTCAATACCGCAAACAGAAGCTGACAAATATTGAAACAACATTTTTTATGACTTCATCAGTAGCACCCATAAAGTTTCATAACCGAGATCATCAAAAACTATAATCTGTATAACGGTCGCCAACTGACCCAATGGTGCAAAGAGTGCCCCCCATAAATGGCTTGAAGAACAATGGCATTGACTTTTACCACCCACATTACGGCAGTGTAGTAAACTTTATCGTAAAGGGATAAGACTTAAATTAAATTGGCAATACGTTGGGAAATCGGTGAACACGTGAGCATGTTGTTAGGGACCAAAAGTAGCTGTAACGGTAGCCGATTCGCTTCCTGTGGTAGCTATGGCATGATTAGAGATATATGGTGCTAATTTGATCAAATTCTTCGAATTTAGTACTGTCCATAAACAGTTTCTTTTACCACTTCTCAGGGCAAGTCAATTATGTTGTCTCGAAGTGTTGGGAGGGCAAGCTATATTTGAGACGCGTATAAGTGCCCTAAAAAGGGCCTATTAAGTCTTTGAATTTGAATTTAGAATGTTAGGACTCTATGCTGAAGAGAACGCAATCCTCCTAACTTTGAACTCCATAATGTTCTTCTGATTAATTTCGTTGCGGGTCCAATGACATTTTAACTTTCCCCCGGGATAAACTTTGCCTTCACTGGTTGGGTTTTTGGCGTTTGGTTGGCGGTCATTATACATATACATCCTGGCTACACAGAATGTTGTAGTGGTGGGAACGAGAGGTGTGATTAGTCTCGATACTTTTAGGCTGTAACAATCTCAGTAAGATTTTGAACTGTATGAAATGAGTATAGTAAACCAAACCATCTCTCACAGAAACGGTTGACAACTGATATCTCTACAGCACATCAATACAATTGTTTGTTGAAAAATAGCATTTATTACAGCTAAATAAGGTGCACCATACATTTATTATAAAGTAATTAAAATCAATATATGGGAACAACAATACATTAGTTCAAGTCATGTCAAATCTCGGAACTGGTGTGCTCTTCTTGCATACTAAATGATAATTTAATCTTGACACACCAATTTCTAGCTTACGACTTTGATACAAGGAAACTTTTCCTTTAACGTAAAGCACTAGAATATGGCTGATGGTCCCTATGATTGTAATTTCACCCTAAGACTGGACATTTTAAAGTCCATTATTCCTTAACAATTTGTGTAATTAGTAACTCATACCTGTGCTCATACTTCGAAGAGGTTAAGAGTAGGCGCACACCGTTGATTTTTAGTTGGCTGATAGTTGTGCCCGATTTTAAATTGTATGTAGAATCGGCCAAATCGAATCGGCGTAGTGTGCGCACTCCCAATACATGCCCATACTGATCAACTGCCCGACTAAACTATCGGCCGACGAAAAATCTACGGTGTGCGCCTACTCTAAAGAATAATTTATTTTAACGTTGCGTGAAAATAAGTAATAGTAGGGCGTAAGCGATTCATAATCGATCGCAAGCAACAATGTATTCCAATAATAAGCGAAACATAATATTTTAAAGGATTTTTTGGATCGGAGGTGTGTTTTAATTGATCCTAAAGAAAAACGTAGGCTCTAGCTAGCTAAAGATGTCCACTGCTGGACTAAGGCCTCCCCCAAGGATTTCCACAATGACCAGTCCTGCGTTGCCTGCATTTAGGTGCTTCCTACAACCTTCACCAGATCGTAGGTCCACCAAGAGAAAACTTTTCGGAACAACTAAAGGATTTTAATTAAATCTGGCCATTGTTAGAATGTATACTCCGTAATCAAATTCTTGGGTACACAGGGAAAAATACGGTAGTTATCAAGATAATGAGTATAAAATTAGATAATAACATTGTGTGGAGGAAATGAGTGATCATTGTGATAGTAAGTTACTCGTAAAATGACAGTATTATATGGATGATTAGGGCGAATGGTGTCAAATTCTGTACAATCACCAATTATTTGCTGTCACTATAATCAAGTAAATTACTCGTACACAGAAAATAGTGAGAAGTACCCATCTGCGGATTAAAGAAAGAAGCTTAAAAAGGGAAATTTACTCTCAAGAATTTATTCTTAATTATTGAATTTATTCAAGCCTTGTGATTGGCCAAATACTTATGGTTTCTATGAATCAAAGAACAATGTTGAATTTTAGTTACGTTTCACATTTCGATTTATAATAATTACGGGATAAGAACTCATACAATTTTACCATTCTAAAGCTCTATTCTTCTTTATTATAAAACTGCCTGAAAAGGAAAAAAAGCTAATACTATCAAAACTTCAGATGAAATAAAAATAAATAACAGAAAATAGTACGTGACGCGTTTATGTCTTTTGTACCACTCGCCTATTCACTCAGTGCGTGCCTTAAAATTTCGAAGTCTAACGAATTCACAAACAGTACTATGAGGTCTCACAGTGCGCGTGGACGCACAGGGTCACACAAAAACCAATCACAGAGCTCTATTCAACGCTGTGCGTTCGATTTGCTGCAAGCATCGTTTGTGAATACGGGTGTCAGATTCACTCTCGAGTTATCCTCCATCGTTTCTATCAGACACAAACCATCTTTTATATTTTCTGAATTTTATGACTCCACATAGTGGCTTCAACCAAAATTCGTTTTCAATATAATATTATCTTACACAAACCATATATTCTCTTTAACACCATAAATGTCACAATGGAAGCCACAGAGCGTTGCTGTTGCGTTAAAAAAAGAATTTTCCGAGTCGTGACGTCCCTAGTCCTAGCGAGAGCAGGGATGGCGAACCAATGGCACACGTGCCATTGGTGGCACGATCCAAAATAGGCTAGTTTCCTAAAATAACGTAGAGTTTGTCAATTGTATTATCAAAAAATATTGGACACGTATTTTTATTTTCAATCGAACAAGTAATTACGAAGTTATGGTGCGTTGAAGTTCAGTGTGACGTCACGGCAAGCACTCCTTGACGTCACGGAATTCGTCTCGTGAACATTGTCGCGCTTTATCTCTTTCAATTTTTATTAATTTGAAAAATACGTGTCGAGCTTTTAGAAAGTTATCTGATGGACTAATTCAAACTTGTGCTTTTTTACCAAGAAAACATTGCTATATTTAGGGCATGCAACGAATCACAAAATTCATTATTAAATAAAATAGTAGATAATGTGTTTTGAGTTAGGGCTATTGTATTTGTCCTCATCACTTGGTGCCACTGTAAAATCCGTCACTCGTCAGTGGCGCCACTTGTATGATATTCCTCATTGACGTGGAATTGTGTATAAAGCATTCGTAATCATTTGACAGTTCATTACGTACGATTAAGTCAGTTAACAAAGCGTTTGATAGAATAATCGTACGTTATGAACTGTCAAATGATAACGATTGATTTACACAATTCCACCTCAGGTTTAGGTGTTATTTGATGGCACGTCTATGACTACATCAAACATTTTTTTAGAAAAGTGGCACGTCGATACATAAAGGTTCGCCATCCCTGGTCTAGAGGACAGTGCCCCCCACGAAACGCATTATGAACTACACCTCCTTTTACGAACCTTATATCAATCAATTACAGTCCTATTTCGCTTGTTCTATGTCCCATGAAAAGGACGTCCACGTTTTCGCATTCCACTTTACAGTAGAGTGAATTCACACTGTATTGTGTTTGGATAGAGTAGCTTTTCGAGTGAGGTATTTGAAATAAGTTTGCTAGTTGGGTACCCCGCTGCGTTACCAAGGGTTGGCGAATAAAAAATAAAGGAGTTTGAGCGAAGGTTGCTTAGGTTTTGAGTTTTTTCTACGTTTTTCAGTTAATAATCGTCGGAATTGATGATTGGAATTTAATTTCATCTCACGTACGCTCGTAGACTTTTTAATTATTTTTCGAACTTCATTAGAGAGTTGTGATTTATGTTTGTAGTCAAAGGAAAAGGGTTCAACACGTATGTTAACTATAGGCAGGTATTTGGCAACCTAGCCCAATTCTTAAGCCCGGTTAGGCGGGCAATATTTATTAATATATTTTTAAACCGGTAGACAGTGGTGACTGAGTTTGTTGCGGAGCTTCTTCTCAGCACTTGCCAAAATATGTTTGTCTCGAAGCGCTGAGAGAGCAAAAAAGAATGAGACATGTATAGACTGCATAAGAGCATTTGACGATTTATTATGTACTAATTTAATTAGTCTATACAAATAAAGATTTTAAATCTTGTATAATTAATAAATCTTAAACAACTAAATGTTAACAAATAACTACTTAACTAAAGATAATTTTGATTTTGATTTGATTTTTTGATTTTGAAGAATGGGTTAGTCGATAGCATATCAGGTTGTTATGAAAACATAGGTTACAGGCCTACCTTCTTCTATAAATCAATCACCGAATAGGCACACAGCAATCTTGAAAACGAATAAAAGCGAATAAAATTAACACTGCGAATGTCTGTCTGTACCCATAGTAAATTGAGTTTTTTTCATGGCCATAAATGATTTTTTTTTATATATTGTCTCATAAAACATACGTTTAGTGTCTCATAAAAGTTACGTAATATACTATGCCAGTCAATCTCTGTATAAGTTAATCATTATCTTTTTTAATTTCGATCGAATTCCATTCGAGTTCCAATCGAGTTCCAGCGGTACCGATTTCGCTTTTCGTTTTGCATTGTCCGTCCACTCGTGATGGAGTTGATTAATCGTTATCACTCCCATAATAAAGGCTTGTACGATTCCTATTTTTATTTTGTAATTAACATGCTCGTCTATGACCACGTTCAATATGGGAATGTTATTACTTTGCCCTTTTTTAAACGCCTTGATTCATTGCGCTCTTTTATGGGGTGCTTTGGTTTTATGATGCACTTATCGGCTGAAATTGGCTAGATGGAGGCTTTCAATTTAATTATTATTTTAGAAGGAATGGAGATCAGAATAGTGATAAAGATCTGATTGTTACTTTAAATACTTCGGGGTGTGAAATTGCTCTCGTATTTTGACTTAGAAAATCTTTGGATAGTTGGTGAATGATTAAAATAAGAATATGACTAAACCCTTATGACATGTATGATGGCCTTTATGATATTCTAAGGAAAGAAGAATTTATGGAGTAGGCGTAAATAATCATGAAATACAGTTTGAAAATAAAACATCTTTTGCTATTGCTTGCAGAAATTCTTAATCGTATAATTCTTAACAATATTTAGTCGTAATATTCGCGTAATAGTCGGAATGAGAACTGTCATTTTTTGAAGTCAGGTAAAAACAGCCAGTCAAACCGTAATAACCGCAAACTCTACCTCGTGAAAAAGTGCTCGGGTTTCAATTTAAGTTTTCTCACTCAAATCGACTTACAATCGAGTTCTACAGGTACCGCTTCGATAGTTTTTCGTTTTGCATCGTCTTCAGCTCGTGATGGACTTGATTAATCGATATTACGCCGTAATAAAGCACTGCCTGTGCAAGCGCAGCTAAGATTGGTGGCCTAGGTTTTGGCGTTAGCGATTTGTCTATGCCTTTTCTAAGTCTGGATTTGTTTTTGGTTTTCGAAACTCTTGTAAAACCTCTTTTGTAAAAGACGCTTTCGAAGGCGTTGAAGGAGCTCTTAGAGTTTTTAGAAAGTGATTTTAATATTATTTCTTTAATAAAATTTAAAATTTTGAAAAATCTACACTTTATTATAATTTTAAAAAATCTACACTTTATTTTGTACTTTACAAATTTTCCTGTAATCCATAAAATCCCGTAGATTATCTAATAGAGTTCACTTAAAGCCTCATTTCATTATTAACTCTACATAATATGTGCCTTATTTATGTCAAATTTTTCTTTAAAATTATTTAAAAATCTACGTTAGTCAATAAACTAAAATTAATAATATTTTCTTGTGTACGATTTTGAATTTCTACCCGCTTTGAGCTCTCTCCTTAGGCCCACCGAAGACGATTCATTACGCTCCCCGACTATAAAATCAAATCAACCTTCTGTTCTGCAAGCCCGGACCATTGAGCTGATGTTTGGCAGTTTAATGTATCGTATGCAAAGCCTTTCAAGTATACTAATAGACGAGCTGTTCTGAATAATTGTCACAACGCGGGAGTGCTTGAAACGTGAAATAAATTATAATAATAATCATCAAGTCATTTAGTTCCCACCCTCTAATTCTACGCGCTGGCTGGATTGGGGTTGGGGAGGCCTGAATGCCTGATGTTCGCTTATTTCTTAAGTAGTTTCTCTCTTACGACACCTACGGGAAGAGTGAGTAGTCCCATCTTACCTATTAAATTCTAATCACATAAAATAAATAGCTGTAAGTCGAATTTTGATAAGTATTTATAAAGCGAGCAATAAAACTTAGTACAATAGTAGGCCATCACAAAAGTACCTGAATGTCTTTATTGTATGTTAATTCAATACCAAGTATGAATGATGCTAATGATTTTACTCAAGGTCAGTCCCCTTAACGATGTCTTACATACAAACTTACTTCTGTCTAGCCTATCAAACTCTAAGTGGTATGTGACCGCGATAATTCTATTTGATTCTATTATGTCTCGATTCGTAGGCACTTGAAGGGCTAGGGGGCTGCTTATTATCACCGGAGAATAAAGCGACAAAAACTTTAAAATTACCAAGTTAAAATTAATTATTACATTAATTAATTTTAACTTGGTAATTTTAAACCCTGCCTAAACTGTTTCGCTCCAAAAAGTAAGTTCTCTACAGGGTGTTAGGTAAATGGGTATATGAGCCGACACTAGCCCATGTTAACATGGTCATATAAATGATATTATGATGAAGTCAGAATATTGATATCTTCTATTTAATTATTTTATTTTTCATACAAATCGGATTTAGTAAAATTTATTTTGTATGAAAATTAAAAAAAATAAAATGATGATATCAAATTACTGACTTCACCATACCATTTATATGTCCATGTTAACATGGGCTAGTGTCGGCTTATATACCCATTTACCTAACAGCCTGTATATCGCTCGCATCTTTCAAAGTTTAACGCGTAAGTGTATAGCGTTAAAACAAATCTACTCACATTCCCCTGCGGGTCGATGAGCTGGGCGTACTTGGGCGCTTTCGCCTTGCTGCCGTCTGCGAAGACTCCCGCCAGTCGGAGCGGCGTCCCCGGCCGCGCTGCTGCCCGCTCGTACTGCGCGCCCACTCGCCCGCTCTCTGGAGGATAAAGTATAAAGAATAAATGATACTGTTAGTTTGTAAAAGTTAGTTCTGATATTGGCTAAGAGATGGCGCTATCTCATTTTACTCGTACCGCGCGCCCGCGCCCACGTGTAGGACAAAGGTTGAGATTGTGAGCCTTAGTTCTAATATTGGTCAAGAGATGGCACTATCTTAAGTGTACGGTACTGATTGATGGTGGGTAAGATTTTTCAATGTTGCGTTTCATTCCGCGGTATCGAGGGTTTCTTCTCGATTCATTAATTTCTACCAAAAGAAGTCCTCTGCTGGACAAAGGCCTCCCCTAAGGATTTCCATTGGTCCGGCGCTGCCCGTACCGCCAGGTCTTCTTGTAACTTTTGGTAGGGGTAGCTAGCTGTGTCACTGTAAAATTATCTTTATTTGCATTGACAAAGGCGTCTATATTAGCTAAACTGGGACTCACCCGACGCAGGTCTCGCTCGGTACGCAGAGATTGCTCGCGGCGACACGAGCGCGAACGCTCGCGCTCGCAGCAACGCAGCCACCGACCCGCGCGGCGCCGCCAACGCACCCCCTCGGCATCCACATGACGAAAACCACCCTGAAAAAGATACATAAAATTAATAATCATCTAAAATTATGAGAACCTAACCTACCTAAAATAAATTTTACTCAACTCTCCATTTTACATGTAATTTACGTTTGTACGACGTACAGGGTGACACACGAAATGCTTGACGATGCCTTAGGACGATGCTTGCTTAAGTGAAGCAGAAAATCGAACGCGCAGCGTTGAATTCTGTGTGATTGGTTCATGTATCATGTGTCACTCTGTGCGTCCACGCGCACTATGAGACCTCATAGTAATGTTTGTGAATACGGGCGACAGAGCTCTAATTCAACGCTGTGCGTTCTATTTGCTGCATTGTTTGTGAATACGTACATTAGTCTCCACTCAGGAGCACACACCCTCTCTGATTTACCAAAAGAAAATGGAAGATTTGACCTACATTTCCTACACTGACCAGGTGGGTTGGGGAGGCCTGATATTCCCTTATACTATTCTAATAAAAGACCAAACCAAATTACGATCTTACACAAGAAGTATTATCTTAATAAAGTCATAAATTCAGCTATTGGTAGCCAGTTTCGGACACTTGTTGAAACATAACTAAAGAACAAGTTGCGTAAGACCTATAAACTAGAAACAAAGTAGCATGGTCTTTTATTGCAGACTTTGGGATAAGCTAGGAATTCTAATTTCACTTAAGAGCCCTAGTACACATTCTTTATATCGATATTGTTGTAACTTAGTTATGTTGCGTAGTAAATTAGTAACCTCTGGTACCTATTTATAAATGCTTTTTTTTAAAGCTTACTTGCAAAAATAAAATGAGTTTTGTGAGTTTTTATGAGTTTTATGCTTTTTTTTTGTTACCACAGCCGCGTAGTACGGATGTACAGTATAGAGTGTGCCATATAGGTACATTTTGTTACAAAATAACACATGTTAAAATCGAAAAATAAGATTTCACAGTGGTTACACCGTCGTCTGTACATTGCATATCAGCAAGATAACGTAAAAAACCCTGAAAAAAAACCTAAAAATAAAAATATTTGTACCTACTAAAAATAAGTTTTCTTTGTCTTCACACAAAACGGCATTTTTTTTTATTTTGGTAGGTTCAAAGACAAATAATATTAAATGTGCTCGTGCCCTTAATCAGGCTGTTTGCTAGAAGCCTGACAATGGGTGGACCGACGAATTTACTAGGGCAATAAAACTCGGAGCAGTAAACAAGTGAGACGTTAGTTGGACCGGCTGTCGCTATCTTATCGCTGCCTCGGTCTGGTCTAATAAAATGTGAACATAATTTCTAAGGTTCGATTCCTAGGTGTGTCACAAGAGGTTTTAAAATAGAGAAACATGGGTCTCAATATCAACGCAGCATTTTTCTAAATGAGTTACTTACGCCCGTATTCACTAACATTACTATGAGGTCTCACAGTGCGCGTGGACGCACAGTGTCACACACGAACCAATCACAGAGCTCTATTCAACGCTGTGCGTTCGATTTGCTGATTCACTTAAACAGGCACCGTTTGTGAATACGGGTGTTAATGTAGGACTCACAGCTTGATGTTTCACAACGTGGTCACAAGTAGATTTTGAGATTCTGTTTTATCTCCTATTTTGAGGTATACCTTGAAGCGCACCCATTGTGAGGCGCACCTAAATTCCTCGAAGTGCACCTAGTTTTAATAATATAAAGATTTTGAACTTTATGTCTAGTGTCTACTAAGATGAATAAAAAATACCAGGGCAACATAACATCCACCTAAACTATTCCTCAAAGCGCACCTACTTAATTTTACTTAAACTTGTAAGATGAATAAAAAGTACCAGGGCATTTATTGACCATAGGTGCGCTTCGAGGAATAGTTTAGGTGCGCCTCAAAATGGGTGCGCTTCGAGGAATTCCTCTCTATTTGGTGTCTAAAAACAAAAGAGCATCCAAATCATTAAGGGTCAGAGTGCAAGTCAATTTAAATAATCAAAGGCAAGATAATTGGGACAGAAAATTGGCTTCCTGGGAAAGTATTTCCCAATAATAAAGTCTTTTTAAACCAATTGCATTCCGTTCGCAGGTCAGGAGATTAACGAGGCGCGACTTAGCGATGAAATGTACCATATTGTATGAAAAACCTTTATTGTAACAATAAAGCTTGTTTGGGAAATGATGAAAATATTTTTTATGTAAGACTTTTTTTAAGTCGGTAGTCTAGTTCTTATTTAAGGATAATAGAGATAGCCAAGATATCAGAAAAAGCCATAGAAAAATCCTTTTCCTAAGTTTCTAAATCTGAACACTTCTTATTTGCACATAACGTCATCTATTATCTAGTAATGTGTACTTATCACGACTGACTCTCACTCATTACGAAATCTCAGAAACTACAAGTACTCGTACTTCTTTTTTGCATGGGGGTTCCTTTAAGAACGTAGGTGCCCAACAAAAGAACGGATTTTACGAAACTCCACCCCTAAGGGAGTAAAACGGGATCCACGCGTAGGTACGAAGTCGCGGGCGGCCGCTAGTTATAGTATAAAAACCTTGTTAAACTTGCAATATATGTGATTTTTTAGTTAAACAACCCTAAAAATAATACCCTGCGTAACGTATTCTACCCTAGCCCTCCGCCATTGTTGCAAGTGATCATTTTAACGTCAGTGAACCTATTACCGAGACCTTAAAGGACGTTTAACGGCGCCTTAATTAAAGGTTAGGTCGTCCAGTTAACCCTGGCTTTTTACGAGATTCCACGAAGAGGCGTTTTCCTGCGGTAGGGTTAGTGAGAACCTTTTTTCCAATATTATCGTATAACATCAGTACATTTTTTCCATCCTTCTTCAGCTTAGTTAGAAATTCCGCAATTTTTTGCCACAGATCTGAACATCAGTAATACATCAGCCCATTGCACTTTTTCCATCCTCCTTCAGCTTTGAAATCCCGCCATTTTTTTACCACAGTTAGTTAGTAAAGGACGTGCTGGCCAATGTCCATTTCCCAAAGCTGTAGAGTTGGAATGACAGGTGTCAATACTTGCAGCACTTCGCGCGTTTTTTTAATAGGCGCTATTTTGCTGGATCATAAAATAGAAAAAACTGTTTCTTTATAGATTCTTACGCAGTTTTTTAAATAGACACCGATTGAGAAGCAAGTGCGTGTAATTTTATATTCAGAAAGATGGTACGCGTGCTGATGAATAAGATGTGAGTTAATTGTGCGTGTAGGATATGTTTGTAGGAAGTAGTCGATATATCTACGTATATCCAATCTCCTGCCTACTTATACAGGGTGTCCCATAAAGATCGTGCCAAACTTAAGAAGATAGAGTAATGGTCAATGGATGACTATTTAGACAAATAAATGAACTTAATAAATCATCATTGTTTTAGAGATTACTCTTTTTTTCTATTTTAAAAGAAAAAAAGTTAAGTTTGCTTAGAGATATTACTCTTTTTTCCCATTTTAAATATCTGTTTATAGGTATACTACAAGATATAGCCCCAAAACGGGAGATTTTTAAAATTGTGGATAAATAATCATATCTCTGAAACGGTGATTTTTTTTTATGCATAACAAGGCAGGTATTTGACCATAATCGCAAGTGATACTTTTTCTAAGATATTTTTTTTATTAAAATGGTCATCCATTAGTCTATATCCTTATGATTGGCACAGTCTTTATGGGACACTCTGTATAACAGTTGCTCTCATATCAGTTGCTGAGATCACACATTCCCATCAGTCTTGGATAATTGACGGATGATTGATCGTCTAATTTGCATGATGTGTGTATGAAATTAATGCAGGAGACGCATTTTTCAACTATTAGAAAATATATCATACAAGAATTTATGTATGCGGGTACCATTTTCTCACACATGCGTTCTTCGGTCTGCGATCAGGCCAAAGTCAACCAGCCCGCATTATGTATGAACTATTCCCCAAGAGAAGGAAGACCAATAATCCTACAAAAATAAATACATTCCATGCAAATCGCCATACTGATGACTGACCAGCCAATTATTAGGTCTAACGCTTAACTTAATCGTTGCTTGAGGTATGGAAGCAGGAGGGAGGGGTGGCATTGACATATTATGACGTAACAGAATAGAATAGTTTTTTATTTGAAAGAAAGACATACAAGCAGAAAAGACATAGGTACATAATGAAAGAGATACACAAATGGACAGATAGCTGCTTGTGCCCCTCTGACAAAAAGGCACCCGCTCAGCATACATCAAGACCGCGCCATGGCTTGTCTCGAAACTGATTTTCAGCGGACAACGAGCATACTCTCACTGATGTATGACTGACGTATGACTTCATTCTTTTTTTGAGATTTGGGCATTGTTTCTGAAGGAAACTTGCATTTTGAGCACTAAAATCAATCCTTTTTTTAACATCTTTGACGTTTATAAATGCTAAAATAGTACTAGTCAAAGTTGAATAAAATATTTTTGATTTGATTTGTACCGTACTTAATGCTACACCCTGTATAGATAGGGCTATGTTTGCTGTGGCTTGCCTCAGCTACAGCGAATGTTTCTGCCGTGATAGGCGTTGCTTTTTTCAATTAGTTTTTAGTTGTTTTGGGCTAAGATGGGCATTAGGATAGGTGTTCAGAACCCCGGTCGTGACGTCCACATAAACAGCGAATTATGTGGTACAGTCAACAAATAAAAAAGGATTTTTATTTATTTTTATGTTATGTCTAAAATATAAGGAATTCCTGTAGTAACAGGAAAAAACATGTAAAACACTGAGACAAAATGGCCACTAAGTTAATAAGCTAATTAAAAGTCTGTAGTTTGCGGGGAGAAATGTTTAATGTGTCTCCAATTTATTAGTAGAGATTTTTTTCTCATTGTGCTCTATTTAAGCGTTAATTTAGAGATCTGAAAACCTTTCACTAAAGTAATTTATTTAACTGTTTTCTCAAGAATGCTACTTTTATCCCAAAAACTCATAAAACTATTTTTATTTTGCACTAGCGGCCGCCCGCGACTTCGTACGCCTCGATCCCGTTTTACCCCCTTAGGGGTGGAGAATACCTGCATGCCAAATTTACTCAAAGGTGACTGACTGACTGATATAGATCACTATATCAGTCAGTCAGTCACCTTTGAGTTATAGAAGTAGGTTTTTACACGTCCTAGTATTAACCCCACCACTGCTTCGGGACAAATGGGCCAGTGCTGAGAAGAAGCGCAAGAAACTCAGTCACTACCTGTCTGAGAATTGATCACAAGACGAGACTTGAGTACCCAACCAGGTAATCAAGAAAAGATTAAACGTCAACTGATTTGTATGCTGTCGGTACGTGCGCGTGCGCCGACGACGCGCATAAAGAGGTTGTTACCCCGCCCCGCCCCACTCTCACTCTCACAGGACATTTTTGATGTAGCACAAGGAAAATGTGAGTGATTTTAAAGGAAAACAGGTAAAAAGAGTGAGTGATTTTAAGGAAAACAGGTAAAAATGTGAGTGATTTTTAAGAAAAACAGGTAAAAATGTGAGTGATTTTGAAAGAAATCAAGGAAAATGCAAGTGATTCATTTTGCCTTGCTTTTTTTATCCACAACGAGGAAGCTCTTGGCCTGCATCTCACCTGATAGAAAGTGATGATCAGGTCAAAGGTGGAAGCGAGCTAACCCGGAATTCTTAGCCCCAGAGGAACTGGCTATCTTACCTCCAACTGCCGGAACACAACAATGCTGTTAACATTGTTGTTATGGCGACAGACTTAGGTAAGATGGTGGTAGCTAGCCAGGCTTGTGGAATGAGCCTTATCATTCTAACAAAAGGTAGAATATGAAATTACATAGTGACCCTAAGCATAAATAGAGTTAGACCAAAAGTTCCTTAAACAACATATTCAAAGAATATTTAAGGTTAGTCGTAAACATAATTTCTCTACAATATTAAAACACGTCTCCTCCATGAAACGCTACACCCATTTAGATATTACGTCTGATAAAGTGACTACCCTTCTCTCTATTTTGGTCCCTACAAAAGAGAGAGAAAGATAGCACTTTAAACTGAACACCTATCTTTGGAGTTAAGTTGTAATAGGTATGGTTTTAAAAGAAAAATAACGATCATCACCATTTTATGGCAGTTCACTGCTAGACGTAAGCCTAAGGAGCACCTCGAAGAAGAAACCAGAACTTCCTTTAACTTATCATCCGTCTAGTCATCTTCTTGACTTCTTTAGATCTTTCCATCAAGTAGCTGACAAACAGCTTTCATCCGTCCATTTAGCTGGGGGCCATATATTTGCACTACGTGGTCTCCATTCGCGACGTTATAACGGTCAAGCGAGTAATTCTTCAAGTCAAAATGTCGCCGGCATTCCTGTCACGCGCCCGCGGCTGGGATGCGCCCGCGCACAAAAACTACACCCATCGATCCGTAATACTCTCACTCTTACAGAGTAGCTGTGAGGACAGAGAACGCAAGTAGCAAACGAGCTTTTAAAAGATGGAGGTATTTTTTCGTAGTAAGGGTTTTTTTTACAAATTCGAGGAGGGTTCTAGTCGATTATTATTTTACCATCATTTAAACAAAATGAAAAAACTGTTAATCGAATTGACATCCATTGCAAGGCATTTTCATTAGTGCATTTTATCCAATGAAAAGGTGATAAGATGTAAGCGATGTTACATGAAAAATATTACCTATAAATATAAGTCCCAAGGAGATTTTAGTTTATAAAGTTACCTATATCGTTCACTTATCTTAGTGAAACCTCGAACTTCTCTTTATTCTTGCGTTCCATACTCCCACCTTGAGCCGGAGACGACTATTACACTTCTCAGTGATGAAAACAAAGGCACCCTCTATCCCTCGCGCTACTCTGTGCAGATCGACCAACGTTTTATGGGCAATTTTTATGGTTTGAAAAAAGAGGTTCGTCCGCTCGACCTTCCCAAGGCCGCCCGCTCCAGTGGGGATGGGCCCTAAGCGGCTATGGTGGCCATGATTCAAAAATTTTAAACAGGTTATGTTAAAAAATAGTGAGAGTCATTTATTTCTAACAGTATTCCTTAGATACTTCTTATATACAAAGTGCCAATATCTTTTTAAACGTACGGTTTGGTCCAGCAGTGGACGTCTTTCGGCTGAAACAACAACAACAACAACGGTTTGGGATAAAAGAAAAAAAATTAAAAGGTGATTGAGTTGCTTGAGGATCGGCCGACCGATTATAAGTGATACTGCTAGAGAAAGGTATATTGGGATGTGATATTAACTATATGGGCATTGAAAAAGGCCTAGAAAAAGGAGTGAGAGATAAGGTATGTTGAAATCCGTGTTTGGAAGGTCTGTGTAAGTATTTTCTGTGTCAATAAACCTACCCTGACGTCAAAATAATTATAATGTTCCTAAAAGAATATCATGCATATGTAATAATTTTTAAGTCCCTTAGCTGTATCCTGGCTTATCTGAACTCATGGAAACCCCATAAGAATAGACCTTTAGGAGGCGAATGACCCCTAGATATCGTTACCTGATGGGCAGGCAGTTTAGCGCTGCCACGAAGCTATCCCTTTCTTCTTCCATCTTATTGCTATATCTTCCTTCTTTTTCCATCTTATGCTGTAACAACTGAGGTCACAGCCGTGATGTTATGTCAAACTTTATTAGCCTTTAAAGACGTCTGACGTAGCTCAATGAGTTAAAAAAAAGTACAGGCTATTTTTGCCTTTTGCAGGCTATCTTTCACTTAATATAAAGAACTATCCTCCTTCTAAATTGCCTGGAAGAGTTCGTTTCATATGAAAGATCGCCTAAAATTTGCCGTCTCTTTAGTGTATTTTTCTTTTCTTCTTTTGTGTGGTGTTACAATAAACTCTTTGTATTACATGAAAATTAAGGAGAAAAATCGAGTCCATATTTTCGTAAATTCACGATAATTAATACATATTTATTAAAGCCCGTTTTCACCATCAATATCTATAATTTGGGTAAATTTTTAAGTGACCCCTATGGTAACATAACAGGATTTTTGTTTTCATAGGGTCACTTGAAAATTAGGGATTGATGGTGAAAACGGGCATTAGACCTGCTATGTTCGAATCGAAGCAGTGAAAGTGTTTATTTTTATGAGCCCCATTTGAGAGTTGAACTCGAGATCTCTACTAATAGGAGTAGTAAAGATAAAGAGTAATTTATTTATAAGAGATAAAACAAAACGAAATAGCTAGTAAGTATAATAAAACAGTCCTATTACGTATGTTTCGTAATTGTCTGGTCATAAAATGACCACATAAAATAAACAAGATATAAAAAAACAAGGCACTAATTTTATATCCAGATGTCGTTAATACAAACTATTTTACATTTACTTAAATGCAAATGTTATGTAACTAATAATGTGCTATTCTGAAGCTGAAAGTTTAACATTGTGAACATTAAAATCCGTCCAGTACTTTTTCCGTGTAAAAATCACAAACTGTAACATTTAAACGAGTTGTATTGGTACAGAATAGAAATATAAATTGCGTCGTGATTATGTGCTAAAATCAGTATTAAATATTCTGCTGTCAACATAATATCAATCGCGAAATAAAAATCTAAACGCCTGCGCCTCTTCTGTATGTTATCTCACGCCATCTCATATAGCTCATTATGTAACCATTGGCAGAACAAGTTAGGTCTCTGAGACCCCAGAGTAAAATAATGTTAATTTAAGTTATTTTGCTTGTCTATTGTATTGGATTCCTGTGAAAATAGGCTTAATCATGGAAATAAATAATTTAAATAAAAATTTTCAGTATAGGCTGATAGCGGTAAAATATTCGGAATTCTTAATTATTTTTAATGTTTGTCCTAGTTTTTCCTCACCTAGATCACGATTGAAACGGGATTCGGAACTCATATTTGCTTTGTAAATGAGAAGTGCAATTTGACTGCCAAATTGTTACTAAAAATTGAGCTTCTGGGGAAATTTTAAGCTGTACTTAGTGATATTTATCAGTAAAAATACGAATGAGTAGTTGTGATGTCTTCTTAACCTGCGTCTACATTACTGTAGTATTAACGTGTGAAAAAAAATAGAAAAAAATGTCTTTTAGACCGCTCACTGCATCACACAGGTTAACCGAAGACAAGCAACGACATCAAAATTAAATGTTTGTTTCTACTAATGATCGCATAATAAAGCGGAATGCCTAATGATTTATAACCAGGCTAATAGGGTGGCGTTACAAGCTGCTCTAATACGGTGTTGGCTATGAAAATTGACCAATAAAATGAAAGCTTGTGGCACACTGAAAGCTATCTTATACTGAATAGGGGAGCTTTTTGCACTTTGTCTTTTATTTATTTGTATATCAGTTGAAATATTTTGTGTGGCAGTTGAAATAAAACGAAAACTTGTAGCACACTTAAAGCTACTTGTCGCAGTTGTCGCCGATACTGAAATGGGGAGCTTTTTGCCACACTTCTCATTTGCCTTGTGTCATTTGATGTATTTATGAGTGCCACTATTCTTTTCAAGTATAGTCTGCAATTAAGTTTGTATGAAAATATTATGTATGTAGTAGGTACCTATAAGCCTAGGCGCATACCACCGATTTACGGTCGGTAGACCGATAGTAATTGGACCCGATTCTAATTTGTATGAAGAATCAATTGGTGTAATGTGCGCAGTTCCATACATGCCCATACTGATTAACGGCCTGACTAAACTATCGGCCGATAAAAAATCGGTGGTCTGCGCCAAGGCTAAATATCTTTATTTTCATATCTGAGTGAAATTGCAGTGTATTTATTTCAGGTGTTGGAATCCTGCTAATGTTATGGTATAAAATAAACTTATTCTTACTTATACCTACCTGGTAAATTTTTCAATCACAAGACAAGAATCCCTTAGATATTAAGTAAAAATTCCCAATCAAATTATCATTGAATAGACAGAGTCTTACCAAAAGTGTTGAGTATTTATTATTTTCCTTCCTACCTAGACATAATAGAAAGTAAACAAAAATATGTAATAACTAGCGGCCGCCCGCGACTTCGTACGCGTGGATCCCGTTTTACCCCCTTCGTCTATCTTACGCGGTTTAGATTTTTCATACAAATGTTTTTTTCCGCTAACTCCCGTTCCCGTGGGAATTTTGCAATATCCTGTTTTAACTAAGCTTCAAGTTTACTAAGGTACCTGCATGCCAAATTTCAAGCGTCTAACTTAAGCGGTTTAGATTTTTCATACAAATGTTTTTTCCCGCTAACTCCCGTTCCCGTGGGAATTTTGCAATATCATGTTGTAACTAAGCTTTAAGTTTACTAAGGTACCTACATGCCGAATTTCAAGCGTCTAACTTAAGCGGTTCAGATTTTTCATACAAAACGATTTTCCCGCTAATTCCCATTCCCGTGGGAATTCCTAAGTATCCTATAACCTGCCCAGGAGTATGAAGAATAATTGTACCAAGTTTCGTTAAAATCCGTCGAGTAGTTTTTGTTTCTATAAGGAACATACAGACAGACAGACAGACAGACAGACAGACAGACAGACAGACAGACAAAAATTTAACTGATTGCATTTTTGGCATCAGTATCGATCACTAATCACCCCCTGATAGTTATTTTGAAAATATATTTAATGTACAGAATTGACCTCTCTACAGATTTATTATAAGTATAGATTTCTTGTCTACAAAATACAAAATAAATAATTAAATTGTTCCGGTCGACTGTTTTTTTGTTATTATGCATTTTTGTTGAAAAATCAGACCTATTACAACTACACAAAATTTATTATTCAGCATTAATGTGCAGTTATTACTTAGTAACTGGATCTAATTTATTGATAGTAAAAAAAAAAAAAAAAATAAAAGGTATTTATTTCAGGCATAGCCCATAAAAGTGTTAGTAACAAAGGTCTTATAAACTATGGTTAGTAAATCACACAGTAACCTAAACACAATTAACGAACGACAATTTGGTGTCTTTAGTAAGATGGACGCGTGTCCAGTGCTGCATGATGGCACTGTCCACGTCCAACCTCGCCGCGACACTCTGCAGGAGGCTGTTGGAGCTGCCACGCACACGGTGGATCAGGGACGCCGTGCGCTTTCTTAAAATGGCAGCAAAGCTATCTACTCGAGCTTCTGCCAGCATCCCTGATGCACTGCAGTATCGTCTATAGTATATTTTTACAACAAACTAGCAAAACATGTACAATATTAATGTTTACATGCATAAATATTTCAGTGTACATAACAACACGTTTATTTAATAATAAATTATAATCTATACTGCATTACTAGCATATTGCAAACGCGAAAGTAACGCAGTATTGATTTATTTGGATTATTTTTATATTATACACATTATTGGACGTGTGAGAAGGAGAATAAAGGCTATCTTTTGTACTACAAAAACTTTGAAGAGCTCAAAAAAGGGGAAATTTTGTTTATTAAGCCTATGGCTGAAATGATGATGATTAAGCATGCTTTAACTTCCTTATAATAATTATGCTTGTATGTAACTTTTAGAATAAATGTAATAGTACCTAGTAGGTATTTCTGTGCCAATCTGGTGAATGTCGCAGGAAGTACCTGGATGCGGGTGGCGCAGGACCGGTCGCTGTGGAAACCTTTGGGGGATGCCTTTGTCCAGCAGTGGAGGATTCCGTCAACTGGGACCGCAATTGACTGGGACCGCGGTCCCAGTCGCCGGATGCATAAAAATTAAATAATTTTCTTCCGGCGACTGGGACCACTCATGGATTTTAGTACTGTACCAATTTTGGATTGAATAATATTTTCTTTTAAGTTATTATGAGTGGTCCCAGTCGCCGGAAGAAAANGCCGGATGCATAAAAATTAAATAATTTTCTTCCGGCGACTGGGACCACTCATGGATTTTAGTACTGTACCAATTTTGGATTGAATAATATTTTCTTTTAAGTTATTATGAGTGGTCCCAGTCGCCGGAAGAAAAATTTTTTTTTTATGGATCCGGCGACTGGGACCGCGGTCCTAGTTAATTGCGGTCCCAGTCGCCGGAAGCCTCCAGCAGTGGACGTCATTTGGCTGAAACTAACGAACTTAGTATTTATTTAATTAAGTACCAAGTTACCTAAGTCTGCCACCATAACAACAATGTTAACAGCATTGTTGTGTTCCGTCAGTTAGAAGAGGTATGATATCCAGTTCCTCCGTGGTTGAGGATTCCGGGTGAAGCTCGCTTCCACCTTCGGCCTGATCGTCACTTACCATCAGGTGAGATACAGGCCAAGAGCGTTGTCGATAAAAAAAGAATAAAATACATCTAGTTTTATAGCTATAGCTTCTCTTTAGCTGTTGCAAAACTTTAAAATTATAGAGACTGTGTCTTCGGGCTCTCATTTACATATTACTACATAAATTAGATATTTGACTGTTGTTTTATGTATTAGCGAATATTAATACATTTGTAATCTGATTTTGATAGAAATTACGTTATTAATGTGTTGGTTAATAAATATTGGATTTGTACCGGTTTTTTGCAACGTTTCTTGATTATGGATCTAATTCTTAGATAACTTTGTCATTTCACTGTTTAGACAGAGGTTAGACTATCATATTATTATGGATTGGGGACGACTCATATCCAATATTACTCGTATATGATAGCAAGAACGTTTGTGAGGATGGATGTTTATTTACTTCTTCACACAAAACTACTGACCCTCTTTAGTATAGTCACCTAGTGTTAAGACCACCTATCTCAGACCTAGAGGTCGTGAGTTCGATTCCCAATGGAGGCCAATTTTTCTGCTCGGTGAGGTTTATAGTAGAACTTGTTCAAAGTCCACCTATTTCGGCAGTTGGAGGAAAGCAGAGAACATAAAAACTCTATGTTCTATGGAGGAAAGATAGTCAGTTGCAATGTGGTTGAGGATTCCGAATGAATCTCTCTAATAAATTACTTTCCATCAGTGGCCTGACTGTGAGTTTACCTCAAACGCTCACTAGTGAACGCGTTTAAAAAATGTATGAAAATTTTAGTTCTTGAACGTTTCCGCTAGGGACGGTGTACAATCCGTCATACATTTAAATCACAGTGAGCGCGAGTGTTTAAAAAACTGGACCAATTTTAATTAAACCTCTCAATGTTTTTTAGCTTTTTATTAAGCATAGTTATAACAACAAAACATATTGCCTACGTCTACAAATATCCGTTGTCTGGTACCCATAGCAACAAGCTCTGCTTAATTTGGTATTTGATGGTGCAGTGTAAATTACCAAGGTTATTTATTTATTTATTCAATATTATGCTCTCCCTTCAATTTGCAATATCAGGAACCAAATTAGCGCTATCTACGGGATATCTATCAGATAATCTGCATGAAATAACTCCGAATCTGGTAGAGCACGCCAAATATCCGGTTTGACTGGGTGAACAACCTTAGGTACAGTCGGCGACGATATTTAAATCAATGATCTATTGTTTATTCATTTTTAACATCACCTATACCATGCAATAAAGATTCTGATTCGAACGAAAAACAAACGTCAATTACATTTTATTCCATTTTTAACCGACTTCAACAAAAGGAGGAGGTTCTCAATTAGGTTTTTAGGATACCGTTCGAAAACTGTCAAGTTCGAGTCGAACTTGGGCATAGAGAATTCTTCATCTCTACACGATATAAAAACTTTCTTCTCATTTAAGGTTAATTATATACGAGTAGGTTGTATACAGGGTGTTAGGTAAATGGGTATATGAGCCGACACTAGCCCATGTTAACATGGGCATATAAATGGTATGGTGAAGTCAGAAATTTGATATCATCATTGTTTTTTTAATTTTTATACAAAATAAATTTTAGAAAATCCGATTTGTATGAAAATTAAAATAATTTAAATTAAGATATTAATTTTCTGGCTTTCACCATACCATTTTGACCATGTTAACATGGGCTAGTGTCGGCTCATATACCCATTTACCTAACACCCTGTATACATATATTGACAAACAAAAGAACTAAACAATTCATCATTATCACCCACAAGGTGGACCGACGACCTCATAATGGTAGCAGGTAGGCGCTGAATGCAGGCCGTCACCAACCGGCCATCGTGGAAATCATTGGGGGAGGCCTACGTTCAGCAGTGGACGTCCTATGGCTGACATGATGAAGTTATTTTTTCTTTCATCCTTTATTGTTTCTTTCTTACTTTAATATTATAACTAATTTATTACGCAACTGTACTGTCTAGAACTCTAGAGTTAAGAGGACAGGCGCGCGCGCAACCCGGGAGTGAATTTAGACAAGCGCGGACATTCCGCCGCGCTATCGATCCAGGAGGTCAATCGCGAAATTCAGATTTAGCGTCTCTTTCGCTCGCGCTAGAATCTAATGAGGATTTTCGCGATTGACAAATCCGCCAGATGGCAATACGTAGACGGGAGGTCCAAATGCTGCATGATTGGTTATTTTTGACATGACATTGACAGATATGTCGAAATCCACCAATCATGCAGCATTTGGACCTCCATGAGTCCTCCATGGGTCCTCCCATGAGTTATTTTTGACGTGACATTGACAGATATGTTAAAATCCACCAATCATGCAGCATTTGGACCTCCCGTCTACGTATTGCCATCTGGCGGATTTTTCAATCGCGAAAACCCTCATTGTGAGTAAATGTGACAGATATAGACTGAACATGCCAAACGACTTGCGACAAGAGGGCTTAGTGTGAGATATCATACGTCATCACTAGCGAGCGCGATAAAAAATATTCGAATATATTTTAGTTCTTGAAAGTATCACTTTTTTATGCAGTCGATATCGAATGCGTTTAACGTAAACTCATACTACGCCCCCAGTGTGCTTACCATGAGTTTACGTTAGGTGTGCTCGCTAGCGACTGCGTAAAAAAATAACGTTAAATGTATGACATATTGTGCAGCGCCCCTAGCGGCTGGGTGAATTTCAACAAGTGCATATTTTTGCCTAATTTTGGTGGAAATTGTTATTTGTGTATTTTTATTCTTTAATTATAGATCAAATTTATTGGAAACTTATACTGTTTCTAAAATGATTAAGACATTAAATTTTGTCCAGTAGTTTTATAGATTTTCCTTACACCAAAATTAAGAGAACACCAAAATTTATATTAAAGCACCAAAAATAGAAAATATGCTGTCAGTCGGTCATATCTTAGTGCCAAGCTCAAGAAATGGTTTTAAATTTACCAGCACCGACTCCAAAAATATTAATCATGGTATATTGTCCTAATAAATAAATAACGACGTACTTATTTTCTACTTTTAAGTGATTGTTGGCGTCGGTTTTAATTTTTTTGTTAAAATTATTTTTTTTCATGCTTTTTAGTTGATTAGTCCTTGTTATTGTCACTGAAGAGGGACAGTACCTATGTTTAATGTGATTAAGACTATAATTTTCCATTTTGTAATGGAAAATTATAGTCTTAATCACAATCCAAGTGTAAATAATCTTCCTAGCAAAATACAGGCTCCCTACTTTAAATATCGGCAACTAAAAAGTATCAATGTATCATGTGTCAATGTATGTATCAACAAATGAGTATTGAGTATCATCTAACTCCTAACTTATGTTGTTTGACCTTTCATCATCAGCTCATCTTAAATACCTGAAATAATACAACTGTATGTACATACCTACCTAAAATATTTAAAGAATTATCCTCCAACTCCTAAGCGTTAAGGAGTTTTACCTTCCATCATCACCTCATCAACATTAGATGATGACTACTTGAATAACTTTAGAAAACGTATTGCATTCCTACAAAATTTGAGGTTTACTCTCGATTTCCCTAGGATCCCATCATCAGATCCTGACTTGGTGACAATGGGACCACCACATAAGTGTACCCTATAGAACAAAAAAAGAATTTTGAAAATCGGTTCACAATTGACGGAGTTAAGTCGGTTAAAAATGCTTTGGTGCACCACCAAAAACACCAAAATTGACTCACCAAAATTAGATTCTCGTTGAAAAAGCTAAATTATATGAAATCTGTTTTAAATATAACAATAACATTTTAACACATGGTATGAAAACAGTTCCTTTACATTATACGAGGAATTCAACTAAAAAGAATAGCTTAGAAATCTTATACAAAAAGACACCAAAATTGCAGAATTGTTGTCCGTTTAAAAAAAAACAACACATTTACGTTTTTGGCGGGAAGACGCAGAGGTCTTGCACCCGTCTGCCGTCACTGCTCGCGGGGGCGGTACTAAACCTAACGAATGATGGGAGTGTTTAAATCCTGTTTGATCTTTAAAGAAACTGACGAGCTATTTCATTATTGACACCAAAATCATAAATTTTTCGCGGACAAAACTTAAGGACGTGACTTAATCACAGTTATTTGGGAAACTTGCTTAATTTGGTAATCTTAGATAATAGATAGATTGTATAATCCAAAAATATACTTTTTCCCTAAGTTCTGTTTTGATCTTCAGCTAAAAAAATACATATTGTAAGAAATTAAGGATGTGGACACTGCACCAAAATTAGAAACGCTTAGTTCAATTATTTTTTGTCGAATTTGTAAAAGAAAATACTCATTAATAATGTTGTCCTCAAAATGGAACCTCTGTATATTTTCGTGTAAAAAAAAATCAAAGTTCTATGTCATAAAAAACATATGATTTTCAGCTACGCCGCTCAAAAAATGTGTTTGGGAAATTGACCCGGCTACTTTCAAAAACCAAAATCTTCATAGATTTATTTGACGTACTCGCTAGCGTAGCGCCAATCATGGTAAGCACACTAGTCACGGTTTATGATGAGTGAGGTTCTGTCAATTTGTTTTTTTTTTTATCCACAACAACTTCCTCGTTACTCTTGGCCTGCATGGAAATGGAAAGTGAGGTTCAGGGCGAATGTGGAAGCACATTAGTTGCTGATTTCTCTTACTATTTTTACCTAAAACACATACCAAGTATTAGACTATAAATAACTCATTAAATATCTATTTATTGGAAGGAAAATTGACCGCCTGGTCCGTAGTCGCCTTTTCAGAGTTACAGGTTTAAAATTTAAATCCTGTATTCATCATTTCAGCCATAGGACGTCCACTGCCGGACATAATAATATGACTCTCCCAGTGATTTCCACAATGGCCGGTTGGTGGCGGCCTGCATCCAACACCTTTGCGCTACCTTTATGAGGTCGCCGGTCCATCTTGTGGGTGGATCCTGTATTGATTGTTCAATGTTTGTTGTATTTTGTTAGCTAATTTAATTAAATGGTGAGTTTTAATAAAATAACAACTAGGTTAGTTGCTTATCGGAAGTAGAACTGTATTTTTGTAAAAGTAAGTCTAATTTGAATTAATGTATTAGCAATTTAATTAACACTTGAATAAAACATTCGAAAGTTAAGTAAATAATTACTTAATTATTAATTCAAACAGCTCTAGGTCAATGTTTTAAGTGAAAGAAAATCATGTTTTTTTATTTAAGTTTGTAATATGTTACACAATCACTTAATTAATCATTTTTAAGTAAATAGACAAAATAATATATCATATAAAACACGACAAATTAAATTACACTTGACAGGCCATGAAATGTTTGATGTGTAATTCATAATTAGTATTTGTTTTTAATAAAATCTTATCTTTTACTTAGGTAAAATTAATTTTATTGCTCGTTAATGTCAGTCTTTTTTCAAAACACTTGTTAAATTAAGTATTTGTAACATAAAATTACGAATTCATATACCTACTTATTTACTTGAAGATAGTGTAAATTGCCTATGTGATACTGCTATTTCTATAAAAGAAGAGTGAAACTCTGAAAAATAGGCATATTTTTACTGAACTTTATAATTATGCAAGGTTAATCATTATACTATGTGCCCTGCCCATTGCCACTTCAGCTTGCTAATCCGTGCTTGGGGGAGGCCTATGTTCAGCAGTGGACGTCCTATGGCTGAAATGATGATGATGATGATGATGAATAATTATAACTAGGTTTAAGGAAACGTTCGATTTCTAATTGAGTCAACTAATATATTTTGTTTTATGAGTCTAGGTCTAAAGATCAAAAGATCAATTGCATAATGCCTAAAAGCATTTTAAAATTCAATTTCGCATGCAGTAAATATTACGTGAATTTGAGAAATTGAGCTTTCTGTGAGAAATCGTTTTTTTTACCAACTACGAGAATGCTCTTGGCCTGCATCTCATCTGATGAAAAGTGATGATCAGCCGGGCATAATCTTATCGATAATTTTAGACGACAAATGTATGGGCTTATCACAATAAAATCGGTAAAAGCCTATCACAGCGTGCATCCTAGGCCAGGCCAAAGTTGAATACCTACGATCATAAATGCCGAAACACAACAATGCTCTTAACATTGTTGTTGTTATAGGTAAGATGATAAGTTTCGTTCTACATAAAATACTCATAGGTACTTGATTAAGAACCATTGGAGCATTCAAATTAAAATCATTTATGCAGTACTTAGGTCCTTTCTAGGGCAATTGTACACGTCCCAAATATAGCTTGCCCTACCACCACTTTGGGACAACATATGGGCTGGTGCTGAGAAGAAGTGGTGGAAGAAAGTCAGTCAAAGTCAAAGTCGAAATTTCTTTATTTGTATAGACTATATAAATAGTACTTACAAATTGAAAAATATTTTGCTCTTAAGGAGCCTCTATATGTCTCATAATAATATTATTACCCTACCAGCGCTTCGAGATCTTTAACAGCATTGACTTCTTTCGTTCTTCGATGTGAGCAGCTCAAACATATCGACCATTTATTTTTATTATTATCACTGTTTTCCACATAAACACAATCTTACTACTACTTGCTATAGTTATTCTAGTGCATATTTATTATAACAATAATACATTAACTGCCAGCTCAGTCACAGCACTAGACAAATAGCCAATCCCCAATGGTTTCTAAATAATTACTTGTCATTTTAATATGGCTATCGATGTCCGAACAACACTAGCGAATAGCGGTTGTCCTCTATAATGGACAAAGGCCCGTATTCTGAATCTGTGCAAGAATATGTCGATTCAAGTCTGTGATTGGTGTAAAGATTGGATATCCAACAGTGACAGGCTAGGCTTCTACTTATTAACCCCTTTATTATTACAAAGTAACCCCTAGGTGTAGAACGTCACTTTAATAGGGTTCGACTATGGTGAGTATGGTGTAACATTTTATTATTAAGGGGGTAAGTGTCTAGGTTGTGACTGAGTTTGTTGCGGCGCTTCTTCTCAGCATTTGCCAAATGTTGGTCTCGAAGCGCTGTTAAGGCAAAAAGATTACGAGACGTAAGTACGTACAGGTTCATAATATTGCTCGTTGATATGGCAGTGTAGGGCTTCGAAAAATGTCTTTCGGTAATCAGTCGAAAAACCCAGTCTAGTGGCGGCGGGGTTCGGACCCGCGTTCATCGGATCTCGAGTCAGCCAATCCGACACCTTCACCGTTCGGTTATTGTCACTTTGAACAAGCTTAACACTATGTTCAAGTTTGAAATACAAGTATTGGATCGTTTCATAATACGGGCCAAAGCTTCTGTATTGGTTTAATTTCAAAGAGCTTTTCTATTGTTGACTATTTAGTACGTATTACGCGGCCAAATTAAGTTTTCACTTAAAGCACGCAAATTAAACGATATTGATCCTTGGCTGTAAACATAGAGTTCGTGCATAGGCAATTGGGATCATGCTATTCAATTTAGCTGGATTGGATTTTACTGTAACTTACCTGGATGAGCTTTCAAAGCTCGATTTGGACTTTTATAAACATTCTTTAAGCTAATATTATTGCGTACCTCTACCGCAGGTTATAAGGAAGGACAGGTAAACATAAGAAACCATCAATTGCACCTTTAAAAAATTGGTTTTATTTTAAAATTCCGCAATTTGTACATCCATTACACAATTGGTCATCCGAAAATGGGCATAAATTGCATAAAAGCATGTAAGAGAATACTTAGGCCCACTCATCTTGTTTAAGGCGAATTTCAATTGAACACGGATTGTAAAGACCAGGATTTGTTGACGTAAGACACCTATTTTATTGTAATCTCTTCTGACCACTGTTCAGTTCGTTCGTTTCAGCCAAATGACGTCCACTGCTGGACAAAGGGTTTCCTGCTGGACAACGATCGGGCCTGCGCTGCCCGCATCCAGGTACTTCCCGCGACATTCACTGTTCGGTATATTTTATGATTTAGAGACCTAGTTAATACCCTTTGAACGAATCCACTTGCTGATTTGACGCACACAACAATACAAGTTACTTTCTCTCTTTTGGAAACTAGATGGCGCTGTCTTGAGCTATAACGCGGTGCGGAAGTTTTTTCCTTTTGAATCGACTATTGTCTACGAATATGTATAAAGCTCGCCATTAGCACGCTGAAGCTCGCTGTTTGACACACGCTTAAACCACGCAGTGTGGATTTTTTTTCATATTGATTTGATTAGTCTGTATAAATAAAGCTCACACATACCACTCTTCAGCTCGCTGTTTGACACATACTTAAACATTTAATCAGTTGCTCAAAACAAACGACCGTACAGATCCCAATCGGCCTATCCTTTTATGAGTGTACCTAACCGAGTAACCGAACCCAGATACGGCCGATTACGCAACCACCACGCCCACGGGTCATACAGTGATAATAATTTGCATGGAGTACACCGGGAAGCTCTGGTGTAGTCCGGGAGATAGAGACTGAAATTCGCCGCCTCTGAATCAGACCTAGAGGTCCTGGATTCGATTTTCAGTGAAGGCAAAAGGCTCTTTGGTTGATGGTAGGCCTTGTTAGCAGCTACCACCCACTTATCTAAGACAGTACATACAATAATGACAATGTAAGCATTGTTGTGTAAGGTCTAAACAGTTGGCGGTAAGAGAACTAGTTCGCCAGGGTATCTTCCGTCTAATGGCCTGATCATCACTTTCCATCAGGTTAGACGCAGGCTTCCCCTTAGCGATTGAAAAAAAATACATAAAAATGGGTTAATTTGTGAAAATTAAATAAAACACCTAATATCTAATCGGCAATTAATTCTACAAAAACTAATTTCTCAATTAGAAACTAATTAAAAAAATATTGTTTGTTTTCTGATAATTTATTGTTCGACACAGTCGTAAATAATAATTACCAATCACGAAAATAACTGTGAAATTTTAAAAGATAAATAATAAACTAATAAATTCTAATCAGAATATCGCAGCAAAATATTCTCTACCGCCCGGACTATAATACTCTGCCGTACATCTGGCTTAGCTTTCTCTACACAAGTTACTGCATAATCCACTCTATTCCTCTTTGATAAAGTTTATTTTACAGTGTCGCAAATTCAGGGCATTTGCCCAGACAAGTTAGGGCTTATATCTCGTGCTAAAGGTCGTTATACACCGTACTGTACAAAGAATGAGTGATGTAACTGTGAAACGCAAATATTCTGAATTTCGTATTGCAGGTCTAACTAATGCCATAACACATAACAGGAATTTTGTTTTCTTAAGGGTCACTTAAAAATTAGGGATTGATGGTAAAAACAGACATATTAAGCCTGGGTCTTTACTTGTGTAATGCTCGTTTTCACCATCAATGCCTAATTTTTAAGTGACCCCTATGGTACCAAATAACAGGAATTTTGTTGTCATATGGGTCACTTAAAAATTAGGGATTGATGGTGAAAACAGGCATACCTAAGTTAGATAAAGTTGCGGGTTCAATTTACATATGAGGCGACCGATTTTTCAAACGGTAAAAAATTAGTTTGAGATGCATTTACGAGTAAATGCAAATATCTTAATAACTATTGTAAGGTAACTAATATGTTACTATTTTTCTTATTCTATCGTATGGGACGGGACTATTCCTAACTCCTCGTTCCCATTACTTACTACAACTCCTATGTAGTCCAGGATCTAAAGCTTGACCACCATATCAAAAATGTGTCATAATTGTGTAATGAAAACCCTCAGATTTTAATAATAAGATAAAGAAAAAGATGAAGAAATGGTGTCTTTACTACGTTCGTGTTCACTTTTAGATTGATATAAAAGTTGAATCATTATTTACTATCGAGTATCCGCGAATAATCACTCTTTGCACTGTACCAACAGCGCATCAGTCGATACATTTGTTGTAATATAACTCTTATACCAACCACTTAAGACACAATGCTTATCTTGACAAGCCGTTGTCCGCACATCTCTAACGGTTCACGAATTCCAAAAGTCATCTAGTCAAGGGGAAGGCAGATATGGATCAAAATCTCTTGTTTACGTTCCATTTACGTTCCGTTTCAAATCTAGGCGGAGTGAAAGATTTAGCGTTTGTGATAATAATTAGAGACGTAGACATGACTGGACAATGTGAAGCTTTAGGTATAAAAGTCTCCCAAAAGCTAAAACAGCAATATGTAGGTATATGTAACGTCGTTCGTTCGTTTCAGCCAAATGACGTCCACTGCTGGACAAAGGCCTCCTCCAAGGTTTTCCACAATGCACGGTCCTGCGCTGCCCGCATCCAGGCTCTTCCCGCGACCTTTACCAGATCGTCGGTCCACCTAGTAGGAGGCCTGCTCACGCTACGTCTTCCAGCCCGTGGTCGCCACTAGAGAACTTTTCTGCCCCAACGGCCATCGTCGAAGAAGAAGAAGAATTAGAACAATAAATCTGTTAACTTCTTTTTGTTAAAGTTACAAGTAGTTACGAGTTACAAGTAAACAAATGTTCACCAAAAACGAAAAAAATGTAGATTCAAAGATTAAAAGTTATCTCAAGTTCGAAAATATAGATTACACTTCCATCTCAAACTTCGATAGTCAACTGTTTACTTTTACAACTATGGGAAGGCAACTTTCCACTACCACAATACCCTCGTAANTCTGCACCCACTGGGAATCGAAACCGGGACCTCTGCGTCTGAAGCAGGTGGTCTTACTAGACTAGACCACAGAGGCGGTTAAACTGATATGACTGTCAATAGCGGGCTATAATTATCGATGTTTGTTTGCAAACCTTTGCGAGGTAGGGACTATCTAATTGCCTGTATGCACAGCACGCCTCAAGACATTTATAATTACCTACGCCTAATAAGTTAATTATGTCAATCAGTATGGAAATAGAATGAAAAAATTGGTTTACCTAATTACTATTAATTCGTACAAAAGGACCGTTTCCATGGTTACAAAACACAAATAGTCTCAACGCTCAGTTCTAGACTTACCGATAAAAACTATAAAATGCAAGGACAAGGTAATATCTATCAACATGTGAAAAGTTAAACGTTGATTTACGATAATGTTCATCTATACTTGGATAAAGAATGACAGGCAAACTACCATTAGACCCAATCACGGCGCACTCAGAAGGTTGCATGTACTTGAATAATTCCACGGAATCAACCGTGAACTTTGAATAAAAACGATAAATACATACCTGCTTATATCGTGACCTTTTTCCCATTGTGGGAATGAAAATAGCATTCATTACAGTTGAAATTTTATATAATGTAAGGTACCTACTTACAAATTGGGGCCTGGAACGTGAATAATGTGCCCTTATTAATATGGTAGTACTTATAAAGCATTCTTGTTATAAATGAACTTAAAAATCGGATAAATGTGTGTCGGACCACGCGTTTTCTAGGGTTCAGTAATACAGTTTTAATTTATTAGTTATAGGTTACTTTATAAATAAATTAGTGGATGAAATTTAGACAGATTAGTAAAAATATAAGGAACCCTTGTTTTACTACGAAAACCTAAATCACATCCCTGTATATTTCAACATTTGACGGCTCATGACATGTTTCCATAACGAATTTTGAGACTAGGTATAGGTAGGTACTTATGACTTATAAAACTTATAAAAAAAACTATGTAAAACTTTACTTATTCAATTTATATGTATACCTACTGGTATTGCTAACCTACAGAATAATATTAAGATAACACAACGATAAATATTATATTGACCTATCATCTAACTGTACAACATTTACAGCTTCAATATCGGCTAGAAATTCAATTGTTATCGAGCAATCTGCGTAAACGATACACGGCAATTTCTCACTCAGATTATAGGCCGGTTATTGGAATTGGATATTTGGCGTGGCACTCGCCGTCAAATTGGTAAAGGTGTGAGCTGAGCAACATCTCTAAATGCTCACACAGATGCCGGGCCCGAATGAATTTTGCACTGCAAATAGCGAATATACGCTGCATTCGTAGAGGGGTACGAAGCTCCTAGTTACGCGACCCCAGCGCGTATTTTTTTTCTCGAAAGTTAAATTGTAAACTCGCCAGTACGATTTCGCTTATCGCGTCCCGTTTTCATTTAACTGCAGCGCATTTTTATCCAGTTTGGTACTCTTCTAGTTAAATTCGTAACAAGACAGCAAAATACAGTTACCACCATAACAATAGCCTGTGCCTATCATTCACCAATGCTGAATATCTATGCGATGCGACATAATTAACAATATGGTTTCCTATAACTAATCAGATTAAGCTGTCAATAATTAATTCACTAATCACATTTGATATCAATCAGGGAGTTGGAAGATGCCATTTTCGATGCCATGATGTCGATATGCATGATTTAATATGTTATTCAATTTGATTTTACTGTGCCATATCTCAAGTATACAAGAAATAGAAATACCTGTGTAGCAACAAATAATTGCCATTAACAGCTTTTGTAGGCTATAGCTACTCGTATTTCAAATCCTATTAAAGCAGGTAACAGAGATTAGTTACCCAATATTTTAAAGTGTTACATTATTTTATTATATTTTTTTTAATTCTGTAATATGTCTACGAAGATCACTTTATAGTAGTATGTAAATGTACTTTCATCGTCCTTCATAGTCAACATTTTATCGACAGTTATTTACGGGCAGCACTAGTAGAGAATGGCGTGACATTACCCCTATCACTCACAAAATTATTTGTATCGGACGGCACACAAATGGTCAAGCGTTCGTGTTCCGTGGTTAATTCGCCCGAGTTCAAAAGTCAAACAACACACGATTTTAAAGGGATGCAATGTACGATTCCGCCTGCTCTGTTTTAATTTAACCGCCGTGTATTTCTATCCTTCTAACCGCCGTGTGTTTGGTGCTCGACACTTTTTACACTCGTTTAAAACTCAAACAAAATATGGGAGGATTTTTAAAGGAGTATTTTCATGGGGCCTCTGACGTTCGGTAGAACGTAGAGTCGTACCCACGTGACGTGTTACGGCATCATCCTATTATATGCTTGTGTTGCGTTTATTTTCTTCCATAATCTATTGTCTGCTGTGCGAATTTTTTTTTGTGTACATTTTTGTAATGCCTTTGCGCTTTGTGTTGCTTTGAAAGTTAGCTCAGCGAGTCATATTTTAGTGTTTCTTTTTGTGGAGGTTTCGGTTTCAATGTGTTGAAGTTTATGATATCAAATAGTCTTTGTTCTTTATTATGTCACGTCATTCTTTATGATATCTTCCCATATTTTCCATGTTATTTACTTGGCTACAGTAGTTCAAAATAGCCTGATCATTGTCTTCAAACATACGTTATTATGGCTGATACTGGATACCAGCAAGGCGCCTTAATGAACTTGTAAGGCGTAGCGTGCAGGCCTCGACATCTGCCCGCCCTCCTACACGTCTAAACGAATCGCTTTAACTGCCTTTACGTTGCTGCTAAATAGGATTTGTGAAACTGCTAATTATACAAGTTGTAATAGCGTACTTATTAAGTTAGTTATAGGATAGGTATTGGTTTGGTACTTACGTCATACTGTACAATAAACACGAAATGTTGAATGGTTGGTATTTCCAGTATTTCCGACTGTCCTTAAATTAATTTCATATTTGACGCCACAGCATGTATACACTTCGAATCCGATTCCCAAAATGAATTTCCACGCCTCACGTTCGCCGAAACTATTCGAGTAAATCAAATAATAATCGTATTTACAATTGCGCCAATTGATACACATTAATTACAGCTCGCATCGTATTGATGATGACAATATTGATATACTATTCACACTAATATTAAGTGCGAAAATAACTAATATCAGTTACGTTTTCGCGCTAAACCGTTAAATCAATTTTGATTAATTTTAACATAGAGATAGGAAACAATTACACGAGACCGAGGTTAGCGTTTGTCGCAATAATTAAATCCTAAAGAATAGAAAAATATGATAGTTGTACAATAAAAATAAATAATTACGCTGTGATTGTGATTAATCCACGTGCACGTGATAATTCATACTTACCTACTACGCGTGTGATACCTATCGAAAACGCGGGTAATGCAAAAAGCCGCTTAACACTAGGGATAATCTTTTAATAAATAAATTGGTTGATTAAGTTGCCTCTATATTATCATTATGCCACATTATTCGCAATGGTTCTACCCTCTGTCATTTTCCAACGAGTAAACCAGTACCTCGCGTATATCGGCGCCTCATCTCGCTGAAGGGTGTCCCATACTTCGCCGCCACCACTCGAGAACTCGTCGACCCCGTCTTCGGCTCGAGAATGAAACGACAAGCCTAACGCCTCTCAATTTAGCTCATCCTTCGAACCATACTTAACATTTGTGATTTCGCCACTAACTTTGTAAAGGACTAAGTAAAATTGAATAACTTTGGTGCTATCGATTACTTTTGCTGTCTCGCGGATAACCTCATTTTGAATTCCGTCCTTGAGAGTAGTCCTGTGCATGCGCTCCCGAGTTCGTCGAGAAACTTTAAGTAGAACTGGTAGAACTGTAAGAGGCTCTGGCTCCGATCCGTACAGTTTTCGTCAGTCAATATATCGAAATCAGATCAATACTTTCGCTGACTTTGATGAACACAATACTTAAAATGTGTATCGGTTTAACTACGCCCAGTTAAAATTCATGAGCGTGTAACACAGCTGAAAACATGTAATTAAAACAGACATTTTAAAAAGTAAAAATATTAGTTATTTGTACTATAAGTACAAACTAATACAAATACGAGCAGCGAATCGAGAATGATACGGTACTTGAGAGAATTAAATTAATTTATTCACAACGATTGTTTAATATAATGTTTATTTGTATTAAATGTGTGTGAATAAATAAGCAGTATTCCCGTAAGTTAGATCAATTAAGACGTATGTAACTGAAGTTGTGGGTTCTCTACCCCGACGTCGGTCTCGCATTGTAAAATTTGTCGGTCGCAAAGTTTACGGGACTTCTGGATGCTCTGCATACACGCTCCTCCACCAAGCAATGCGCCACAATTAATGTCTGGTGCAGACGCATGTCAAGTTAAACACAGTGGCCTCTTACATACATAATAATAGAGGCGATTTTGCAACAAAAATGTTAGTCTACTGTGCTATTGTCTGTAAGTCAAACGACTAACTAGTTTGTGGTCGCTTGCAAGTCGCAACGCTTGTGACTGATTATTTAGACTAGAAAGAGAATTAAAAAAAATACCCGCAGATAAATCTGCCACGTTGCGTTTTACACACAATTAAAGCTTGAGGCAAACTAGGGCGAGAATGACGCGGTTGCGTGGTACTCGTGATGGGACTTGGTGCGATTCACCGCCACCCACATTGCTACGAACTTCATGTGTTATTATTCCATTATTGTAACTGTTACTGATCTTGTCAATTGTAACACTTACGCCCGCATTCACAAACGATGCTTGCTTAAGTGAAGCAGCAAATCGAACGCACAGCGTTGAATAGAGCTCTGTGATAGGTTTGTGTCACCCTGTGCGCTGTGCGTCCACGCGCAGTGTAAAACCTCATAGTAATGTTTGTGAATACGGGCGAAAGAATCTGATAAGAAATGCTGTATCATCTCTTTAAAGAATTCCATTATTTAGCAAGGTGATTGCCCAAAGCGGTTCCACTTTTATTGTATGTTCAACTCTCGCCAATGTGAAAACCTTTATAAAGTTGACTGACGAAAACCAGTGAGTGAGCAGTGTGCCTCAGTGTATGAGAAGGTAGGTTTACAAAAATATTTGTAAGACGTTTTGTTGCATCTTCTGGGTTATGATAGTTCATTTCATCAATAAAGCATTTATCTAATGAAAGACATTTCAGTAAGACAGTGTAGAGAATGTTAGAAGGGTAAAAGTAAGTTTTACATACATATTAGATTTGTTCGATTGATTAAATACAAGAATAATGAACACACGTATTGCCCTACTCTGAAATTACTTACATTCTAACTACTTGTCTAACGAGCTACCATCCAACCTGTCCAAACTTCCATGCCACCTTATACCCACCCATTCAGCAATACTACGCCAATACACGCACACGGTTAATTTATTGGAGTATTCCTTCAAGCATAAATTACATACATATTCAGACGTTTAAACGACTGGAAGCAAACCGTATGGTATTCTACATTCACCTCAGGAATTAGTTATGATTAACACTATTTCAATACTTCGACCACTGCAACTTGATAAATGAGTAAAGTTCTAAATACACTCGCGAGCAAAACTATGGAATCACTTACATGAAGTTGTTTCCACGCGATCTTGTGTACTAACGAATTTGTTAGTAACAAAAAAAGTGGCACCATTTTAAAGATTAAACTTTTACCTTTAAATTTATACCAAATTCATTTAAATCACACCAGTATTTAAAAAGATATCGCGGCTGATGTGAAGAAGTAAGGAAAAAGATATGTATCAACTGTTTGATACGTCGCGAGTTGCGGCCCATTTACCCCCTATAAAAGCACGTGTTTTCGGATTTTTGCTTTTCGCTTTTTAGGGGGTAAGTAGGCCGCAACTCGCGACGGAACAAACAGTTGATACATGTCTTTTTCCTTACTTCTTCACATCAGCTGGCATATCTTTTTAAATACCGGTGTGATTTAAATGAATTTGGTATCAATTAAAAGGTAAAAGTTTAATCTTTCAAATGGTGCCACTTTTTTTGTTACTAACAAATTCGTTAGTACACAAGATCGCGTGGAAACAACTTCATGTAAGTGATTCCATAGTTTTGCTCGCGAGTGTAGTTCCAAGTCTGATTAACAAAAGGCGCAAAGGTACCTACCAAAGGTCCTACTCTGTAAATCGATTATTATGCTCTGTAGCTCTACTATTGTTCCGTCTCTTTCTAGCGCTCTAAGATGTTGCCGCCAGCAGCGAAAGAGGCCGATAAAGTAGATTTATCAAAAGCACTTTTCGGGATGTACGTGCATAGTCAAGCGACACCGTGCCACAATGGGAACTAACTGACAAAAATCAATTCATGCGAATATCCTCTCTTTGAACGGGATATGCGCATGACTACGTTCAATTTCCAGTACAACGAATCTGCGACACGGCTTCTAAAGAAAAAGTTCACAAGTTGCACACAATGTCCGGGCGATCGGTTAGAATGGTACCTGTTCATGTGTCAGCTAATTGCAAAGTTCGCAATTATGAAAACGGAAAAATGGCAGGTTTCAAAATTTTTTCATCCTCTGCTTGGCAGGCGGGTTGGCGAGCGCAGTTTTGGCGCTGCTACCCATCTCGTGCTGCAGGATTTAGTCGCCTCTTATGATACGCCTCCTGTTGGCGGTGAGGAATGGTATTATTTACGGTACCTATTCTCGCAAATAAATTATTGAATTTGAAATATTTTTGAAACTTTCCGTGCCAGACATTAGGATTTTCCAAACAATTCTGTTGTTAATATCGCCGTGTCCCATAGCACGTATAGTAGTTAAGCAACAATTTGAAACCTGGGGACTGCTTGGAAGTGCGCCCGACACGTACAGAAGTGATTTGCGCGCGTACTCGCTCCAGTTACTCATGCACACTTACACAGCCAGCGAGCGCCAGCGCAAAGCACTTTGATGCCGTGCTCGCTTCGTCCGGATCACTCAATTTCGCAGAAACGCCTCCAACGTGTTAACTAAATGCCAAAGAGCCAAATGAACAATTGACGCCTAACTCTGGAATCCCATCCGATTTTCCATTCAATAAATCCCTTTTGGTCCATAAATTGTTGCAGTTTGATGCTTGCATAAAGCTATAAACCGGTACAGTCTACCCGTCTATATTTATTCTTTGAAGTGTAAAATAAATAAAACACTAATAAGCATGAAATAATCTGCCGTTCTTCACTCGTGTTTTTGGCATTTCTGTTTTTACTACAGATATGCAAATATGCAATACAAAATTGGTAACTAGGTTCAATTTATTTTATCTTTTTCTCTCAAAAGTAAATTACAGTCATAAAAAGAGTTAATTAGTGTCAGTTAATACCTTCTCACTATGAAGACTTATAAAGTTAATCTGTATTCACAAACATTACTATGAGGTCTTAGTACAGTGCGCGTGGACACACATGGTCCCAAAAAACTATTCATAAACAATACTTGAGTGGTGGAGTGACATAGACGAACCAATCACAGAGCTCTATTCAACGCTGTGCTGTGATTCATTTGACAGCGCATAGCATTGCTGCTCCACTTAAGCAAGCATCGTTTGTGAATACGGGTGTTATTGTACCTATTCGAAGACATATTAAAATTATAAGTATATTTCAAATAACCCACTCGTACTTATTTGCTTAAGATACGTACCTACACAAACAAACTTAGCGAATGTTGTTGATAAAGACAATAAATAGGCTCCTTGACAGACGACACAAAGGTCATTGCTATCTGAGCGGTCGCGATAACTGGCAAATCCACATGAACCCGCCCGATAACGCGGTGCATTCGAATGCGAATCGCACGCCGATAGATAACAACTCGAACGAGGGTGAGAGTGCACGGAATTACTCTTTATTTTTTTATGTAAGCGTCAGCGATCAGCCACTGAAAATAAAGTTACGAACTTGTCAGTTGTAGGTAACACTTTCTTGCCCAAATAAAAAAAAGAAGAAGTTGTCAGTTTCTTTGCTCCATGAGCTTCCGATATAAATAAGCCTGTTACTATTGCTACTAGTCTAGATCGTAGTAATGATACTTAAATGTTCATGTAGTGGGAAAAATAACATTACAAGTAATATCGAAGCAAAATTTTCCAATTCATAAGATCTAAGGATGGAAAATATAAAGTACAATTATTGGACTTTCCAATTCGCCAGACTGTAAGCATTTCTTATATTTTCTGTTAAGTTGTTAAGACTCTTTAACTTAACAAGCCGATATTGACTTCATTTTTCAGGATAGACTTACTTGAAACACAAAAGGTTATTATATTATAATACTTTAAACCTATTTGGTGTTCATAGGATGGAAGCAGCTATTCTCAGAAGCAATCACAAAAGAAAGTCACTGAATAGGAAAGAAAATTCTTTTTGAACAATTGGGAAAGACGGTGCATTTAAAAAACTTTTCAATATACATATTTTGAATAAACAATGAACGGAGACGGGCGGTAATTATAACTGTAAATTATAATAAATATTAAAATAGTTCGTTCGTACGTTTCAGCCGAATGACGTCCACTGCTAGACAAAGGCCGACCCCAAGGATTTCCACAAAGACCGCTTCAATCGTGTTTTGGTATTTCTGTTTTTACTACAGATATGCAAATATTATAATAACAATAGTACTTATATTTATTGATTTTAATATCATAGAATATGCAGAGAACAATACATTTTACAATATGGTTAATTGGGTTATGGGAAAAACAGATATTATGGTACATGTTCTAGAAAGTGGGTCGACCTTGAGTGGTGTAAGCAACGCCTAAGCGGCTTATTAAGGCTAAGGAAATTAGTTGACCACCGCAACCTACACCGGGACTAGGTTCCCCATGCTACACTCCGTTTGATGTCCGTTACCGTGTAAATCGTATTATGACGTCATATTCCGACATTATACATTTATGCCCCAAACCTTCCACAGAATATAAAGTGTTATTTGCTTGCGGTCTAACAGTTTTAGTACGGACGACGGCATACGATTATTAAGCTAAACACTGTCGCATCTTTATACTCTTGTTGTAATACTCGTAGATGCCGTTTTGCAGCAGAAATGTCATCTGATATGTTCTCGAGTTTACTACACGAAGGTAAAACGTTATGCTACGTATAAGTTACATGTTGATGCGCGACTGCGCAGTACCATCTCCCCATCGCGTCGCGTGTTGATTGCTGTCAATCAGCTAAATTGTTGTTTCCAACGTGCGTCATATGACTTTCATCCTTAGGTTTTTACAAAGGATTTTCTTTAAACATACTTACTGAAATTACCATCGATAATTTCAAAGTAATTAAGGCGATTAGAGTCCTCAATGACCTTGGGCGTTTGACCTTCACGCCGCGCGAAACACCCGCGCACCCCGCACGAAAACTCCGATTTGACACCGATCAAAATTACACGGGCATAGGTAGATACAGAATAGAAGCTCTTTTTTCATGACATTACTGCCTATTATTTTAAACTTGAATTGATGAACCTTGATTTCGGTGTCATTTAACTCAGGCGTAAAGGTATTTAATAAAAATAACACAATCCATGAACATTTTGTACGGGATATTTTATTTTTCTTATTTTTTCTTAAATTTTCTAATGTTTTTGTCGGTTCAGCCGTTCTCGAAATTTGAACATGTAATATGTAGGTAACTTCGGGTGGAATCTTGCAAGCTGAATTTGTTAGACCAACTTCCTGACGACAATTAGCCAAAGAAAAAATTCATTTTGATCGCTAATGTCAGTTTGCAGCGAGTGACACAACCTCCCCGTCTGAAGGCCAGCGGCCGACTGCCGCCCGCACCCCGCGAAGGCCCCCTCAACAGCAAAACGTTCGGAATTTATCAAAAGTAAAATTTATGAATGAAAGTAATGTTCGATTGAAAAACGCAACGTGTCATTTAAAGATTAAAGAATTCCTAATCTATTCGTGCAAAAATCTTTTAAATTAACATAGCCGTTTTGGAGGAGTAGGGAATTTAAGTAAAAAATCGATGTCCCGTATTTATTTTTTTAATCCAAAACAAAGAGACGTAGCGAAAATTCAAACGTCACAAATGTAGTCCTTGAACTGTTGTATAACATATATTTTTTTCAACTATTTCTGTCCAGCAGTAAAAGAGGAGTAGGCTTTACAAAATGCCCATTTGACGCGGATTGAGGACTCTAATCGCCTTAATGCTTTCAGTCGCCATAAAAACAATATGAGCTCAAATGCCCGAACCACGCCCTTTCTTTGTATAGCAACTATTGGATGTTTACTAAATAAACTTCCCAAGGGTAATGGATTCTTTTGGGTATCGATCAGTTCCATTTCACTGATAGGTGGTTTTGATCCAGATGGATAAACAAAATGTTTATAGTGAATTCAGTAATTGGATGTAATGTGTGGATATCCAAGTTATGAATTCTGCTATCGCCTTTACGACTTCGTAGAGTTGATTAAATGAGGTTTCGTTGTTACATCATTCTTTAATCGTGTCGATGTTAAGTCGCCTACATTCCGACAGTCGTAAGTAAAAACTTCATACTTAATTTTGTTTTATGTTTGTCTTCGTGGACATCTCAAATTTTATCGGTGGAAAATTCTGATCCTATTTCCTGTATTGCCATTTGAAACTAAATTCAAACTGTGAAAATGTTTCGATTTTGCCGATTCGAGAGCAGCCGGTGTGAAGTTGACACACACAACTTACTGCAAACCTTTTGATATAAGTGTTTTTAGCAATTTTTTGCTGCGTGTAGCTCGTCGTGACAGGGAGTTTTTTATTTTACGAATTCACGTGTTGCGGTTTTTAAACTGGCAAGCTGAGGCGCCATTAGTCTCTTTTAAATGATTTTTTATTTGTGTTGCGTTGGCTGGATTATAACATTTCAGAAGTATGCTAAGAATATAAACACAAATGCAGTTTGGAATTATCATGTTCAAAAGTTATTATACATTTTCCATTACCACTGATGAAGTTTATATTATTTTTCCACTTTATATTGTACATCATGCTGCTGCACTGTATGCATTGATCAGACATCAAATTAAAGATACATATTTTCTTATTATTCCTAAAGTAGTCATGACCTTCTCCACCTTATTCTCCGGCTTATCGTTGAATTTTGGGACACGATGTATATTTTTGGCATACAGATGTGTTGCCTGTATTGATCGACTTCATTTAAAAATTAATGAACGCTGATGAATAATAAATGAAGGATACTGCACCTCAGAATATGTAATTCAGGCGCGGTAAACGAAAGCCATGTAAAATAAATAATGCAGTTTCCTATGGTATTTATGAGTATAATAGTGTTATACCGGTTAGTAGAGCGGCGTATAAGTTGATAACGTGATCAAAGCCTCTATTACGTGCTTTTAAAATACATTTGTGTCTATTATTGGCTATAAAAGCTGCATCATCCCAAGTGGCGGGCGCTGCGGTCCCCGCTCGGTCCGCCCCCGCCGGTGACCCATCGTAACTTTATTATTCGTACTCTGAACTTTACTAACTTTTCACATCACAAGTCACCTGAGCCACGTCACAAGTCTAGTGCATGCACTTTGGGTACAACAGTATTGACTGCATGAATCATTTATCGTCGGAAAGTCAGCTCTTTTCGTCTGTATCTTCTTTGTAGGTATACTTTAAAGGCTTTCTGCGGTAAGAACTGAGATTGTTATTTAATGCGATAGTGCCAGATCTAGATGTGCTTTTCACGTGCAATTATGACAACACGAAAAATTATGGCTTAGCTTGTCTCAAACGACTCATTTATATCAGGACCATGGTGACTGAAGTTCATTTTAAAACATCTAAACAAACATTGATTCACTCACTATTCACACATAAAAACTCACTAAAAACCAAGTCTAACTAAATGTTATTGAGTTAGCGTTGGAAAACTAACAAATTGAACTAACTGTGGAGTTAGCCAATCCAATAATGACGAATGTTTACAGTTTACTGCTATGTGGCGGGCACGGACTTGCTGTAAAATTAGGTTAAATCCAATGATGACATAGATGAATAGATGTATCTAACTATCTAGTATAAATAAGGTTATTAGAAGTTAATGTCTGATTAACTCTTGAATTATTTACCTCTACTTTACCAGGAAATTCTTTGGGAGGCCTACAGTCTTTGTCCTAAACTATTTTAAAGTGTGGTTGTCACAACTACCGTTATACCAACAAACTTCAACAATCAATTGCATGCTGTGCAGTCGTGTAGACGCCTGCATAAGCTAATATCCTGATTCCACTTAGCACTGGACAGACCAATTTATAATGGCCGGTGATAGTCCTGTGTGAAGTGACTCGACGTTAGAGTGCCGCAAATTGAATTGTCACCCCCATGACAATTAAGCCCTGGTCAGCAGAAAGGTGGAATTAAAAAATAAGTATCCTTTTGCTACATTCAGCATTATTGTTTGTAACCGCTGCTGAAAGAGGATTTCTTTTTGAGGCAGGATTAAGCCATGCATTGACATTATTGATATCGTTAATGGTGACATTACTGTAATACTGTGCACACAGATCTGATGAGTAAAAAATAATCTGCTTAACAAACTTCCAACGGGGAAACCAAATAACATTTTTCCCCGAAGTAGATTAAATTACATTTGAATACTTTGTTACTATCAAACCATAATCTAATTGGTCGTGTGCAACACGAGTGTATGAAAAACAAAAGCGTTTATCTGTAAACGTTTTGTGAAACTGAAGCCTTTAAATATAAACTGATATCCGTAATTAAATTGCCAACCGCGCCGTGCAGTACAAAATTTGTGCCTAAAATGCTCGTGCTCCGGCGTGAAAGCTAAAAGCCAACAAAAAGGTTTTCCATGGCGACAGATAGAGTTCATTTACTCTGTGATCATCTCGTAGTATGTATTGATTGACTCTAATGAGTCAATTATCGTTACTTAGCAGGTTCGAATGGCTGATGCCCGCAGGCGGACGTATAGTGACAGGAGTAAATAATAAATACGTCCTGGAAATGAAAAAATCCTTTTACACAAAAGAGCCGTAATCGGGTTTTAATTAACTATTAATGAAGAATCGATTGCGGTCTTTTCTTCTTATTATCTTTATTCTATTTGGATCTGTAATTAATTTCTCGGAGGTAATGTATAAATGCAAGGTATGACATACCTTCCATCAGCTCTCCAAGCTCACGTAAATTACAATTTACATAAAATATAGGAGAGGGCGAACTATTGTGCATTTAGAGATTATTTGCTCTGCTCGCAACCACCAGTCCGATTATAAAGTGGCAGCAGACGCAATTAAACAAAGCGACCCTCCATATTTACCTGCCCACCATTACCACTGTTGATGGACCGTCAATTAGGGATTTAACGGGGAACATTGATGGGTTACTTGCAATTAGTTAATTAATGATAAATCGGATTGCACTCGGCCGTTTCAAACTATCCGTTTAATTTGAGTGATTAACCTACGTTTAATTAATAAGCACTTATGTTACCAATAAAATACTAACACTAAATACGTATGTTTCGGAAATGATTGATTTGATAGGATTAAATTCGTACGTCACTCATGGAGTGAGAGAAATAGGTATCGTGCAGCGTATTTATTGAGATAACTCCTATCTTAATTTGGATGGACACACTGAAAATTTCAATAACTTTATTTATATGACAAAATATTGCGGAATTTGCGAAGCTGTCAATAACTCGCTTAGAGAGCCACGTCCGAAGTAGTATTTCAAGACAAGTGCTGAAGAAAATGTAATAAATAGTACCTACTATTAATACCTAGCATTAATATCACATCATTTTACGGTTAGCAAATATTGTGTAAGTGAAAAAGCTAGCCCTGTTAAATGACGTAAAAGTGTACTCTGTTCTGCAAAAAAGTGTCGCAAGAAAGTTGGACTGTTTTTGACATGTCCCGTACATCGGTAAAGGGCAACGGGAACCAGGCAGTTCGGCAGGCACCTCACTTCACAAAGCTTAGCAGAGAACGTCACAGCGTGATTACATTTTCAAGCACACTAGCTTTCTCTTTGTGTCAGGGTTCGAGGATATATATCAAGGGATATATATCAAGATATATATCGGATATATATCCGATATATATCAAGCCGGTTTTGATGATATATATCAACTTTTAAAATTTGTTACTGTATTTGTACTTTTTGACATAAGATTTTTATTTTTTTAGATGATTTGGCCGTATTTCAAAGATATTTCATGTTTTTGCTTTATTTGTCTGATTTTAAGTTTTAAAAACATTAAAAACATGTTTATGTAACACATATGCAATAGTATTCATGAATAATGCAATAAAATAATACTATGGCTTTCATACAAAATTGATATATATCAAAGTTGATATATATCGGATATATATCATAAATATCCGATATTTTGATATTTATAATAAATATCGGATATTTTCGAACCCTGCTTTGTGTTTTACTAAGTGGCTTTGACCTGTTATTAAAGCGATTTGTTTTATTCATACCTAACTTACCTATCCCGCGGTACCGCTTGCGAGATTTTATATCGTCGCAAAATTTGTATAAGAATTCCCTTAGGAACTGTGCAGTCAGTATCAAAGTAACTCATGACGTTCAGCTACAGTGTCGTTTTCAGCTACGATTGGAAAAATTTATGGAAACGCTCCGCTGAAAACCCCGCGCCGGTTCAAACGCAGTGGAATTTCAATTCACATTACCAATCTACACCAATGTATAGAAATTCGTATACGAGCTGTGCGTTATTTCAATGGGAATTCTATTGCTTCAAAACAACGGCATTTTCCGAGATTCTCTCATAAATAACCAATATTCATTTACGGACTAAACCGCTTTAACTCATAATATAATTGAAGATAATCCAAAGCGAACAGCTCTGCTCGCGTGAATTTCAGGTCTAAACAGAAAAAACTGGCGCGTATTTTTCGGGAGCTGTGACACATTTGATGGATAAAAAGTTGCTCAAATAAAGTCACTGTAAATTCGTTGTCAATAGAAACTTATTTCGCACTGGCTGTGGCTATGTTTAAAAACTATTTGTGCGTTAGTGGCATATCCGATTTACAGGAAATTTATATATTCATATCCAATCACCCAAATGCTATGAATATAAATTGTCCCCGTTCTAAAGCTAGGTATAAAAAGGCACAACTATTTTTTAATCGTGTTATTGGTATATTCCATTTGAAATGGACTAAAAGCTTTGATGTTCGATACATAGCCAGTGGATTTCAGAACAACAAAGGACCACTCACTATCATGCTACTCTCGGGGGCTGCATATTTTGTTTTGTTCCTTTTATAAAATGAAGGCTTAAGTAATAGGGGATAATGATCGCTTTGTAACTTTTAAATCAGAAAAATGCATTATTCTATTCATTATTAATTCTACCTTTGTAGAATTAAATCTCTTTGGCTGTGTCGAGTATACTATTTTTTTATAAAAATAGTTAATGCAGGGTGTTTGGCGGAAGGTTAGACAAACTTCGTGGGTGTACTTATAGGTAAGGTCATTTTAAGAATACAAGTTCTCCCATTTGACCCTAAGTGAGATACTTTTTTAAGCTTTTATACCTAGCTCAGGCATCAGTCTCACACAAACTTGTGACTGAAACTTAATGTAATGTACCTGTACTCTGTATTATAAGTTTGTGATGGGAAAAATAAACTATTTTATTATTATTATTATATTATATTCTTATGCTAAATAAAATTATAGCGCTGTAAATTTTTATGAATAAGAAATACTTAACCCTTGTCGTTTATTGTCTCAACAATCCAATAAAGTACATAACTAATACTCGTCTTTTCCAGAGTGATTTTATTACTGTCTGTCACCATGGTTATTAGAGACGCCATGGGAGCATACGGCGCCAGCCTTGAGTCATTGTATTGCGCGTACCTGCGAGAAATTTGAGCTATCAGTTTTATTATTTCTTTCAGCGATAGCAAGTGGGAGTACTAACAAAACGACATTTATAAAGAGGAAGGACTAATTACTTCAGAGCAAAAACAAGTTTGTTGTTTGTGACTTATGAAATTGAAAATACTTAATCAGATATACGCAAAAAGGAAATTAAAATTTCATTATAATAAATTACAAAATGAAGCTTTCCTATAATTTTTGAATTTAAATTAAAATCTACGCATACATAGCCACGAGAAAAGGCTAGTTTTGTGAAATTGAATTTTGACGGCGCAGCTCATTAGCATTTTGTAATGGTATTTTGCGGTGTGGACTATTGCACCGACGCATAATTAAGCTTCATAATATTTTTTGTTTTTGTTATAATTAGTTAAGTTTTGTTGGCCACACTTTAACAGCCTTATTAATAAAAGTTACACTCTAGTTGAACTCTGCCTTAAGTTGTCATTTAGTATGGAATTGTCATTTTAATCCAGAGTTTATCCTAGGTGTAACTTTTTATTAATAAGGGGGTAGGTATGTGTAAAACAATGAGGCTGGGTTGCACCATCCTACTTTAATTGTAACAAACGTTAAAGGCTCAAACTCCATACAAAAACTCCGGTTATGGTTAGCTGTAGTTACGGTTAAAGTAAGATGATGAAACTCAGCCTAAGTGATTGTTGTTGATATAAGTATTATGCCTACCCCTACATGGTATCAATATCAAATCACTAATAAGAACTCCCTATCTTATGACATCGGTCAATTAGCGTGGAACAAAAACGAAAAGTTGACACTAATTAATATATCATGTTACAGTGGAAATATTCTACTCGTAGTATCAATTACGCGGCCCTCTCTCGAGTAGACACCTATTGCTGTGGTACAGTCAGCGTCAAATAGTTCGGACACCCAAAGTAGCCAAAAAGTTCGCAACACGGACGTGTTATCAACTTTTTGGCTACTTTGGGTGTCACGCACTATTTGATGCTGACTGTACATACCGTTGTTGATTCATAGTAATATGCATTTCACAACGGTTCCACACCATTTATTGCAAAATGCTAAACTTACACATTGGCCGCAGGGGTGATTTGGGAATAGGAGTGGGGTACGCATGTAGATAGGTTCATCATCATCATCATCATCTCAGCCATGGGACGTCCACTGCTGAACATAGGCCTCCCCCAATGCTTTCCATGTTAAGGTTCGGACAAACCAACGCGTGCAGCGATGGCGATGGCGATGGCGACCACTGCGCGTGCAAAAGTTGTTCCACACTGCCGCGACCGCGATGGCGATCACTGCGCGTGCAGGTTGTCTTTGTCACCACAACTGTCACGCATATTGTCACTTTCGCTTATTGTCAATCACGTCTATTCAGCAAAATGGAAACTGAATTAAATGATTTGTTTGAAGCTTTTGATGCAATTGAGCAGTGGAAACACTTTTTCACTCAAGTTTATTCAGGCGGCCATATATTATAGAATGAGACAGGATTACATGCGGTATAGGTAGTAGGTATTGGTTACTCATAACCAAGCTATATTTCTGGCTTCATTTGTAGTCTCTAGAGCCCTAACAATACCTTTTAATTAGATTTAAAGAAAGGTTTGATAGGAAGGAGGACTGCACTAAGGCTTTCTTGGCTTCAGTGGGGGAAATGAAACAACGCGGACGGTTGATATCTGGTTTATTACTGTTATCCTATTGCTATATACAAGATTTACATAATGTACACAATTCAATGTGTCCAGTCCAATATGCCGTCGGTGTAGAGTGCCTACGGTGCACGTTCGTTCAGGGTTCATGGGCCAGTCGGCTAGTCGCGGTCGATGCTGTCGTGCTCGTACAGTATCCTTGTGGGCAAGTAAGATTATAACCAACTCATCTTTTTCCTTGAGGGAAAAAAATTGCCCCCATTACCTTTTACCATTGTCGTTCTTATCGTTAAATCGCACAAAACTACACAGAACTCAACAAAACATCTATCAAAATCAATTTTCATTTTTGGTGCAACAGTCATCTTGACATTTACTTTTTTTAAGGCAAAGGCATTATGCACCCAAATCACAGAGTACATAATAGCATAATAGTCCAAATATCTTTTTTGTCTTTAATAATAATTCAAAAATACAAAAAGACATCAGTTTTGGTCAAGTAGGTATTTCTAGTGGCACTAAATTAATGACTGAGACGTTTGATGACTGTAATTAGGTTTTTATTTATGGAATACTTAGAATTGCTCTAGGGCCTTTGAGAAAGCTGCAGACATGTACATTCTCAATTAGGTATTTTGTTCTGCAGATAATATCCCAATTTTATTTATGAAGTTGAAGAAGCAGGTTCTATAGAAAACTTGTTTGAATTATTTGTTTATTACATAAAAATAAATTCTGATATTGATACTTTATTCTAAAACCTTTTTTATTATTCAAGTAGGTCAGACTAGTGGTATGTTATGATTAATTCATTTTTAATTGTGTAAAAACTTTTTAACAGATCCTACTTACTATTTATTACATCGATTTTAAAAAACAGAAACGTCACAGTGACAAATGTCGCGATGATCGCTGATCGCTGCGTGCAGACGCTGCATAGATCTAGATCGCCGCGACCAATGACAGGACGCGTTGATGTGAACACATCGCTACAAATTCATACACGCTGTCTGGTCGCCATCGCCATCGTCATCGTGCACGCCGGCTGCACGCGTTGGTCTGGTCTAACCTTTACCCGGTTGGTAGCTAGGTAGTTAGGTTTATTCATACTTTATTTTTTCATAATATTAAGCATCATAGATGTACCTATAGAAACACAAGGGTCTATCATAAGTCTCAGGCATAAGAGTCAACTTTTCCTTTCTTCAAAAGCTTCTTATATTCTTTGCAGCTGGCATACCGAGACTGCAGAGGATAGGGATAAAGAAAGCCCCTTACCGGAAAACAAGCTTTATCGTCTTACGGATCAAGCTCGTTAGAATCTGCGGAACAAATAGAAGTTCGTAGAAATTGAAAAAATCTGCTGTAGGCCTAAGATGCGCGCCGCGATAATCGGTTATCACGGCCTTTTATCGATTTTGTCCATATTTTTTATCACAGCGCGCATCTTAGGCCTACAGATCATCGCAACGAATCACACTACCCTAATGCCGCGTCCACACATTGTAATATTACATACAGCTTCGGTTCTTAGTTGAAATAGCCAATTAATGTATCAATATGTCCAACACACTAGCTCCAATATCATTCACACCAACCCTTCCAGCCCCCGGTATTCCCGATTCGTTCCCCTCGTCTGTCTGTCCGTGACTCAAAAATCGACTGTGGGGTTGGCGTGGCTACTAGATTTTATGAGGTCACGTTTATTTCAAGGTCAGCCCGCCCAAAAGCAATATCTAAGGAAGGATTGATTCGAAATTGTATTTGATACAGATGACAACACGTTAAGATAAACGCTGTAGCATCTTATTTCGTTGTATGAGGTGCTATTTTTGAACAAAAAATATAGTTTGATGTACTGTCGACAGTACAATAATGTAACCAATATCGAGGCATCAAGAGAGACGCTCATTGATGAGCTACCGTGAAGTTGACGATTTGACGATTTCGATCATGCGTGTTGCCAAATAATATATCAAGAAGAGTTTATGGCGCATGAAGAAGTTTATGACAATGATATAAAACATTATTAATAACCGAGACGGCTATATTAACTGCATTTATAATAAAAAGATCGTAAATACGTCTCCGGCTCTCCAGGTTGCCCAAAATGATCTTACTTAGTACAAATATTTCATAATTTTGGTTCATCTGAACAGTGATATGCTAGAATAATAATTCTGTTCTGCAAATCTTCTTTGACGAAACAGATTAATTGAGGATAATAGTTTCCAAGAATTCGACGGAATTCTGAGGTCTTGAAGACCTTGCTTATTAAATTCCGGCTTCTCATAATTTTCTCAACTCAGATCTTTGTTGCTTTGTTCATTATTTGCTTGTGCTCGTGCTGAGTAATTGTTTTTAGAGATTGTACAATGAAAATTTGCATTTAACCTTTATAGTTCGAGTGTGTTTCTATTAGATTTTCTTCGCTATTTCCTTGCGTTAAATAACGCTCTTCTCAATAAAATATCTTTAGATCTTGTTATTTACAGTTGGTTGGTATGTACATTTCAAACTGCAAGGAACTAAGGATGTATCAAAAGCAAATACCTCACGTCTTCGCAAACGAGCACAAAAGTACAGTATCCTTTGAAAACCACGTAGACTGAAAAATTAGAAATAAACATGCTTCGATGCATCTTTCGGTCCTATTAGTCTGGAATCGCGAAGAAACTTCATATTTACCACTACAGGTTAAAATATCACTACAGGTACCGTTTTATAGCTTGGATCTATCTAGACTGCCTTATATTATCAGAACAGATTCCGACTCTTGAGCATAACATGGAATGAGTGAAACGTAATTGTACTAGTTGCTGTTGCTGCCGTTGCTGTGAGTTAATTAAACGCACTCCTATTATTTCATGAAAGCAAAGTTGTAGTAATTCCTTTGTTCGTCTTTTATTTCTTTCTTGTTTTTGGTTTGTCTCGGAAATAAAATAGCGCATTCTTTGGAAATACTCGTAATATTGGGTTAAAATCCTTCTAACACCTAGCGTCACTGTAGCTCTCTATCAATTGCTCACATATTTATCTAGACTGCTATTCTAATATCTTCAGATTTACATCAACAGAAAATCACAATGAAAATCTACAAGTGTTATAATTTAACCAGACACTTTATTAAGGACGAGTTAAAAATACCCTGACCATTATTGCAAGACTCCTCAATTTGAAAATTGTATTCGCCGGAGTCATGTACTTATAAAATTATCAAACTACAACCCTTTTGCAATGGAAACAAATAGCGAATAATAAAATTAAGCAACACCTACGTGATGTGGAACAAGCCGCCAGAGCCTGTTCCCAGTTTCGGTGAGTTTGAGCCGCAAAATATTTAATGTGTGTAAGCGGCTTATTAATGTACATACCTATTCGAGAGCAAATAGTACCCATTTTATTTTATTAATGAAATCTAAGTAACAAAAATCTTTTGAATGCTAATTAACTTTTTCTAAGCTGCAATTGAATGAAATAAAGCTTTTAAAGGATCACACAATTTCCTTTTAATTGCTCTTAATACCCGGGGATTCTATTCATTTATAAATTCAATGACATCATAGAGCTCTTTCGCTTCAGCCGCTTGCGCAGTAATAAGTGCTGATGTGATTTTGTCACTTTCATCGTCTCGCGAAACAAGATTTTTCACTCCACCTACGTATTCTTTCCATTTGCAGCCCCGCTTAGTGCTCGCGGTTAATGGATCAAGATTGAAGCTAAGAGCTCTTGGCTAGTTTTGTTGCTTTTCATTCGTGATTCTCTCTAATTCCTGTTGCTGTGTAATTATGTTTTGTGATTAACTTATAATTACCAGCTTTTATTGTTTTCCTTTGTACAAGTGTCGTTATTCTCGCCTTATTATCGTCGACATTGTCACGGTAATTTAAAACTAAGAATGTATAAATATAATTGTCAATTCTTTTTATTACTAGCTTTCTTCGCAGGCTTGCTAATTTTAATATATATTTTAATTGTAATTGTTTGATTAATGAATTCATTAGTGTATCTGTAAATTGTGTTGTGTTTACCTACTGTCAATCTATCGAATGAAACGTATTATATTGGCCGCATTAATTGTTATTCGTGAGTAATTTTCGAACGTAAAGATGAATTAAAACTAGTTTCACTATCGCGCTCGTTTCAAGAGTTGTGAAACAGAAGAGCCATTAAACTTTCAAATGAACTCCACGTGAGCAAAGTAAATTTCAGCTAGGAGACCCGGCTTAATATCTGTGGCATTAAATTAAATCAACGTTAACTTGTATGCAGACTATGTTTATTTATAACGTTTAATAAACGTTAACTACACGAGTAATGATTTACCGATTAAAAGTATATCAGAATATCATTATCAAAATAAGTAAATTCTCATTAATATTTACGATTATGAATATTGTACGAGTGTACTACTGTACTTATTCTGTGCTACTGTTTAGCTACATTACCTATGTGTTTAGCGACCAAAGCGTTAGCTTCGTCTGTCTGAAATAAATATTGGATATTAGGGCGACTGTGGCGGGTCGTTTGCATAATTGCGAGTTTGTATGAGTGGTGCCCGACGCCCGTGTGCAAGTGACATAACGTGCGCGTCACGTCAAATTATACTCGTACGCGCGGGTAGATCTGATTTCGAAATCTGAAAATAAGTTTTAAACTCTATACTACCTACCTACTTTTGTTAACGGCAGTTTACAAAAAAACTGTTCTTGCAAGAAAATATTTTGCTGATAGGAAATGTTTCCATAACGAGAGCACGACAAGCTACACACTACCTACGCACTTAAAATTAAGGAAGAAACAACGTTTTTTTCAACAAAAGTTGTGTAGTGTTGTACTTTGTGGTTGTACTCTGTATATCGAGCGCTTACCACAGATAATATTATTATTCGATCTCTATTAGATCTCATTATTAAAGAATCGGATTTACCATTAAAATGGAATCCGATAAACCGCAATCTGATCAATTATATTGCGAGTTATTACGGCTACAGTATCTTTACAATTTATACTTACTTATGTTACGAAATTGTGTGTAATCATTCTTTAGCATGCACAAGAATGTTCATTTGTATACCTCTTAACCCTTCATCTTCACCTACTTACCCTCCATCGCGGCGCAACGCTTCCTTAAGGTTTTCCATAACCCGTCGAAGTGCTAAGCAATATTATTTACCAGCTCTCACTGCACTAGTTCATTATTGGCTCGCAATGGACCGAGCAATCTTCTGGACGTGTCCTGGGAGAGATGTGGAGGATTAGCCTTGTCGGCTGTCGCCTCCCCTGTCATTCAAATGTCAACAGAATCCTGCGAGATGGATTGACTGATTGGTACGATTGTGGTATCGAGCTAGATGGCTCAACGCTCAGTCACGCGTGTGTGACTACTATACAGTACGTCTTCCTATAGAATCTATCGTATAGATCTAAATTTTAATATAACGCTGTCGATATTTACACAACGGCGTTCGATTCTCGATTCAATTTCCAGCGTAGATTGACATTTTTGATTGGTTGAATTTAAGGCTGAGTTACTCGTACCTTTGACCATAACTATAACGATAATCGGTATATTTTGTATGGAGTTTGACAGATTTTTGACGTTTCTCAAATTTAAAGTAAGATGGTGCAACCCAGCCTTAATGTTTCGACAAATTCTTTAAAATAATATAAGACCAAATTTATCACTGAGCATAAATCGAGTTTCGAAGGATGATTTGTAGAGCGATTTGAAAATATTTTGTGTTCGCGTTGCACGCGTTTCTTGATGCAATCGCGTATTATAATTTCCGTTGCTCTCGAGTGTATAACTAGCCTAACCATCATGAGTGCAGCAATGGATGCGATTCCCATGATTGATTTACGATACTAGAAATTATTAATTTACATAAATACGTATCTTAAAGCTTACTAAGCAAAAAATATATTTAGAAGCATAACATACCAACTCGTATTAATAAATATTCAACAAGTAATTATAAAGAAAGATTTAACCATTTTCAAGCAGATTAAAAACTTTCAATTGATAACTAGTACGAGTAAACTTCCACGCCACGTCATCATTTCCATTGTGCTAATGAATTCCATAATGAGAGGTTTTACCGAAACTAACGCGCAGGTATCCATGACGAAATCTGGAAAAGTGTGCCAGCAATTACATCTTTACACACAAGAAAAGTCCGTAAGCACTGAACAAATCATATTAATTTAAATAGCTGATATGAACATACAATAAAGATAAACTAACATCTTCAGAATTTTCTGAATTTTTGATTGTTTATTTAAAACTTTGCACGCAATATCGGAGAACAAAAGGCGAAGGAATTTATAAAAGGGTATTTTGAGTGGATTCCAGTCTTGCCTCGTTGCGTCTTATAAGGCTTTGAAAGTCTGGACTGCATTTCAGGTACTCGTACATGACTTCTCTCCTAAATTGAGATTGCGATCAACAACTTCATAAGACGTTAGTGGACTAAGCAATATTTGTTTTGAACCCTCACCATCTGAAATTCTCCAGGAAATGGTGTGTTATTTGGGATAGCGCTTTGGGGTATCATGACACGGCCGTTTAAGCGCAAGGTTCAAGGGGTCTACTACGTAAACCTATTTTAACTTTATATAGCAAACTTTTGACTGATAAAATCAACTGAAGGTAATGACTAACTGATACAAGAACAAATTATTAAAATTATGGATCATTAGCATTAGGTACAAAGTGGCTATTTTTACAGGAAGCTGTACCTACTTGATTGAAACCTGACGGTTCAAAGGAGAAGCAAATGATAAACGCCTTTGTCTCATTTGGCGCCTACTCTAACTGAAACAGAAAATGCGATTATAGTCAACTGTACAATATGTTAATAGTGCTAATATATGTAATTGTAAGTACGAAATTTAAATTTAAAATTTCAAGCCATATTACCGTATTGCAAATATTTTATTGTAACGCATCATGTTACTATACATACTTAATATTATTATCACTTTACGAAGATTTTTCAATATACGGATTAGATGACAAGCATTTGCTACAATGCCATTCGAAATTTTTGTTGGATTACCGCAGGTGCGATTCAATTCGATTCACTCTCTCACTCGCGCCAGCATCATACAGTTAGTTAGACAGATGCAGACATCCGAATATCGAATACTAAATCGTATTTCGGAGAAGGGCTTCACTGTATTTACGGACGACGGCACATTAAGGTGAACTCTCCGGTATCCTATGTGCTGGTAATAGGTACGATTTTGCAGTGGAAATGTGCAGTCTGATGCGGTCGGCTGTATACATACCTATGGCATAGTGAATTATTACGGCTCACATTGCAGTGCGGTATTTAGTAGCATTGTTGGTGAGATTGTCTATCTCTGGTATTTATTGTTCGCAGGGCGGTCTGTGATAGGTGTGCGTCCGATAAATTCGTTATTGTAAAGTACCGCGATCTTTGGGAGATGGTAAGAGTTTTCAGCTATGTTATGGCTGGCCTAAAATGTAAAGGTAAAAAATTAAATTCTGTACAAATTGTCACTTGAGCCATGGACATTGGACATGTTGCTTTTTAAAAGCAATAACTAATGACTTTACTTACGATTTTCATGTTATTGAACAGTTGAATGTGTCACTGAGGACGAAGCATTTTGTTCTGGATAAATTAATTCAAATAGTATTTCAACGCTCCATAACTTTGTCAGTCTTTATCTCGCACTGATTCTTCGAAGATAAGCTCCTGAAAGGCATTTTAAACGTAAAATATTTTCAACAACATTTCCTAAGGCTAAAATGACTTGAGATTGTTCAGTGTGCCTGTTAGATGTCCCGTTAGCCTGCGGATATCCGGTCGGCACTTCCTGTTTTATTTGCTATTTTTACGGCATTCGTGCAGAAAATTGAAAACACTACTTCATTCTTTTCAGTTTATATACGTGTTTATGTGCTTTTACAGTGCCTAGATAAATATCTACAATGTAAAACACAATTCATGTATCATATTATGTGTTTATTTATATGATCATGGGTTATATTTCCGCTGTCGAGTTGCAGTTGGCCATGCACGTGAAAATGATATCCTGCGTTTAAAGCGAAAAAGTATGTATTTACAAACCTCGCTCTATTATGGTTTCGTATTGGACTTTAAATTGATGAATTTACCATCGATATTTTAAATACTTTCTTATATCAATCAAAAATTCAAAATCAAAAAGCTCATAATTTTAAATTCTATGCCACTTTTTACTTTTACCTTTTTATTTGCTACACGTAACTTGGTACTATTACTTATTCTGTGATGTAAGAAATCCCTTTGTAAGGGTCAAGTAAACGTACGGTTGCGCAGGAGTGCATGAGCTTGAAGATTATTGGGAAATGTCCGGAAAATGACACTTAAAGAATAATTCTTCAGCTCCAAACAATCCTAGGCATATCACTGTCACGCAATCAAAACCCCATTGTTCACGGAAATGCATAACGCATACTGCCTTTCAAACTCGAACTTAACTTACGTTTTTCGGAAACTGTAGTCTCAACTACATAATAGTCTTTCTGCGGAAAATGAATAACGCCACGCTAAGCCGTAGATTATGGCTAGATGGAAATGTGTAAATTAAAACAGGAGCTTATGAAAGGCAGCCTAACTAGTTTCGCAGAATATTTAAGCCTTTAGTGTTGTCATTGCTTGTATGCCTTTATTTTGGTCTATGTTAATAAAGTGTACGCCACTCGAAATTCAGTTTAAGTTGAGCATCATAAAAATTATATTCGTACAGTCGCTTTGTGTAGCTTTGAATTTCAGGGTATCTTTAAAAAAGGGAATGGAGTCCAAATCATTGAGCGAATATACACATGATATAACTAACTTCCATAAAACATAGTATTTAAATTAGTTTAGATCCTGAAGAAATGTAGCTTGACTTCTTTACAGGGCACAGTTCTATAAAATAAGAGGTTAATTGCTCTTGAAATAATGCTATCGAGTATAAAATATTGTTACGTACTATTGTAAATCATTCTTAACAAGCTTAAATTGCATTACGAATCACAGGTAGTTTGTATTGAAATAAAGCATATTTAATTATATCTTAATGTGGTGACGCAACATTATTATATTTCATTTTACTTATTACCTATTTTAAACAAGAACGATGGAAATCGCGTGGGATATTTATTTACAATGTTTTTCCCAGTAATCCTTTTTCATTCGTAATAAGTTTAATACAGAGAATTAATTAAAACATTTCGGCGAATTTTGCTCAAAAACAAAAACAATCATTTACGGGATCTGAAGAAACGTATTTTTTCAATTCTAGTGAGTACCTAGTACTAAAAGTAAGGTCTTGACTGCTACACAAATCTTAGTCATCCACTTTTGAAACAAATTCGAAAGCAGCTTTTATAAGTTTCTCTTTTTTGTCTCCGGGACTATCATTTACTATACATAAAAAATATTCGAGGATTAAAACGTTCTGTTTCACATTGCTAAATAAAGAAAATTGTGCTACAACACTGCTGGCGTTCCTGGAAAATTGCCCATTGGTTTTTGGGGTTTTATCGGCAATATTTTGTGTCAAGCGTATGTAAAATACTACGAAAATCGCATCTGAGTAATTGTATCTCGCGGCAGTTTCGATGATCAGAATTATTATAATTGTATTTCCCCACAATTTAGATAATCTGCTTAACCTAAACCGGCAACCCGCATGGCGCTGCAGGCTGCAACCGTCAATAGCGCCCATCGGGTGCGTGTGGCCAGGGCCGAACTACCCGAGCGATTTGTTTGTATTTACATGAACATTGAACTTTTAATCACTCTACTAATGCGAACATTCTTAGATATTTGAAAAAAGCAGAAACAAAAGAAAAGCTAGGGGCAAAGGAAAACTTTTGTAAAGTAGTTTTAATTTGCCTAAATATACACAATATTATAAACTGTTTTTTTTTATCATTATTATCTTCCCACTGTGCGTCCTCTATAATCTTCATGTTTTGTTCTTTCTCCTGCTTAGCATCTTGCATTACCAACCAAAAACGTATTTGGAAAAATATTTTTAATTCTTACTTCTTCAATGCTTTGTTAACGACACTGTTTATCTGAGGTCTCCTTTTTAAACATACTAACGTTTGAAGGCCCCTCAAAAGGGAACATTAGGCCTCCTAACCCCTCTGACGTGGAGAGTGTAGACCTAATCTTCAATTTGCCCGTAGTAAATTAGTGTGTAGTAAAAACCTTGGGAGAGGTCTTTGTCCAGCAGTGGACGTCATTTGGTTGAAACGAACGAACAAAATTAGAGAGAGTCGTGTGTGACTAATTCCCCTTTTTACCATCAATCCCTAATTTTTAAGTGACCCTTATGAAAACAATATTCCTGTTATGTGTTACCATAGTGAAAACGGGCATAATAAATGACCTAATGATGATTTTTTTTTTTATCCACAACGAGGAAGCTCTTAGCCTGAATCTCACCTGATGGTAAGTGATGATCAGGCCGAAGGTCGAAGCGAGCTTCACCCGGAATCCTCAACAACGGAGGAACTGGCTATCTTACCTCTAACTGCCGGAACACAACAATGCTCTTAACTTTGTTGTTATGGCGACAGACTTAGGTAAGATGGTGGTAGCTAGCCAGGCGGACTTAGAACAAGCCCTACCACCAACCAAACCGAACAGAAAAATCTGCCCCCACTGGGAATCGAACCCGGGACCTCTGTGTCTGAAGCAGGTGGTCTTACCACTAGACCACAGAGGCGGTTATGATGGCCCCTTCGGCCACTAACAGCCCCCCACGGCTGGGCCCCAGTCCGCAGTGCGGCCCTGTGGTATCATAACAAAGCGTTTGCGGCGTGCGCCCGCTGCGAGGTAATAGCTCAACACTACGACGTTAATTATGAAGGGAGCGTGATTGATCTGCATTGATTCAATACACGAATAATAACATTAGACCACAAGATTAGCGAGCTCACAGGAGAGTGTTGTTGCTAAGTACACGTGTTATCGATATAGCATAGTACGTTGTACTCAATTTTTATTCCATTCATATTTCATGGGATATTTAATAGCAAAAGTAATGCAAAAGTGTTTTTATTTTATATTGTTAAATGTTAATATTTGTTCGGTTCCGGATATTTCAATGAATCGATAAAATAAATTTCTTAGCCATGCTGATAAAAAACTAACCTGCTAATAAGCCTAATTCCATGTATTCACTTTATTTACCTTACAATATTTTTATTAATATCATTTCACTGACCGACCAATAAGATTTTACGCTTGCGTTGATGTTTGATTGCCTTATTACAACATTTTTTTTCTTTATTTCAGGACCCGCTCTATCGAACGACGAAGATGAACTAGACCTCAAGGGACCGCCCCCATTCTTCCACGAACCCTTGCATCAGGAAATGGTAAGTCATTTCGACACACATTAAAACTAATCGCATAGTTGCTAAGGCCCGGTTGCACCATCTTACTTTAACTTTTACAAACGTTTAAAATCTATCAAACTCCATACAAAAAGCACCGGTTACCGTTAAAGTTACGGTCAAAGTTAGGTGGTGCAACTCAGCCTGCTAAATAATTAAATTCTTGCATAAGCGAACTTAAACTACAAAATTATTTGTGCTCTTGCGGACTATTTTGCAAAATAATCTCTATTATTGTTTCAATATATCGTTGCGTGTCAGAAAAGCTCGCGTCGATTCGCCTCAACCCGTATCTTTTGAGTCAATGACATTTCAAATGTACTTCGTAAACCAATTAAAATCTTCGCAGCGAGATACGGAAATCCGAGCATAGCAAAAACATGGCAATGTTTGAGGCCAAAGTTTTATCGATGTATCGCTCGGTCGGCTCGGCTGATAGAGTATTCGTTGACATGATAGGCTTCAAGTGAATGTATCGACTTGAAATATGCCTTTTTTATTTAGGAAAATGACCTATCCATACCTATCATCGGGGGACGGCAGGCCTTAGCAGGTACAGATTTTACCCTGGGATCTGGTATCTTTAACTCCGCAAGATACTAAAAGTATTAATAAATGTATTTCTATTCTAAATAATAAATTACTCCCATCGATATCGCTTAAATAATCATTTATCTGGTGTTGATGCTATATCGATATCAAAATAACTTTGCATCCCTAAGTGGAACACATTAAAAACAGTAAAGCTCTCGTCTTCAGACAAAAAAGCGCTACTTTCTTTAATGCTTAGAGCTCATATTTCGAGTCTATCGGCAATAAATCGAGTGATTGTTTAGGGTTTTTTATTACGTGATCGGCTCAATTAAATGGCTGATATTTTTTGACAATAGGCAGGTTCTGAAATATATGGCTCGCTTTGTGGTGATATTAAGCATTCATGATCTTCGCTCTACCTTTTCATGATTAAAATTGCCAGCGGCATTCGGGCGCTGCTGTGGGCTCACCACTGCATAAAGGCTGAGTAAATATAAGCAAAATATGATATGGCTTTGACTGTGCGAATTTATCCAAAAATATTAACTGTAAATCAAATTTTCACGCGTTTCAAATTCGATAAAATAATGAAGTTTTGATTAAAGAGTGTTTCATTTTGAATCCAGAAAGATAAACTTCACTGTACCTACTTTTTGATTTTGGGTAGACGGGCAGTCGGCGGCACATCTAAACATAATTTTGTCTTATAACCTTGGTGATAGTTGCTATTTCGCTTTAGAAATGTATTAGATTAGGCTGATGTGCATTCGACTGTTCGTCGTACCGACTAATGTATGACTCTACTGCTGTAAGGCTAGGTATGTCTACTGTCACCGCAGGATCAGCGACGCATGCCTCGGGCGAACCGCATTCGCTCTCCACAGTACTATCTCTACATATAATCATCCAAAACTCCACATTTGAGCACTATAAGTATTGCATTGTGTTTAGAATCTAGTTATTCTCAGATGACCATATTAGGGTCCGGCGGAGACGAGGCGAGAGGAGACGAGACGAGTTACAAGCATAATGGTTGCTTTCAGTATTTATACGTATCGTCTCTGACTCGCTGCTCAACTGCAGGGAAATTGGTTGAGCAGAGTGGAGAAGATATTATGTGCGCCAAATACGTCGTACAGAGTGGGATGGAGCGGAGTGGGAACAATAAGACCTCTGAGAAAGCGAAAAACTCTCGCACATATCGCTTTAGTCAATAAAAATCTGCCCGCTATTTCGTCTCGCCTCCGACTTTCTGGAAAACGACCTTCAGGCGTGTGAGATGAGCCGACCACTAAACTTATACGTGCGTGGCCGTGGGTAATCAATCATACGCGAGTAAGTCGCAAATTCTCGACTAAATTAAAAAGAAATTTCTTTTTATCAGTATCGTTGAAGCTCGGACAAGTGATCTCTTCAACAATGAAATTGTAACGCTTTATTCGCGCGTAATCTCGATCACACAAGGAGGGTTTGACGATATTAGAAATTCATATCGATAGCTCTTACATTCTTATTTACTCAGGAGTTAAGTGACTTGAGCGTACCAAGTTTAGTAGAAAATATTAATAAAATATGTCGGTATGTTTTACAATGGTGATATTTCACACAATGTGTATCTTTGTTTACTTTTCAAATCAAAATACTCTTTGGTCATAAACACAACATCCGTTTTCTGGCACTGTACGAGTAGGTGGTATCCGAGTACGGCTTTTTTTTATCAAGCCAGCGTTTTAAAGAAAAATATGCAAATTCATCGCATCAACGTCTGCAAAAATGCTGACAAGTCGTCGACTGCTCAAGACGCCATATTGTGGCTTTAGCCGTCTAGTCGCTACATCTTGTGCTTAGTTGCTAGCTGAGCGTTTGATTAATTTTGCAAACTATTTCATATGTATGTTGAGTTGAGGCACACAGAAGAGCATCTCAACAATAAGGATGAGAATTCCACTAGGGCTTTATGTGATACTATACTGAATTCGATCAAAGGCTACATTAAGGCTGAGTTGCACCACCAAACTTTGACGTAACTATAACGATAACCGGTGATTTTTGTATGTAGTTTGTCAGATTTTTGACGTTTGTTACAGTCAAAGTAAGATGGTGCAACCCAGCCTTAGTTTTCCCGAGCCGATTAAAGTCGAGCTATTTCGTAACAACTTCATACCTTTTGTCTTATTTCAATCAAAAACAGTCTATGTCGTGTATCGCAGCGTCAGAGCATTATTGTTCATACGTCGAAGCCGTTCGCCTCGCATGGAGCGCCCGCATCTCCGAACGACTTTCCTTTCAAGAAGTTATGACCCTGCTTCTCTAAATGTACTGTTCATTGTTTCACTCCCGGCTTCTAAGCTCGCCGATTAAAATTAGCACGTCCTCGCAACAACAATTAACACGGTATTATGTTACGTAATGTGTACGAGCCTCAACGTATTAATTAGATAGCAAAATTAATGTGGCAGTTTTTGATATTTTCACCGCAGCGCTTAGAATCGATTAAAACAGCATAAGCGACATTTTTGATATAATTACGTGAGTTTTTGGTATGCATTCATGCGTACCTCTACCTACGCGGCTTAGCGTTCAAACTTCAAAGCAGCGCGCAAAGCGAATTTCCACGCGCATTCACAAATCGACTTAACATTATGTCTAAAAGTGCGCACAGAAATCAACTTAACACTTTACGTCTTGCACGAATACCATGAGTCATGAAATGTTAACATTGGTATGAAATTAAATAAATAGGTACATAACCAATTTTATGAGTGATATTGATACCTATCGTGCTCTACATTGCTAGAGTTGTACTGTAATAGACGTCGATAAATGGAGGCAATACAATTTATAGTTGAAACTTATGAGCATATAATTGCTGCTGTTCTTACAGCAATATTATGTAATTTACTACACTAAATACATGACTCGTATTACCAGGTTAATTCATGTAAAAGAGTTTAAACGCAGCCTAATAATGCTCATATTGTTATTGTTTTCTCATACCCTGCTAAACTAAGCGAAGTACATTAGCTAGCAAGTAACTAATTTCACCTGAATCTGTCAATATGTAGTTACTAAAATAACTTGAAAAATTCGTACTGCCTAATCGTGGGTTCGATTTCTGCTTTAAGCAGTTCGATTTTTTCAAGTTATTTATAATGGAATCTGTTAAATCTCTTTTTTATTCAAGATATTTTTTACTAATCCCATAAAATTATCCCTAGGCAAATGCTGACAAATGCGTCGCGGTGAAGCAGAGCTCAGCCGACATCGACACCGTCGCCATCTACCCGTCGTTCGAGTTCCAGGTAAGTTTAACTTAACTAGCCATCAACTGCGAGTTGCGAACTTATGCTATTACTCGCATGAGTTTAGAACTACAGCCCAGCAACATTAAGTGGAATATGTACTTGATCACTTAAATGCTATACAGAATGCTATAGGTATTAAGCCTGCCAATTACACTTACCTATTGCTTCCGATGAGGTGGCTTTATCGACCTCATGAACTTTTATTTATTTATGTATTTGGAAACTCAACAGCTTTGGAGACAATTTACATGTTAAAGAGTAGTACATGACTCAATTACAGCGTCCCACAGCTAATTTAAGTGTGTAGGAACAACAGAATAAATGATCTAATTTGTTATTTTAGGTTAAAAAAATATATAAGCCATGAATTAATCTGACAAGTATAGCAACCATGAAATAGGGACGCGAAATCTACATAAAAAAGGAACTGAATCCTTTTAATAAAACACACTCATTTCAGATTTCACACCATTTTAAGTGGCGTCAACCCAAAAACAACGATCTGAAATCTGTCCAATTATTGTAAACTGACGGCTGTCGAGTGCAAAAGGCAGTGTTTACATCCTGCCCGTAATAACAAGGTGGAAACTTGCCGTCACCCGAAAGCAGGTGCCTTTGAGTACCGACGACAGCAAGCGCCGACAAGTTGATGCATCGAAATGTATTTACCGAGTTAGATGCGTCTGCATTCTGCATTCTGCCCCGGCGCAGTTGAGGGGACATCATAGACAGTCAAAGTTTTAATAGGTAAAACTTGACGCCTGGTAAAAGTTAGTTTAGCCTTACATAGGGCTAACTTGACACACGCTACAAGTTGTTTTGCTTCAAGTTCGGCCACTATGAGATCGATCCTTTGTGGTGTGCTATTCACAAGTTCGCAAATAGTTATTTACATGAGCAACTCTGAACTATTACGACTATGGCATCCGTCTGCTGCCGTCCGGCGGCTTATTGAAGGCTGTGAGTAATTAATAACTATGTACATCTCTCAAGTAGGTTAAATTAATAGGGATTCATATTGTGACATTCATCAAGCCAGACAGTTTAGGAATTATGATAATTTAGAAGTGTTTTAAAATTTAGTTATTTGCTATTTTATACTACGTACTATCTTGATAGACCGCTTAACATCTACAAAAATAAATCGATCCATAAAGGGTGAATTTGCAATTAATGTCCAAATTTTTAAGAGCGACTCAGAATCAGCAAATTAATCGATTTACGTATAGAAAACATTTTTTTTTTCATATTTATTATTTTTATCCGCTGGGCGCGGTTTCAAAATTGGCACGCGTGTATAATTTACTTACACACAAGTAACTGCAAAGCGACATAATGGTGCGCGAAAATAGGCCTTAACCTTTAAAGCTTAAGATATGGGCAGCACCCGCGAATTCGATTTTCAATTTTTTTTTTGCGGAAAAATATCGCGATTAAAAATATTTAAGATAAAGTAGTATTGTTAAATTGTTTTTAGAGCTTATTAAAAAAATGGATACTGTTCACAAAATCACCCTGTATAAAACACACTTCAAAATTCTTCGTTGTTAGATATTGAGGTATCGGTTAGACCAGACTATATCATCTCTTGGTCATGAATTGTTTATGAGGGCCGGGAGATGTTCATAAATGATTTGATGCGCTCAATCATCCGTTAGTAAGACTTCGGGAACGCTCAATATCTGGCCGTTCTGGCTTTAATACCTGCAGAAACTTTGTTCGAGATTGAATATAACCGCACTACTGGTGACTTCAGGCTGCAAGGGAAATGAGGATTGTAATTTGATTGAAATCCAAGCCGACTTGAATGCTTGAATCTAATCGACTTGGAGAATTTTATTGACTTTCTTAGGCTTCAGATACTTTTGAATTTACGACTGATATCTGACTCGCTGGGTAGTGTATTTTATCAACATCTTCACTTTTTGAATAACCAGGTCATATGTTAAGATCGCGCCAGTAACTCTGCACAGAGCGTCTCTACATGCGCGCTTGAATGAGCTTCAATGTATGTTTGATGTACTGTATGTTTGTCGTAGTTTGGCACTTCTCTATACTATTGGCACATGTTGTTATCAGAAGTCGCCTTTGATCACCTTTTTAGAATACCTCTTTATACTAAGGAAACCTTGATACAGTCAATCCCAAACTAATTTATATTAAATAGGAATTCGATTTTCATATTAAAGATTGAAAGAATTCTAATATTAACTGCAGAATGTCTAAGCCTATCTAAAATACCACTAAGAAGTTTACGAGTAATGATTTGGATTAGACTTAACGGAAAACTGCCTCGATACTATTTCAACTAGAAAGAAACACCCATTTATTCGAAGATATGTATCATTTTTCAGGATACGAGTTAGAAGGATTTAAAATGTCTTAATTAACTAATCCTCGCGTGTCGAAAACAACTTGCTTCCGATATCGGCGTAGAAATTAGCGATGAGAACTCCTCGCGTGGAGGTGACAGGCCATTCTGGAAGCATGAAGTTACTGATTAGTTTTTAAGGCAAACTGTATGCTTAATTCTCACATTGGATACAAAAGCCCAGAATGATAAAATATCCTACAAATATGTAAAACCTACCTCAGCTGGATTCGCCAATTTCGCGATATTTTATCTGAATTTAGATTCGGCGTATTCCGAATACCTATATGTCATACTCGTAAATGACGGTCTATCGACTCCACAATTTCCGAATAAAAATTTATTCAGCGCTTATTAAGCCGGACGGCTTAACGTGTCGTGTCAACCATCTATGCTGGCTCGTAAAGTATGACACCAGGATCTTGACCTCAGTATTAGAACCCATACTAAAGAAAAAGCTTCGAAGATCCCTTCATTTTAGAATGTGTTGACAGCTTTATCATCTCATAAAAGACCGTCAATTGACTGGTGGTATTAAGCCGCGACCGCATTAGGGCACAAGTCGCAATAACGTCTGCGACGACTAATCTCTTGGGTCGGGCACATGTATCAGCACAATGCATTTATAACTTGTCGCAAAACCGTTTTGTGACAAACTAGTTTCTGCCCGCGACTTCGTCCGCGTGGAAAAGTTACTTTGGGAGTTTGGACTAACGCTAACTTATTCTTCATTAGCTCCGCACCTATTGGTCTTAGCATTGGGCTATCTAACACTGAAATAATTTTTCAAATCGGACCAGTAGTTCCTGGGATTAGCGCTTAGATAAACAAACAAACTCTTCAGCTTTATAATATTAGTATAGAAACGAGTGAGAGTACCCCTAATGCAGACGAGGCTTTCCACGTCAATCATATTACGAAACCCCTCAGATCTGAATTTGCGAAATAGAGGACCTAGAAATTCGTATTACGCCGCTAAGCTCCTTGGGACTAAGTGATTGGATGGGATTGTATTCATTTGCTTTGGCGGTTAACTGTGTTCTTTCATACCCTTTTGCGTCTGCGGATCAGATTATTACATTAGACTCAATTAAAAAATATATCTACCTAAGTCGAGTTCATAAGCCGTAATAGCTCAGATTTATAATCAGATTATATTACACTTACATCGTCAGATTGGGGAGAGGCAGTGCGAAGCGCAAATATCGTCAAAGAAGATTTTTTAAACGCTGTAACCGTTTTTTTTTCTAGGAAGCGCCGTCTGCGACTTTTTCCCACCGCCTAAGTTAATATATTAACTATGGATAAACGTGACTTAATAGCATCCTAAAGCAATTTGTCATCTGCGTCTCGGAGTGTCGTCGCTTTATGAGCGCAAACCGCGTTAAAAATCGATCAAGTTTGCTTCAGCGTGGTCACGGCAAGATTGTGGCTAGCTGGGCTACTCCGAAACACTGTTTGTAGTTTCGGATCTACCTGTCACCGTCGCTCATGCTGGCATCTCGCTTTGCGTGAGAGGAATGGCAACGTACGAAACTTTGATGTTTCTAGGAGTAGGTTCGCATTAAGGGTCTAGCGCAACTGTTGCTGTGGATGAGAGAATAGAACCCTGGAATAGAACATGATTCCGTCTTTGTCAACAATTAACAAAAAAATGAAATACATTACCGATTAAACCCAGAATTTTAGACATCGTCCTAACAATATAGGGTTGACACTCGTCAGTCATACTGATACTCGTCAGTCAGGCTGGTAAAATATAGGTTTTAAGCACATTAAGCTTAACTAAAAAAAGTACCTTAAGCGTCCAGTTCTTTCATCCCTAAATGTCTGACACAAAACTGACTGAACAGTCCGACTTTCCATCCCTATCCCTACCTATACCCAAATGGTCCCTCAGAGAAAGAAAATCACCCATTGAAACAAGTGAAGCAATAAAAAACTTTCATTGCTTGGAGCCGCTTAATTTCTCTTTGTAAAATGACCCCATCGTGTTGTTTACTTGTTTTCCATCGCCGCGGTCTGACAAACGCGCCCCGTTTTACGCAGTTTCAATAGCATAAGTACACTTTCACATTAGGCATCTTTCTTTCTTTCATAATTGATTCTTATTGATCCTTGCAAGGGAACGTAGTTTTAAATGCTACGTTTATTAACTGTGGCAGTAATTTATCTCGAATTCTGACTGATATTTTAGTTACGAATTACCTCTTGTTACCGAGTGTTATCGAAGGTCAAGCCAAAATAAATTTTAATCATATGATTAGTGTCATAAATCAATATAAGACACCTGTCTTGTACAACGTTAATTAGGATATTTTTCTCCTAAAAATATTGTGTTATTCTATAGTAAAGAACCGATATTTTTGTATAATTGGCCACAGTTATTTCTTTTCGAGGTTTCCATTTGCGGCGACTCAAGTTGTTTGTTCCATTTCATCCAGATTGTTCCGTGCTCTTCTTATCGCTCATTACCTGACCACTAGCTGCCCACGCCATTAGGCCGAGTTACGCCAGTTGGCAGTAGTTTGCGACAATGTCACCCACTTCTGCATCTCCGATCGGCCTAGTTGAACAACTTATCGGAGGAGTTCTTTAATGGGGCAACCGCAGTAAACCAATATTTGATGCACATCAATAAGTTAGTTTCCAGCACAAATGCAACTTACATGCAATAGGGAAGGCCCTAAGTTTAACATCGCCATCGGAACCTCCAAAAATAACATCACATTTCTCAGGGAATAATGGAGTTACGGTAAAAAAGGAAAGCGATTTTTTTGAACGTTGCTCTAGGTTAAAAAGTTCACTCGAGTCGTAGAGTCTACATTTTGTTAGTGACCATTCCATGCAGGACCGATCTATATTCAATTTCAACTGATGCAACTGAAACAAAATCTATAATTTTTATTTTCTTTTATGTCCACGTTTAGTTCTGCAACTGCAAACGATTCTTCCTATCGAGTGGGATGTAACGACTGGGTCACAACCCTGGAGTGCCACTGACATGCTAATCCGACAGCTTAATGCGCTGTACGAACACGATCAATTTATTTTCGGACAATCAGGCTGATTCCAACCTGCAGTGGCCGAGCTAAAATGGGAACAAGTCTACAACCTACCGAGCCCTCTCTGGGCATTAAACCTAATGGATTTATAGGATTCTGCTCTCTATGCTAGAACACTATGCTGTTGTAAACATACTCTTACTAGTAGAAGAGACTGAAGAGAGGTGTGACATTAACGATTTTTTGGAACTAATTTAACTATAAGCGAACTCGTAACCTTGCGCGTTTTTTAGTTCTTGTCGAGCTAACAAATACCTACGCGTTATTGCGAGCTCGTTGATATTTAGGTACTAGGTTTCCAAAAATCGACAGTGTCACCTTTCCTCTGTTAAAACTCTCCTCGGTCTCCCCTACTATACTCGTAGGCGACAGTATGTAATCTCATCGGCGGAAAGTACCTTGCTTTTATAACTCTACTAAACCGTGCCCCACGTCGAAGGAATCAGATGTGTGGAATGACTTTGTTTACTATGGCAGTACCCGTGTATGAGTTTTATTACTCGTGCTAGCAAGGAAAACAAGGTGGACGTACCGCGCGCTACCTACGCTCATATTAAAACTGCTAGCGTCAAATCAAACCTAGTTTTGACTCTAGAGATAAGACCTAAGAATCGATGGAACTACTTAGATGATATCTTCTAAGAATGTTTCTTCATCTGTTGACTTAGTACAAAACATTACAGAAAGTTAAACGCGAACGCGCCTTGAACACTTCTTTAAATTGACATTTACTAATATGGAAATGTAATTTTAAACTAGTGTTCAACGCGTGTTTAACTTTTCGAGTGTGTGATACTTACGAGTATTTGAAACAATGTTTTTTTGCCAAATTGAAAGCTTGTGCGATATTGTTGTTGACGTCGAGGAGCTGTTAACTCCAACATTGGATTACGCATTATTTGGATTTTCACAATAAAATTGAAGCTTAACACTCATATTTTTTATTGTATGGTTATTAAAACGGCTACTGGATCCTGAATGCGATACGTGGCGTAGGATTAATTTTGTATTTGGATATTCGCAGTGAAAAGAAGTCCTTTACGCTTCCGCTGGCATATTCATAAATGTTTCAATGTCGAATGTGGCATGTTTTCGACGCGTCTTATTTGTCCATCAGTTTCGCGCGAAATTGCTTTGCAATTGTACGAGTATTTTATTACACGCCCACAGTTGGCGGGGTAGCAAAAAATATATAAAAACATTTGTAAAGTAAATAAGATGGTTTTTATACAAGTTGCTCTACATTTTTCAATATTTGAAGGTGGTTAGCGAGGAAAGTTCTCGTTGAGACATCATGTTTCTATGAATAATTTAATGAGTTACGCCTTAGTTTTTATTACGGTAAAAGTTTTACAATGTGAAGCAATTTTACATGGAAATTAAAGCCAATTAAATTATTTGCGTCACTATTATAATTCTATAAATTACAGACTGGAACTATCTAACTAATTTCAATTAACGTGTATTACTAAATTGTCGTAAAACTAATTTATTAACTAGCACCTACCATAATAGGACTCAAATTATATTGAATATAATCAGTTTATGGATAATTAACTTACAGAGTATTTTGTGAAATTAGTTACCTACATTTCCCAGTATACCAAACGTTCAAATAATGGCTATTACTATATTGAGTGAATGTTGATCTGCTTTATTGGGCTATTTGATTACAGCTATCAAACGAAGTATACATAATATAAAAGCAAATAAAGTAGGTCGAAGCAAATTACTCGATACTAACTACACAAAAAACTAATTAAGGAACTGCTTGAAGAAGTTCCAAGTGGGTAAAATATTCAGGGTGTGCTGCACAGGCTCCATAGCACATTTACAATACAGGGCGTTTGATGGAATAATGTACATACACATCCAGAAAGTGATCGTAATGCTAATATGCCGCATGCCGCTGCAGCTGGTCTAGAAAATGTAGGTGCCTCGTCTCAATCTAGGTTTTGACTATGGTATTCTATGTCTTAAAGACAAAAACAAAAGTCACGGAGCATACTTAATTCGAACAGTTTATTGTACGAATATAATACTGAAATGCGTTTACTTTACGTTTCAATGAAAATCATTTTTTTTCCTAGCTTAAACATTCTGTCACCCTTATTATCAAAACAATTTCGACTTCGAATGCTTACCTAAATCAAATAATAACTTTAGTTAATTAAAGAAATTCACTTCACATTTCCGCCTAACACCCTGTATTGCAGCGAGCATATAAAGCTCGTTTAAATGTTATTGCAACGTGAATGAAAAGTACTGTGACGTGAATTTTAATTTTCGCTAGTTCATACACGTTATTTTGCCGCGGCGTGCCAGAGCTCATAAACTATCCTTAATTAAAATAATTTTCGCCAATTCCACGGGACGTGATGTGTAAACATTTTGATTTTCTGAGAAATTTTGGCGATGCCATTCTTCCATTGTTCACTTTAGATAACGCAGGTATATTCCGTATATTCAATGAATAGTGCGGGATAAGAGTTCAATCTTGCAAAATAATTTTAACCCGGTATTTCTAGGACGCTGTTGGATGCATAAAACTTATTTAATACTTCTTAATCGTAGTTGTTAACCATCTCAACGGATCGATATTATACGGTCGACATAACTTTATTCGTAACTGAATTAGCTGACTAAAATACGAAAAAGTATGACTTAGATAAATGTTTGAAGTCCTATCTCTTTTATACAAGAGGTGCAATCTTATTTTATATTTAAAAGGATGGTTCTATTCCCGAACATCCGTGCAGTGAATGCAGTAATAAATAACTTGTTATCAATATCAGGAAAGGTTTCTTCAATCCACTTCAATTTTCGAGCGAGGTGTTGCAGATTTTATAAGGAATCCCGGTATATCGAGTTCCCGGCATCCTGGTATTGCATTCCTAGTCTGGGATATCAAGGAGCAGGAAATGTTATGCACATTATTATAATATGTTCACGATAATCGCATGTTATAAAGTTATGAAATACGAAGCGACTTGCTATCTTGTGTATGCAAGGAAAGTGCGCAGAACCATCCGAGCATTATACGCACTTGATCTATGTACCTACCTATTAACTAAGCTGGAATCTTTGACGATCCATTGATATAATAATTATTATTGATGGGATTGCTACCATGTACCTTAATTTTGAGTTAATATAATTTAATACCCTTGTCCAAGCATTGAATTGTTTAAAATTTAAATTGATGTAATATTTAATCCTGCCCACTGGTGCGGTATAACGGATTTGTCCCGGCAGAGGAATTAAATTATTAAAGGCTATTGCTATTGGGGGCGGACACTGGACAGTCCTTTGAGTTCCCGGCTCTCACAGTAGGCTGATGGATGCAGCACTAACATTAAGTCGGGCCTTTTAGGCTTTTAGTCTTGCAAACAAACCCGAACACTAGTCCATTAGTACAGGGTTGTCAAATATACAAACATTATTCAAATCTTATAAGTACCGTGGTCAAAATAAACCCCTTGAGTAAGATTTCTCACGTTTATTTTTAGTAAATAAAACGTATTACAAATCATCGGATATGGCGAGAGAACAACCAAACAACGGACGCGTCATTCAAAAGAACTATTTTACTTTTTAAGAATAACACGCAAAGATACTAGGTATTATAAAATTTACATCTTAACTAGTGGTATACTCTGATCAGAAGAATATTATTTTTCTAACGTGTGGGTGTTAATACACTGAGGTCATAGGCGTGATATGAGACTATTATTCGCTATAGACGCCTGTCATGACTCAACTGGACTGACACATGCCCTCCGGAGCACGGGATCATATATCTCAATCTGGATTATTAATAATTCGACCACGATGTATGAGTATTATATCATATGGCAGAAGTCCTTGTCAAATTAACTGAAAAGGTCATTGACATTATTGGGTAACGTACTCATGGAAACAAAATTGCACCGTTTACACTCTAGCAAGAGCAGACACTTCGCGCTAATACAAACAGGCAATCATTCGAACAAATAAAGCCAATCACGTTGACACCAAACAGTTTGTCTCCAGTGATTTACGAGGATGTGAACCTATTTTACTATTGTGTGTATTAACTGAGATTGAAATATCTCAGTTTGAATCCATACTTATACTACTTTAACTTTCCTTGGACATTTTACACTGCGCCAAGGATATTCTCTTTATTAACTTTAATTCTTATTTTTAATTATATTTTTACAATGTAAATTTTTTGAAAATATAAAAATACATTATAAAAAAAGACTTAAAAATAGTTATTCCGCTGGCAGCGGAGCAGGGCCCAAGCTACCGTTGGTCAGGGTCACAGGCTGAGGGAACCTCCGGACAATGCGTGCCGTGCTGAGGATCACCGCCTTTTGCATCTGACCCTTGAGCCAACCATCCAGCGAGAGCTTCTTTAGATGTTGGTCGAAGCTCTTCGCTATTAGCCCGTTTGCCGAGACAACTATCGGGACAATGATCGTCGAGTCAACATCCCACATGGCGTTATTCTATTCATGAAATTGCCAGTTACTTTTGGCTAGGAATATCCTAATGGCAATAAAATTGCACCGTTCACACTTGCAACTCACAAGATACTTCATATAGTGTGTTGATATGTTTATAATGCTCTCATTTGTTGCAGCCAAGTTGGGTCCGGACCAAGGAGTTCTGGGACAAGACGTTCGAGGACCGCTACGAGAAAATGCGCAATGACACCACCAGGCCTCCCTTGAAGGTGGGTGAATCGGTATAGATCGTTTCATCCACGAAGACGCGGAACAATGGTTCCGCTAATGTTTGAGTGTTATCGGTACACGCTAAATTATACACGCACACTATAATAATGACGCTCGGATTGCTCGGATCAAACTCCCCGCACCCCGCGCTTCCTTCGCCCAATATCTGGTGAGGCGCGTCTTCGTGGATGAAACGAATCTCAACGAAATCACTCATATAATACGAAACTTCAGCAAGGTTCTGGAGTGGAGGCCACGTACCGGAAAGCGCAGCTTAGGACGTCCACTCACAAGGTGGACCGACGAACTCATAAAGGCAGCAGGAAGGCGCTGGATGCATGCCGGCACCAGCTGACCATATGTTGTGAAAATCATTGGGGGTGGCCTGTTCTGCAGTGGACGTCCTATGGATGAAATGATGATGATGAACCCTGTGAATGGGTTAATGTTTGTTTGACCTAATTACCGATTTTTAAGGTATAGTTTGGGGTGTCTTAATTGACATATTACATCACCTATTGAACACTTATAACTAAAACTTATAGTCTGTCGATGTTTAAAATAAACATTCAATAATACTACTGCCATTTCCGTCCGATGTTAAAGTTAAAACTTGAAGCCAAGTTTCAATTGATACATGGCTGAACAATATATCAAACATAACTTTCCTTCTAAAGCATTATTCAAAACATTTTTGAAACTCAAACAGTTTAGGAACAATCCCTCTCGCCGCAAAACGAGTTGTTGAATACTCTACAAAACCCAAACATTATAATAGCATATCTGCCCTACAAACTAATAACTCTTAAAACTATCGTCGTTCATCTCATTATCCTCGCATTCAAATTCGTAAACACTTCGGATAGTAAACTCGGAACAACAAAATTTAGATCCACAGTCCACTCCAAAATAAAGTTCGTTATTGGAATGCGCGCGTCGCCACGTGGGAGCGCATCAAACTTATGATTGCACTGCGTCAACTTCAAAAACTTTTATAACTCCTGTAACTGCTATCTAACACAGTCCACGAACATTTCGTTTGGTCGCGTCGTTAATTGCTACATTAGTAGACTGCCGCCGAATTAGTTTCAATTACCGCAGTGTGCAGTTTGCTGCATGATTGCCGGCCTACATACTGCAAGTTATGTTTGTGCAGAAAACTTTGCAGCATGCAAATGCTGGCGCCATCTATTGTACCTGCCAGGGTTAACGAGAAGTTACGGCCTGCACCTGTCTGCAATCGTAACTGCAAACGCCATCTGTGCAGCCTGCACCGTATTTTGTAGACGGGAGACTGAACTACCTGTGATTTCTACCATTAGTATCCTAATTTTTCCTAGCAGCCAACCTGAAAATTTATGAATGAAAGGCTCATGAATGGTTGCAATTCAGTACAAAGTGACACTGACACAACTCATTCACACCGGTGACAGAGGGTGAATTGCATTTTCATAAGTTTTCCCCATTGTGACGAAATGATGCATCCGTCTGTGCCAAAAAAAATTGAAAGGTGCGTGCTTCGCGATTCAAAAATCGTAATACGCATTGGAAGCCATCCGACTCCATACACAATGTAATCCCCTTAATCATAAAATTAAACACCCATTTAACACCGTTTTAGCTTAATCACGGTTTCATAACTTCATCGCAGTGACCAGTGACATCAACACATGAAAAAGTGTGAAATCATTAACAGAAACTGTGCTATATCTTTATTCATTAATGTGTTAATTTTTGGTTCAAATATTATCACGGTAGATGTGGATTTAAAATTGAAATCTCTTACTTTGTAATTTCAGGTTATTGTCGTGCCTCATTCCCACAATGATCCCGGATGGCTGAAGACCTTCGAACAATATTTCGAGTGGAAAACAAAAAACATCATCAATAACATTGTGACTAAGCTCCACCAGTACCCGAATATGACGTTCATTTGGACCGAGATATCTTTCCTCAACGCGTGGTGGGAACGCTCGCACCCGGTCAAGCAGAAGGTACATATTCCATCAGTTTGTCATTAATTATACCCTGTATGTAATAAACACCTTTTATGAATAACATAACATACATGATATGCGTTTTAGGCTCTAAAGAAGCTAATCAAGGAAGGTCGTCTCGAGATTACAACTGGTGGCTGGGTTATGCCTGACGAAGCTTGCACACATATCTATGCGCTTATTGATCAGTTTATTGAAGGTAACTTATTCTCATAGCTAGCAAATTATTGTTAATTCCTAAATATAGACTTGGATATTTATCTGAACCTTATATGCATTTCAGGGCACACTTGGGTGAAGTCAAACCTGGAGGTTATCCCGAAATCGGGCTGGTCCATCGATCCGTTCGGGCACGGACCCACTGTGCCTCATCTACTCGACCAAAGTGGTCTCGAGGGCACCATCATCCAGAGGATTCACTACGCGTGGAAACAGTGGCTGGCGCAGAGGCAAATCGAGGAGTTCTACTGGATTCCAGGTTGGTCGTCCAAGAAACCTGGACTTATAGTTCACAATCAACCATTCGATATTTATTCGATCAAGAGCACCTGCGGCCCGCATCCGTCAGTTTGCCTCAGTTTCGACTTCAGAAAAATACCCGGCGAATATTCTGAGTACACGGCGAAGCATGAGGAAATCACCGACCAAAATCTGCATAGCAAATCGAAGACGTTGATCGAGGAGTACGACCGTATCGGATCTCTCACCACCCACAACGTAGTATTGGTGCCGCTCGGAGACGATTTCCGTTACGAATACGATATAGAATTTGATGCTCAGTACGTCAACTACATGAAGATGTTCAACTACATTAATAGCCACAAGGAGTTGTTCAACGCGGAGGTCAAATTTGGAACGCCCCTCGATTATTTCAATGCTATGAAGGAAAGGCATAACAATATTCCGACACTGAAGGGCGATTTCTTCGTATACTCTGATATATTCAGTGAGGGTAAACCAGCATACTGGTCTGGTTACTACACCACACGCCCCTATCTCAAAATACTGGCGCGTCAATTTGAACACCAGCTAAGGACAGCTGAAATCCTATTTACTCTGGTCTTTAATTACATCAAACAAGAATACGATAGTAGGCTGATCGGCTCGGTGAAGAAATTGGAGAAATCTTATGAGCAACTGATCACATCTCGACGCAACCTCGGCCTGTTCCAACACCACGACGCCATCACCGGCACCTCGAAGGCCAACGTCATGTACGACTACGGAACCAAACTGTTCACGTCCATCTATCATTGCATTCGTCTGCAAGAGACTGCATTGACGGCCATCATGATTCCAAACGAGAAACTGCACACTAAAAGCGTTCTTCAAAGCGAAGTCGAGTGGGAAACTTACGGAAAACCGATCAAGAAGCTGCAAGTTTCTTACACTGACAAGAAGAAGATTGTGCTCTTCAACCCGTTGACGGAGGAACGCACTGAGGTCATCACCGTTACGGCCAACACGACCAACCTAAGAGTGTACGATAACCGCCAAAGGAAACACGTCCAGTACCAAATAACGCCCAACATTGACATCCGCCCGGACGGCAAGAGAGTGATCAGCGAGACTAACTTCGATATTTTGTTCGTGGCCACCGTCCCTCCCCTGATGTCCGTGTCCTTCAACCTGGAAGAGCACGCCAACAAATCGCAGCACTGTGAGGTGTTCTGCAACAACTGCAACCAGCCCGACAAACCCGACTCAGAGAAACTCTTCAGCGCTAAGAAAATGATGCCTGGCGACATCCAACTGGAGAACTCGTACTTGACACTTCTGATCAACAGGAACACTGGCTTCTTACGGCAAATATTCAGGAAGGAGGCGAGGAAACGTAACGTGGTTGAAATGCAATTCGGTGCGTACCAGAGCGCTCAGCGACACTCCGGCGCCTATCTGTTTATGCCTGACTACGATTCACCAGAAAAAACCGTCCTGAATCCTTACTCCAACATGAACAGCTTGCAAGACGACAACATCATCATCGTTTCGGGACCGATCTCAACTGAAATTACAACTATGTACCTGCCGTTCCTCGTTCACACCCTGCGCATTTACAACGTGGATGAACCTTCGCTGTCCCGGGGCGTGTTCATTGAGAACATCGTAGATTTCGAGAGCCCGCCTAAGAACAGGGAGACGGAATTGTTCATGAGAATCCAAACTGACATCCAAAACGGTGATGTTCCGGAGTACTATACCGACCAAAACGGATTCCAGTATCAGAAGCGGGTGAAGATCGAGAAGTTGGGGATTGAGGCCAACTATTATCCGATCACGACTATGGCCTGGTTGCAGGATGAGGAGACTCGCTTGACGCTGATAACCAATCACGCTCAAGGGTCCGCGGCGTTTGAGCCGGGTAGGTTGGAAGTGATGTTGGACCGGCGCACTCTCTACGACGACTTCCGTGGCATTGGCGAAGGGGTAGTGGACAACAAGCCGACCGTTTTCCACAACTGGTTGTTACTTGAGCCGATGAATGATCAGACTCGGACGAAGCGCGACACCAGCGAGAAAGGCTTCGGGCATGTCAACCAGCGTCACTTCAGCCCGGACCAGAAGGACGCTCGCTACGAACTGCCCTCGCAGACCGCGGAGTATTTGAGCCGGACGTTGAACTACCCGATGAATACTTACCTGATCGATTCTAGTGAGGCGGGTGAAGTGGAAGTGAAGTCGCACCAAGGTTTCGTGGATGCTTTCCCTCCAGGAGTGCATCTGTTGACGCTGCGGACGATCACGGATGAAGCTCTCGAACAGTTCCCTAGCAAGGAGGCCTACATGGTGCTTCACCGGCCCGCCACCAGCTGCACCGTCGGAGAGAGAACCAAGAAGTCCGGCGTCTTCTCGCCCAAAGCACGAATCAACGGCCTACCCATCAACAACTTGACATTAGTCAGCTTGACCGGTCTGAAGGAGTACAAGGTTCTGACTGGACTGTACGACATTAAAATAAAGCCGATGGAGGTGAAGACATACAAGATCAGGTTTTGAAGACTGTTAGCGAATAGATAAGTGTATTTGTAATTTTATAAAAAAAAACGTGTAGTGACTTGCCTAATGGTTATGAAATTTAAAATGAAAGGTACAGTTGAACTAGTTCGTTTTGAAAGCGCAAAGTTTTTGTAAATGCAAAAATCGAAATAATAAAAATTAAATACCTATTTATTTATTGCATGTTGACCCCAAATATATTATTTTATCAGGAAAGTCTTGTTTAACCTAGATTATCTACCTCAGGACCAAATGATATACCTGTTTTTGAGTCTATAAATAATTAATTATCATTCTACCTTTAAGAAAATTTAAAAATATAAAGCATAAACGTCCACTCTTTTTTTATAACGCGTTATTTTGCAATTAATTATTAAAATAATAATTAATCAAATATTGGACATGTTTACTAGTAAATTACTCTTGGAACAGCTGAGTTTTGCAGCTCGAAGGAGCATTTCTTTCTTAGATAATATTATTAATAAAAAAATAATCTCTGACAGGGACATCCTTTGATTAACTATCATAAGTTAGGTTTGTACTGTACTACTTTTATATAATCTTTGACCTTAGACATTATAATATAATCAATGGCATATAATTTTATTACTTTAATTGTAATACCAAGATCTCTTCAGAAAAATCATACCCAAGAGATCTCATTAGTCCAAATGACCGGATAGAATGAATGACCAAATCTGGACACATCAAATATTGTAATTAACAAAGAATCAAGTAATGATGGCTTGAAGAAATCAAATTTCTTGATAGTAATCAGAAAATAACAGCATCATCTTTGAAGAATTAAATGAAAGGGCTTTTAGTTAAACCCCCGGGCGAAACATGAACGCAAGAACGCGATTGTGATTGTTTGTACCGTCAATTATAAAATGGATCTCACTCCATTATTATAATTGACTAAACTCCGGAACTACCGGGTACTTGTTAATATTTCTTGTATCTATTCTTCTTACTTTTACAGCTCTTTTCCTGCAAACAACTACTCTGCATAGCTATCGCATTATTTTCTTAACTTATCGTTTCTGTAGATAGATATTTATTCCAATTTATTAGATTAGTTAACTGTGATAGTGTCCATGACATAATATGTGTGCACCTTTTCTACTCGTTTGCTATAATTATTCATGTGATGCATTTCTATACGCCATTTTAAAAATTATAGCCTAAATAGAGTTAAATGGAGGTCAGGAATCACGTAGAAATACTTTATATTAAGCATTTTACAATTTTCTATAGTAATGAATTGTATTTGTAATCGTCGTTCATCGACAGACAGCATGTTCCATCTAAGGTATGTAGTTATAATGTGTGTGTAATTCTTTTTTATGTAGATTTTTTTTGGACCATTTTACTATCAATAATCTCAAATTGTAATTAAGTTACCACACAACTTATTGATTTAGACAAATTTTCCGTTTCTTGTTATAATGCTGTGAAGCTTTCACATTTATAAACACGTTTATTTATTTATCAATGTGACAGTTTTTCATGCTATTTATGATTAAATACGCTATTTTATGATTGATGATGTAATTTTTCTAGTTTTTATGGAATCTCAGTTGGAACATGAACGATAAAGCCTTTGGTATACAGTGGGATGAGTGCGACTGTCAAGATAAATGATATTTATTGTCAGTATAAAATGACATACCGCGCTCACACTATGTTGCAGTCAGCCGGCTGTGTATCAGAGGCTTATTTGTAGGATTTATAATATTTAAGAATCGCCTATTTGCGATGACTAGATGTTGATATAATTTTTATTAGTAACACTTGACATTTTAGGGTGAGTCCACTTGTCTATCGTTGTCTTGGTATTTCTAGAAGCTCGGAGAAGTTTTATGAAAGCTAGTGATACATTGTGGGTTTGCGCATTCGTTCCTATCATCGTAATTTCGAGGACTTTGAACCGTTTCGACCGAAAGGGAAGTGGATAAACTCACTTTATACACAACTAATGAATCTATATAACTTTAGGATTAGTAAGTGTGCGCAGACAATTCATTCCATCACCAAGAAGTTATTGGAATTATTTATTAATTATTAGTTAAAGTATTATAATTCGTTGTTGTTGCAACAAGGTGACGTTGTTTCCCCTAGAATTATATCTTTGATTATTGCCGTATGCATATTATTGCATATTTCCATTAAAAGTGATGGTTTGCTTTCGGTGAAAATACGCTGCGGCAACTAAGTTATATTTAATAGAATCAAAATGTTGTTTTTATCAAATATTACTATGGGTTATTTGATCCCCATGCATTTAACGTAATAGATTTATTTTAATGCTCCCTAATTTCATTTGTATATAAATATTTTAATTGTATGTATAATCAAATAGGAAATAGTATCTAATAATACTTTTCATATTTCGTAGAGAAGTTGATGTTTCATATAATGCAATATTCGGGATATTGTAATAGTAAAGCAATTTTGCAATATACGGCCATATTTTATTATTTAACTTCTTTTCTAACGTGGTTTTGCCTGTACTATCAGAATAAATATGTACTCCAAGGACCTGTATTTAGAAACTGGCTTTTGGACAAAATGTTTTTGGGAAAAGGAATGTCTTGTTTGGCGACAATTTGGTATAATTTATTTATATCTTATATTATCTGGTTGATATTTCATTAATAGAATTTTGTAATTTTTGCACGTCTGCGAGTAGACTGACAGTCCTGTCCATAATATTGTTACCTTTTCTTACTGTTTTTGATAAACAAAATTGGTTGATATTTCATTAATAGAATTTTGTAATTTTTGCACGTCTGCGAGTAGACTGACAGTCCTGTCCATAATATTGTTACCTTTTCTTACTGTTTTTGATAAACAAAATTTGCTGTGGAGAACTTCTTGTTTGAGATTTTGGTGACTTACGCATATTCCAAGTGGCAATCACATTAAAAGATGTTAAGTAATAGAATAGGGCCGTCAATAAGGTTAATACATATTACATGTCTGTACTTTTTAAATATTATGAAACGTCTTACGACCGTACCCTATGTATTTTAGTGAGATACGTGTAATTCGAACTGTCTCCATTTCAACATAAGGTAAATCTTCGCGATACCACTACACGACAAAGAGTACGGCCGTAAGGTCAGGAGGCCCTGGCTAGCAGTGACTCAACAAACTATCATCTGACCGTTCATAAAATAATTAGATTTGTGTGAGAATACTATGTCAAATGTCATGTAATAAATGTGCTGTAATAATTTTCATTCAATTCCTAGATGATACTAATTTAGAGATTTATTTATTAGTTTTGAATTAATAGGAATCAGAACTTGTGTTGTGTATTGAGTATTTTGTACATTTTTATTTCCTTTCGGTTGTAGTTCTCTTACTTGGTTGTATCTCAATTAGTCATATTTTTCATTAAATAGGGACTACGTGTATGTACAATTTTTGTTCAAGCATTATGTAGATGAAATAAATAGATAAAATACAGAAACATATTTTATTTATATCATTTTAATAACACATCCATCCATAAAACGGTCGTAAAATCTTGTATTTCAATTTTTCATATAGTAAAACTTATTAATCGTAGTTAATTTGCATTTACATTACACATTTATTAAAAATATAATCCTCCATTGAAATGTAAAATGTAACGTTAACAATGCTCTAACATGGATGTTCATTTTAGACAGGTATTATTAGATACTTATATCTACTACAATACAAAGAGGAATATCTAGCTCTAATGGAACATATCATTTCTTCTTTATTCGGCTTGCAATCCATTCAAGCCCCAAATGCAACCTGGAACAGAGACAGGAAATTCGTTAGATATTAGCACAATTAATTATGTAGTATAGTATGTCTTACTACTAGGCATAGACACTACTCGCTTTCTGTATGTAGGTACGTATACTTTTATGTGGGGGGACACGGGACACCACTTCAGACACTTAAAATCTAAGCAAATACTTATCTATCACAAAGCGTACGAAACTAATTTTGAAACATAGAAACAAAACTAATTTTGTCAAAATTATGTAGATCCAAACCAGATGTGTTATTCCCCTGTTACTACTACTCTGTCCAGACTACGGTATACGATGACTTGATAAAGTCGGCTATTTCAAGGATCCAGAAATTCACCATGCACGATCAATGGGCGCGTTTGGCCGAAAATAGAAATTGTAAGCAAAACGACGATCGCTATGACAACTGCCGATAACAGCCTGTTTTCGGCCAATATACAACGTGTCCCAAAATTCAACGATAAGCCGGCGCCGCAGGGTGGACATAGTCATGACTACTTTAGGAAAAATAAGAAAAAAAATCTATCTCAATTATTTTTTAAGTTACACAATAAATATGAAATACGTCGAAAATTGACACCCCTTATGACATTTTACATTACCACGGCCACAATTTTTCAAATACTTCTGTTTTTTGTTTGTATCGGCAACTTAAGTAGTGCTGCTACGCTGCTGTCCACCCCAATTCTTAAAACCCCCAGAATCCTTGCAGTTTTTACACAAAAGTTAATCAAAATATGATATTTCCTTAAAATTTTGAACGATTTTTACTTTCATCCACTTTGACTCGTCGTTTTGTAAAAAAAAAGTATGAACACTACTGCGGCAAGTTTTTTATAAAGTTGACGCAACTATCCAAGATTCCAAAATGGTATAATACTCTAAGAAAACTAGTCGCAAAAAAGATATGCGTACCATTTTTACAAGCACTTCGCTTGTTAGTTAGTATGGGATAAATCTTGCAACTGAATTTAAAACCAGTTCTCCTCAACCAATTGAGCTGAAATTTGATATGCTTGTGTAAGTACAATGACAATGCAATATTATGGTATCATTGAGCTAGATGGAGTCTGGAGGTGGCCATAGGAACTTCTAAACGAAACGGCGGAATTGCATCTAGTTTAGGTTCGTTGGATTTGTCTTTTCGAGCAATTTAGTGCTAGATGATGTCCAGGGTCCTGATGATGAAGTCAAGAGGTGGCCAGGAGCTGGCCATAGGAACTCCTAAACGAAACAGCGGAAGCTTATCGAGTTTGGGTTCGTTGGATTTGTCTTCCCGGGCACTTGGGCCATGAGATTGAGAAACAACTAAAAAGTATAAAATAAAGTTATAATCGCGAATGGAATTTATTCATCTTTTTTTCTGTTTGCGCTACAAGCTTTCGAAATTATTTGAACCTTGCATACAATTATTTTTATCGTTAAATTCTTTTGTAAAATTTCGCATTAATGCTTGTTTTTAAAAAAGTTTTTTTTTATTATAACTTTATTTTACACTTTTTAGTAGGTTCTCAATCTCATGGTCCAAGTGCTCGGGAAGTCAAATCCAACGAACCCAAACTCGATGCAATTCCGCCGTTTCGTTTAGAAGTTCCTATAGCCACCTCCAGACTCCATCCAGCTCAATGATACCATAATATTGCATTGTCACACAAGCATATCAAACAGCTCAACTGGTTGAGGAGAACTGGTTTTAAATTCAGTTGCAAGATTTATCCCATACTAACTAACAAGCGAAGTGCTTGTAAAAATGGTACGCATATCTTTTTTGCGACTAGTTTTCTTAGAGTATTATACCATTTTGGAATCTTGGATAGTTGCGTCAACTTTATAAAAAACTTGCCGCAGTAGTGTTCATACTTTTTTTTTACAAAACGACGAGTCAAAGTGGAGTGAAAGTAAAAATCGTTCAAAATTTTAAGGAAATATCATATTTTGATTATCTTTTGTGTAAAAACTGCAAGGATTCTGGGGGTTTTAAGAATTGGGGTGGACAGCAGCACTACTTAAGTTGCCGATACAAACAAAAAAACAGAAGTATTTGAAAAATTGTGGCCGTGGTAATGTAAAATGTCATAAGGGGTGTCAATTTTCGACGAATTTCATTATTTATTGTGTAACTTAAAAAATAATTGAGATAGATTTTTTTTCTTATTTTTCCTAAAGTAGTCATGACTATGTCCATCCTGCGGCGCCGGCTTATCCTTGAATTTTGGGACACGTTGTATACACTGGTCATCACAAAAATCGGCCCACTTACGTTTTACAGGAAAACTCGTTTCTACTGACACAATCATGGTGCCCCAACAATATTGGTGTTATTTGAAAGTCCAATAAATATCCACAAAAACACATTTAATTTCTTAATAAACGATTAATTTATTATTAACGACAATAAATGTGACTTGAATAAAGATCTCACTTTGGGCTCACCTCTGGGATCAATCAGACCAATTTTTATGGTTGGTGGACCAAATAATGATCTCACGTGTCCTCTTTTACAGATGGATAGCGATTAATCCCAACTTAACAGTTTTATAGCCATAAAAGTTGGCTCAAGCGTAACTACCTATTTTTTGAAGAAGTGAATCTGGATTCTTTTACAGACACATTTTTGGGGTAAAAACCTTTCCTTTAATGAAATGAAGTTTAGAACTAGGCTTTAAAATGGTGCCGATATTGGTGGAAAGTGGGGATGCATACGTTTAAAAGTGTTTGTCGCGGGAGGGTCGATTTTTGTGATGACCAGTATAGATGACCTACACTGAACTGTCCTACCAAACTCATTGACGGGGGGGCGCAACATTCGTTCAACTATACATGTAGTTTCTAACATGGCAAAAATCGGAATCAGCGATCCGGTATTGACGGTGGCGTCCCTCTGCAATGTCAAGGGTGGAACAGTTCAGTGTATTGGGTATTTTTTAGCAGTGATAGCACTTGCCGCTTAGCAATCGCCATTTTCTTATAAGCTCTAACAATTCTATTTTCGGCCAAATGCCCCAAATTAATATTTATTTATTGTATACTAGCTTTTGCCCGCGGCTTAACCCGCGTGAAATTTGGTTTGTCACATATCGTCATAATTTATAGCCTATTATGTTAATCTGGGTTATCTTACTAATATTATACGAGTAAATGCTAAAGTTTGTATGGATGTCTGGATGTCAACATGTTTGTTACTCTTTCACGCAAAAACTGTAAAGTTTTAACAAAATCCGTTCAGTAGTTTTTACGTGAAAGAGTAACAAACATCCAGACATGACATCCAGACATCCAAACTTTCGCATTTATAATAATAGTAGGATCATTAAGGTACAAAATCTCTTGCGTCAAGCGAAATTTAAATAAAATCTCCAGTAAGTCAGCCAGAAGCGGCATAGCTCTAGCAGTTAACACTTTCCACAGTAACCTAGACACAATAGAAGTTTTATTGCTATGAATGCTATAGTTAAGTTATATGCTGCGGAGTTAAGCTATACAGGTGTAGTTTTGTAAAACAACGCCCATCTCAGGGGTGGTAGTACACATGAAAGTAATTACACAAGAAAAATATAAATAAAATTTTAACTATTACCAGGCCTGTTCATCTCCGCGAGTTTACATCGAAAACAAAACACGCACGATGGCCCACCTACAGGATACTATTCGACAAGGCCTCACATACGAGCGAACATTGACTCACGCACGCGTATTCTTGTGTATGGTGGAAGAAAATAAAGAAAATGGTGTACTAAATACTGTGCAATAACTGCCTAAATAATAATAAAAACACAGAATGTACTTTTTTAAGTTGCCTCAAGACACTCAGAGGTAAATAAGTAGTTAATATTATTCATGATAATTCATGCTAAATCATGTATTTCCTCCGCCATTTTCCGCAGTTTGGCACTTCACGTCACATCATTTTACCGAAGTCAGCCCTATAGCTTCGGCGCTGTGCCGATCACTGACGTTTGTCAACAAAATGGTGCTTGACTCTTG